>NW_026067985.1:1124594-1632094 GCF_014885135.2 Alexandromys fortis | reverse complement strand
GCTTCAGAGGGAGGCTATGGTTTGCAAACCACAGGAATCTCTTGCTGCGAGTCCAGGAGGGGGCAGGACCGTTTGCTAAATTCTCCTTCACTTTCACACCTGTCTCCTTGCTGCCTGCTCCTCAGCCCTCCAGCCTCAGCTCTGGGCTGACAGGCTGCTCTTCTCTGAAGCTGGGAATTAAGAATGAGCCACAGGCTCGAAACGGCGGCTGTGTCAGCTCACAGTTCTCACCACGCCTCATACCTCAGAGGCTTAGCACAAGTTCCAAGGTGTAGAGAGGACCCCGGATCTCTCCTTAAAATGACACCAACTGTGGTGGATGCTGTCAGTTACCAAAGCCTCCGTTCCCCTTCTACACCGCAAAATTATCCAGTTTTGCAACTACTGCTGATCTCTGGATTTGGAGGCAAGGTGGGACCTTCCCTGGGCCGGGGGGGGGGGGGTGTGAGCACAATAGGTTTGCATTATGATTCATGCAGCCCCGCTCCTGTCTGCCAGCGGTAGATTAAAGGGAAACCCAGAATGCAAGGCTGGCTGCTAAAAAGAAAAAGGAAGCCCTCCCATTCAAAAAAGAAACGAGAGACACAACCTCATGGCCTGGTTGCGTAACCCCAAACCCTGATTTTTTTCCATAACTGCACTTGCTGCCCAATGGTTGCAGGATGGCTACAGTAGCTTCAGGTGTACATGTTCTCCCCCAAAACCAGATGCATACTAGCACATAAGAAAAAAACTGACGAGGGTTGAATAGAGATGTGCTTGCCTCCCTCCCCCTTCTGTTGGTAAAGCCCAGGCTCCCATAATCCTAAGCCACTCCACTCCAGCTGCCCAGAGAAGGACCTTCTCTGCAGCCATTCTAGGTAGCTGCCCTCCCATTCCATCCCACACCTGTCTCTTATGCCCAAGCTTTCTCCCATTACCTTTTGTCTTTTAATTAGTTTCTTGGTCCTGTAACAAAAGAGCAACTAGAAGGAGGAGGAATCTACTTTCATGGCTGGAAGGCGTGACAGGTCAGCTCCCACCATGCAAGTGGGAGCTTCCAGCTGTGAGTCTTCAACCAGCACCGCACCAGGCTCTGGAGAACAGAAGCAGAAGCATGGTGAGGCCTTAAACACACTGTCATTCAGGAATGGTGTGACCGGATCACTGTAAACCCGTGAGTTTAGCATTTCTACCTCCTTGTTGCAGGGAAATGGAACTGGAACAGGTCAAGGAATTCCTATAAGGTCACACATCCAGCCAAGGATAGAGTTAGGACTTTAACCATTTGGGGGACTAGAGAGAGGTTGAGTGATTGAGAGTATTTGCTGATCTTGCAGAGGAATTGAGTTTGGTTCTTGAGCATCCACATAGTAGCTCACAACAATTCTTAACCCCAGCCTTCAAGGCCAGAGTGCACATGCATGCACGCATGCGCTAGTCTTGGCCCGCTGTCAGCAAGTGTAGCTTCTCTGGGTCCTTTCCCAGTGCTACAAACTAGAGATCAGAGGTGCCATCTTCCAGATCTGACAAGAGAACAAGGCCAAGGGCTCAGCGTGGCAGTGGCTGGCGTGTCCTCTCTGGAGATGGCACAGGAAGAGAGAGGCTCAAAAAGGAGGATGGGAGAGGAGGCAGCAAGAGGAGGAGCCTGCAGACATGCACTAATTAAGGGCTTCGTCACCAGCTCAGCGATGTGTCAAGATGACAGTCAGTCAAGCAGATGAGGGCAGTGAATTTAACATTTCCTGGGGGATGCCCAAGCCTGAGCTAGGCTGGCAGACAAGAGTGCAGCGTTGACAGAGGAAGCTGCCAGAAGGTTACTTACATGAAATTACAGTGAAGGACTTGAACTCTGTCAGCCTGGTGCCTTCAACCCTCTCTTGGCAAAGACGGGCTCAGTAGCCTGTGCCATGGAATCATTTCCTTGGGTTGTGCACTGATGCACACACAAGAAGCATGGTTGTTGGGAACCATGAAGAATAATGTGGGCTCTCAGATCTTCCACGTTTCATCTTTGGGCAAGTCTGTAACTCAGTGTGCCCGTAGGAAGTGCCTCGCTGGCCTCTATTCTGGTATGACCTCATCGATGGCACCAGTATCTTTTGACACACACAGCCCTGTGGTATCAACATGACGGTCTGCAGCTGGCTTCCCTCCCACACAGAGGCCAAAGCTGACTCAAAGGCAGGTGGTTGATCTGGAAAGACTATGGAACACTGAGAGGAGCTGGGACTCTGCGGGGAGCAGCTGCCTGCAGAAAGCCAGAGTCATGGAGAAGGTGAAGTGTCTGCCAGAGATCTCCCAAAGCTGGAATCTCATCTCCTTGGCCACACCCTCCAATATTTCACCAGGGCTCTTCATTGGCTGAAACTAACTAAACACCAATCAGCAAGGACTCCTGGAAAATGTAGTTTATGGGGAAGTGCCGTTTATGCCATCCAGAGAGGAAGGACAGGGGAAAGAATCTGGAAGGAAGCAGGTCAGTGAGCAGCGGCATGAGAGTGTGGTCAGCACTTGCAACTAAGCCAAGACCCGTGTTCGTGTATTTCTCACAGATTTGAATGCCAAATTTTGCAATTCATTCATTCTCCGACATGGGATGTTATTGCAAAACAACCATAGCAGAACTGTTCAGGATACGTTGGAACACGAACAGTCCCCTGCGATGATTTCCCCAGTGATGAACATTTAAGTTGCTCCCATGTTATCCCCTTTGTGTTTGGTTTGGTTAAGACACAGTCTATGCCATTTTCTCATCTACCAACCAATCTCTCAGCCTTAACAAAGCCGTTTGATCACAGTCTCCCCAGAAGGTCAAAGGGGAGGCAGGGTGAGGGACTTGGAGCTATTCAAACCTTGGTCTATGTGACATAGACTGAGCTGAGGGCCCAGCAGATGGCTGTGAGGCTTCAGGGAAGCAGACGCTTTTTTTGTTGTGTTGCTCCCTCCTCTCATATGGCCTCTGTCTTGGAGCCTCCTCTCATCTCCTCCTCTATCTGCTTATAGACAACCTGAAGAAAGCTGTCCTTACTGGGGCTGCATCCACTGTGCTAGAGTCAGGAGATCCTCCTTCAACGAGAAGTGGCTCTGGCTACCCTCAACCTTTGTATAAACTCTCTCCCAGTTGGTAGCTTGTCGGTATCTCCACAAGGTCTAAAGGATTGTGGGTGCTCGATTACACACACACACACACACACACACACACACACACACACACACACACACACACGGAAGCCCGAGGCCATTGTTGAGTGTCTCCTTCAATTGCTTTCTACCTTCTTTTTTGAGAAAGGGTCTCTGTGATGGTCAGCTTGGCTCAATCTAGTATTACCTGGGAAGAAAACCCTAGGGAGGGATTGTCTGCATTTGTCTTGTCCTGTGGGTCCATCTGTAGATCTTAGGGAGGGGTTGTCTGCATTTGTCTTGTCCTGTTGTGGGTCCATCTGTAGAAGACCCTGTTGATTGAACCAAGAAGGCCCAACCCACTGTGAACAGCACTTTTCCCTAGGCTGGGAGTCCTATACTGTGTAAGAGTGGATAAACCAAGCTGAACACAAGCAAGCACGCATGCATTCGTTTCTCTATACCTTGGCCGTGACTGTGGTGTGACTAGCTACGTTAAGCCCCTGCCAGCATTACTTGATGGACTATAACCTGGCATTTTGAGCTAAAATAAGCCCTTTCTCCCCCAAGTTGCTTTTTGCTGTGGTGTTTCATCACAGCAAAGGAAATGAGACCAGGACAGCTTTTCAGTGAATCTCGAGCTCACAAATTTGTTGGGGGATGGGTCAATGAGCCCCTGGGACCATTGTTTCTGCCTCTAGCACTGGGGTTTACAAATCTGCACTATGGTACTCCACTGTTAAATGTGGGTTCTGGGAATCTAAACAGAAATACACATGATTGTGTGACTATCACTTTACCCAACCTAGTCTTGTCCCCGTGCCTTGTGTTGAGATTTTTGAGTTTAAAAAACCATGGAGGAAGAAGCAAGAAAAGAAGTTAGCATTGGAGAGCCCTGCAGGGGTTTCACCAGAGGGATGAGACACAGCCCTGGATTCCAGGGGGGATGTCATAGCTCAGTTGTCAAGTATTTCCACAAGCTCACATGTTGAATGCTGGTGGTACTCTTTGAGGATGTTCAGGAAAGTTCTGGAAAAGTAACTGAGCTTGAGGAAGTCCATCACTAAGGGCGGCTCCTTGGGGGAGTATCTTGCCTGCCCCGAAATGGAGGACGCATGTGGATGTGGTACCTTCGAGGAGGGTCTCTATATCCTGGGGCTGTGAGACAGGGTTTTCATTAATATGGATTTCACGTTCTGTCCGCTCTGCAGTGCCCCTGAACACCCGTCCTGCCTCTCGCCCCATTTCCATCCTGCCCAGAAGATACTTCAAAAACACTCATGAAGAAGGGTCTATTGCCCTGATGCAGCTTCCCACTGACGGGCCTGCACCCAAGAAGCATCCTATTCACATAGGTGGCTTGTCGCCGTCGACTCCGACTTCAGGGGATGCCAGCCCTTGGGAAGCAAGTAGGTGACAGGGTTAGTAGTGAGGCCAGAGAGTAAGTTCAAGGGTTCAGAGTGACCCTGGGTGGCCCCTTCTTCGATCCCCACCCCCAGACAGCCAGGCCTGTCTGAGGACTCAGTTACACAAGGCCCTGCTTGAAATCATTCACACAACTCTCCTGAGCCTTCTCACACCCAGGAGTCACTTCAGCCGCTGGTTGCAGCTAAAGAGGCACCTAATTGACTCTAGGCTTAATTCTAGAACTTTCTGTGGACCCACATCATCTTCTTCTACCTCTCAGACCAGACCTTCACCTTCCCAGGTTTGGGCCTGATTCCGTTAGGCCACAGAGGAAACAGCCGTCATTTTGACCATGTTGTTTTTATTATAATGATCTGCCATGTGGACTTTTGATGAGGAGAGAACCTAAGACAGGAAGACAGAAAGGAAGACGGGATACGTACTGTCCATGCTCCTCGGTAGGAAGCGGTGCTCAGGCCCACGCCTTGGGCTGGTTCCCTTGTGTTCCCCGGACCCACTCTTTCCTCTTCCCTCCTCCCTCTGCAGCTTAGGGTGCAGCTAGCACAGCACCGGGGTTAGCGGGCAGTCCAAACTGGATTACATGTTAAATCAATTTACCCTTCCTCCCCAGGGACAGTACAGGCAGGTTCCACATGAATAATGACTTGTCTGAGGCAGTAAACTGGATTATTTGCACAAAAAGGGGGTGGGGGACAACTCATGTTCGTTTTTTAATGATGGCTTCTGCGTCCAGACTGTGGGTTGGGCTGGAGGCAGGGGACAGGGACGTTGGTCGGGTGGAGGAGCTGGGAGAGACGCACACAAGTGTTACCCTTGCTTAGGTGGGGATGCCCTGCCAGCTGAGGAGATTTTACAATCAAGGTGTGGAGTCAGATTTCACAGAAGTGTTCCCCCAAGTGCTCACTAGTATTTCAGTCCCTCTGACTTACATTTATTGTAGCTAGCTCCCGGTACTTGGATCTGGACATAGCTCCAAAAGTCCTTGTATATAGAGCTTGGTCCCCAGGTGGCTTTCTTGAGAGGTAGTGTGAGCTTTAAAGGTTAAGACTTTCGGGTCTTTGGGGATAGGAGGTTGCCCTTCAAGGGCACTGCCCCAGCCTCTCCTGTTTTCCAGTTTTTCTCTCTGGCTGTGAGGTGAGTGTTTCTGCTCTGGCCACATCTTCTATCTGTGGTGTGCTCCTCCCAGCCCCCTTGTGCTGTAAGCAACCTAGAAAGCGTGAATCTGCCCTGTGTTATGGACTGGGGTCCCCAGTCTTTCTTCCCTGTAGGCTGATCTTCTTGGGTGTTGGTTACAGTGATGGGAAGCTAGTGTCTGGGAACTTACTCTGATGCCAGAGGACATCCAACATCTGCATGGCTTCCCCTAAGCCATGACAACCCAAACTGCCCAGGTGGCATCGCCCTGAAAGAGGGGGTGACTCTTCACTGCATAACAAAGGCCACGGGCCCGGTGAAGTTTAGAGTTCAAAGTCTTGCCCTCGACTTTCCCTCCAAGCTGCACCACCACAGCAAGAACAACGGTACCAGGGACCAGACTGAAATGCCAGCTGCGAGGAGAGGGGACTGCGGGTGTGGCCCAGCCCAGTCGGTAGACTGTGTGTCCAGCGTTCACAAAGCCCTGGGTCCATCCCCAGCGCCAGATAAACCCGGCGTGATGGCACAACCTGTCGTGCCGGCACTTGGGAGGTGGAGGCAGGAAGATCAGGAGTTCCAAGCCATCCTTGGCTGTACAATGAGTTCAAGGCCAGCCTGAAACAAATGAGACCCTGTCTGGGATGGAGGTGTGTGTGTGGCGGGGGGGGGGGGGGGGCTCCTCTGAGAACCATCAGTGTTTCAGAGAAGGAAGGGAAGATTTTATAGCGAGGTCATCTTTCTGCCCTCACGGAGACACTAACTTTATGCCCTTTCAAGACTTCAGTGAACCCTCCTAAAGATGGTTTTATTCTGTTCAAGTGAACCGACACGGCAGACTTACCTGCATCCGGTAGGTACTGCCTGACGCTCGTGGGTGAAACATTGTAGGCACTCTCCATGTGCTGAGGGGGTCCCTTTGTCCCACTGCCTGTGAAGTCACATGACCAAAGAGCAGATGTAGTTCTTTGTAGACGTTGGCAGAGTTCTGGGCTAGCAGGATAACCTCAGAGATGAGACGGTTTCCACGTGCACAATCAGGGCTGCTTTACGAGGCGGAAGCGTGTCTGAATACACCAGACATCAGCGCCAGGTTCGAATCCTTGCCTGGTCATTTAGTATCTGTGTGATGCTTGGAAAATTACTTAATCTCTCTGCTCTGTAAATTTAAAAAAAAATATTATCTGCCCTGGTGTTCACACAGATGAATATAATGGGTTCTCAGGGGTTAAGTAGCACTTAAGAAGTTAAATATTACATTTATTGTTGTTAGTATTATTGTCTTTGTTATTGCTGATATTATTTTGCTTTTGGCATATGTGTATCTGTGTGTGTGTATATGTGTGTGTGTGTATTTGTGTATGTGTGTGTAGGCCAGGATTGATTGATGCTGGGTGTCTTCCTTGACCACTCTTCATTTTATATAGTGAAATATATTCTGAACCTAGAGCTAGCCTCTGCTACTTTGGCCAGCCAGCTAGCTGCAGAAATTCCCTATCTCTGGAGCACAGTGATGGCAGCCAGGTCGTCACCCTCACCTAGTTATGATGTGAGTTCTGGGGATCCAAACTCTGGAAGGAGAATACTGGGGGTGTTGGCCCCTTATGTGAATTGTAAGAACTGCCCTTAAAAACCCAAAGGCTGTGTGTCTAACCAGCAAAAATGTGTTCACTATTCGGGAGGCTGGAGATAGGAATGCAAGGGTTGGAGAAGCGCTGGTCCCTTCTTAGACCATCTTTGGCTTGTAGGAGTCATCTTCACCCCCATTCTGCCGCTACATACTCATTTCATGAAACAGTGAATTTCTTGGCGTTTTTATTCATGGGCTTCGTATACTTATATCACATTGGCTCCCCAAAGCCCTCTGATGTTTACCTTCTACTACCCCCTTCCTAGTCCCCATGGCTGTCACATCGTGTCTGTAAATCTAGATTCCACATCTAAAAGGAAGCAGGTGACATTTTTTTTCTTTCTGGGTCTGACTTATTTCATTGATCCCCAGTTCCATCCATTTTCCTGCAAATGACATAATGAACTCCACCCTTCCCCCCATCCTCCCATCACCTCCCCCAGTGTGTCTGTGTCCCTGTTTCTTTGTTTTACAAAGACATCAGTCACGTTGGATTAGGGCCCGTCCTAATATCGTTGTTTTAACTTAATTCCTCTTTAAGACCCTGTTTCTAAATGCAGTTACATTCCGAGGCACAGGAGGTTAGGTCTCCCACGAGGGACTCTTGAGGGAGAGCCGCCTGCAGTGACAACTCTGGCTGTGTAGAAATGGCCTGGCTGAAAGCAGTGCCTGGGGGAGGCAGAAGCGAAGAGGACCCCAAGTGCCCCGAGCTTCTCTGTTGCTGTAGGTACAGTGTCCCTGCCCTGGGTGAACTGTTTTCCAAGCAGAAAATATAACTGAACACCCCAGGTTTGAACTGGGGCCTCCAGATCTTCTGAATACTGGATTTCAGGATGCTGGCATGCCCAAGAACTGTGGCCCCAGGTTTTGAGGAAATGCCATCTTGTTTTTGTACAGAATCCCTCCGTGTCCCCTCGTCTCCACACAGGAAGCCAGGGGCTGTTCTGGAAAGAGAATATGTTTAGAACAATTCCCAGGAGCTGATCAGAGGCCATGGAGAATTTAGTGACAGTCAATATTTGATTTTCTTCCGAAGGCAGGGTCTCAGGTAGCCTACGCTGGCCTTGAACCCCTTGTGTGTCCACAGATGACCCTGAACACCAGATGCCCCCTGTCTTTCCCTCCCTAACACTGGGGTTACAGGCCTGAGCAAACACATTCTGTTTATTCTATGCCAGGGTTGGAACCCAGGGCCTCAGGTGTGATCAGAAGCCCTCTACCAACTGGGTAACATCCCCTGCCACAAGTACAGATCTCTCCCTCACCACAGTCCCTGTGACAACCTTCCAGCACAGCCACATTCTGTTCCTAAGGGTTCCTAGTTTCTCTGGATTTGGAGCCATAATCAGGTGGCTTGTGAAACCAGGAGGAGAGAGAGACCCAGAGAACATGTAAAATGGTCTGTTTTGTTAAAAGAGCGGATTCCCTGGGCTCCTAGAACCCCCCCCCCCCCCCCCGTCATCCCATCTCAGAGGGCTGACAGGCATCCCCGGCCTTTTCTAACCTGAAACCTAACATCATCTTAGATCCCTAAGACATAGCTCTCATCCACAGAGCCCTACATTTCTCCACCAGACCGAAGGGAATGGGTATACCTTTACTAAGCCAGCCCTCCCTCCCTTCCCGTGTCCCTACGCTGGAACTCCTGGCAGCAGTCCAATGACATGGCTGTAATATTCTGAGACCAGCTTACTTTTTTTTCCTTTGAGAAAAAAAAAAAAAGCACCATGGATATTCTCTGCTGAGAGAAGAAAGTATTTTATTCTAAGTCCAGGAACCCCCAACCTGTGACCCGACTGCTGATTGGATTTGGGACATACTACGGTGGGGGGGGGTTGGGGGAGCGGACACAGCCCCACCTGGTGTATCTAATCAAACACACACCAGGCCAGAGAGTATCTCTTTCTGCCATTTGGGGATTAAGGTTTTCTCCAGCCCTTTCTCTCACAGCGTCTCCATCTCATTCGGGAGACAGTGTCGCCCCATAAATCAGGCCATAGAGGACAGTCAAGGTCATGAATCTCAGACTTCATTCATACCCCACTTCCCCACTCAGCCAGGAGAGGTGAGTTCGGGGGTGGGGGTGGGGGGCTTGTCTAGTGTTGGTGACCCAGGTGGGGCCTCCTGGGCAGCCAGCCCCTGCATATTCTAAACCAGCTGTGGAGAAGAGCCGTGTTTACGGAACCCATCTGGTGTCATGGAGCACTGTGAAATATGTCACACCCCTACTGAGACTGGCTCCTGCAGTCTCCCTCAGGAGGACCTGAACCCACAGAGCTAGCCTCGGGGGCTGCAAAGGCTGTGGGATGATGGTATCCACCTTTCCTTCCTTTTCTGTTTTCTTCTTCTTTCTTCCCCTTCCTCCTTCCTTCTTTCTCTCTCTCTCTCTCTCTCTCTCTCTCTCTCTCTCTCTCTCTCTCTCTTTCTCTCTCTCTCTCTTTCCCTCTCCCCCTCCCTCCCTCTCTTTTCTTTCTCTTCCCTCCCGATTCCCGGAAGTCTCTTCAACCAGACTGCCCAATGACAGCAATCTAGGCTCAGCCACCACCTGCATGGCACTCAGTTCAAGAAGACAATCCTCTGTCTTCAACATGACCCCTCCTGTGAGGCCCGTGACATGGTTTCTCCTGGGGTCTGGACCTGGTACATAGTGCCTCGGAACTGGGAAGGGATCCCTGTTAAAGCGACTGGTTTTTGTTCCAGCGTGTTGGTAGCCAGGGCGCCTTTCCATGAGAGGGGACGAGGTGGGGCTTTGCTAAGGCTCCAAGGAAGGGGAGAATCGGTGTCTGTGAAACACAGGGTGTTGCTTCCCTATCAGATACATAATGCTGTGCTGTTAGTTCAGAAACAGAGGCCTCTCCCCAGTCCTGGGCTGGCCAGAGACCTGGGCGCTCTAACATCTCACTCCCTTCCAACATGTCCACCGTACACCTGTCTTTCCATTATGACCTGTGTGACCCTCTTCATGTCCCTGGTTAGGTGACAGCAGAAGCCCCAAACTGCTTCCCCAACATTGTCTCCCTGTGTAACCAAAATTCACTTTTACGCTGGGCCAGAAGGCAGGCCTGTCTTTCCTGTGGGACCACGGACAGTCACATCCTGCCTGTCAGGGTTCTGGCTAGAAGCAAGAATGTTTTCAAGGCGGGAGGGTTTGAGGAGAATTTTAGAGCCTCTTTGTAGAGTTGGGGTGAGAACTGGGGAAAGCACAGAGCAAGGAGAACCACACCAGGGGGATGAAGGGATGAGACCATGCCCAGCCTGATGCGGTTCCGGTGGAGAGTGGTAGTGGGGATCAGATGGCTGTGCTAGGAACCTTTGGGCAGAAGGCATCTTGGTCATCTTATACCAGGAAACCTCTCTCAGATTCCCAGTGCCCACCTCTCATAAATAAAGATATTATTTTGAAGCCTTTTCCTTCTACAATCAAACCTTTTATTCTTAAACCATGACATAGACAAGATCAACACAGGGTCCGAGAGCCAGCAGCTCAGCTTCAAACATTGGTGGCAAGGCCAAACCCTCACTCTTGCTTCCTTAGTTACTTCCAGACCCCTGAGGGCTGAGATGCAAGGAGACCCTGAGTCTCACCTGGGCGCCAAGTCATATCAGGACTCATGAGGGAGTCCCTCTTCTAAGATCTTCCCCATGGAACTTACCAACCAGCATTCCCAACTCACCGTCCGCATTTAAAATCGAGTTCACAGTGCCCGGGAAAGTTTAGACCCTCAAACAATGACCAGGTCAGAATGTGACAGAATAATCACCAGGTAGCTATCTGAAATGTCAGCCATCTGGGGACAGCCATTCCATCTGCCTTCTCTACCTCTCTCTTCTGCCTTTCTGTTTCTTCTTTCTCTTCTTTCAAGATGGCCACTAATTTCTTTTCCTACCCCTCCCCTTTCCTTCCCCTGTCCTCTCCTCCCCTCCTCTCCCCTCTCTCTGCATGTGTCTCTAGGGTTGATTATGCAGACAAACTCATTGGGCGGCCCTATCCTTGTTCTCTAGCTACAGTGAGATGGACTTGCAGACACTCCCAGAGGCCTCCACTCATGGTGAGGGACATGAGCTCTGGCACTAGAGTAGTTTTGTTCTATGCATCAAATACAATTCTGCACAGGAAAACACTCAACACAGTTACTCCGAGCAATTTTTATCGTTACTCTGCAAAGTGCAATAGACAATTCTGTCTCTAGGTCAGCAACAGTCAAGCTCCACTCACTGAGGAATCCCAAAATTAGCAGGCACCAGACCTTTCCACTAAGATCAACAAATGAGGGCAGTTCAAGAAAACACTGAGGACCTCCTCCATGCTTGATACAGGAAGAGCAAAGACCAGACAGCAGTCAATAGCGCTGCGATCTTCTCAGACTTTCCAAGAGAAGGTAACTATAGGCCAGACAGCAAAAATTGCTATGAACATCAACTAAAGAGAGGTTGTAATTTTAATTTTTATTCCTGGTGGTGGAGGTAATCAGAGAAGCTTCAGAAAAGAGACGTGAAGGCGTTGGGTCTCAATATTAAAACATTCCATACCTTTCCTATGCCTAGAATGACGGCACTTTGAAGCTTGAGGCAGGAGGATGGTGAACTACATATCAAGATCTCATCAGGGGGTAAAAAAAGAGTTGACTAAATGTTTAAAACTTTAGGGACCCGGGGGTCCCCAATAAAGCCAGCCTGGCTGCCCAGTGCGCTCCAGGGCTCACTTTCCCAGCACTGGCGTTTTGAGCATGTCTCCTCACAATCTTCTTTACCTGGGTTCCAGGGATCGAATTCGGGTCCTCACGCCTGCACGGCAAGCCCTCTCTACTGACTGAGTCCGCAAGCCAAATATTCTGAACAGCTGCTGTGTTCAAAACGATGCCTGTGTTGTAGGCATCAAGTTTGGTTTCTGTCAGATACATCAATTAGGCAAACACCGCGTCCTCTGAAGCTTTTGTTTGAATTGCCAGGGACAGCACTCAGAAGTTCACAGGTGCATGGTTCAGTATGCAGAACTGTAGCCCCAAATGATGTCCACACTGGGGTCCTCGGAGTTCAACAATAGGGCAGAGACACAGTGAGGTTAAAGATTGGGAGACGTTTACTGACCTTTGGCCTTCAAATGGGGAGACTATTTTGGATTCTGTAGTAGGGATGATGTGTTCATTATGTTCTCTTACAAGCAAGCAAGGGCTTTAAGGGGAAGATGGAGCCACAGAATACAATCTTACCGGGAAGCTGCAGAAGGTGGGGACGGCTTCTCCCAGGTCTTGGAGGCTGCAGAAGGACACAACTTTAGCCACACTCTAGGCGAGACCTGTTGTTATGGTGTAAGTATGAACTAACCCCCACGGGCTCCCGTGACTTCCAGCTGGGGTGGGGGAAAGTCTGGTTGTGTTGCCTTCAGAGACAGGACCTGGCTGGAGGAAGGGAGCTATTAGGAGACAAGCCTTAGAATTACAGATCCACTCTGTTCCTGCCCATAAGCCCAGCAGGGCAGTGAAGATGGAGCTGAGAAGATGGACCCCCAAGATTTGTGGACCAGTCAGATTACCAGACTTGGGAGTTCCAGGTTTGGTGAGAGACCCTGTCTCAAAAATACAAGATGGAGAAAGACCAAGGGAGTCAAGCACTGCTGACCTCTGGCCTCATCCCACACATGTACACTTGCACCTGAGAACACATAAAAGAGTTACAGTCAAGAGATAAGAAAGGCCTTCCCTCGGAGTTGTAGGATCATTCAGAGCTGTGGGGACTTGCTGTGTTAGACACATCGGGCCCCAGTGGCTGAGACTTGATGGAACAGGGTGACTTCAAGTTCTTTGAGCTCAATTGTTCTCCACAGATGACTCCCTTCTGGTCCCTCCCTACACCTATCTAGGTTTTCAACTTGCTCTGGGCCTTGTGGATGGGACACTTTCTAGAAAGCTCTGTGCCACATCCTGAGACAACCGGAATCCACCCGAGTTCACAAGTCAGTCAAGCCACGCCCCTGTGGAAAGGCTGCCGGTGGTCCCCAGGTAGTGAGATGCTCGGACATTTGTAACTGGTCAGCATCTTCCAAAGGGCTGAGAGCTGCCTTCACCCTACACTACCGGGAGTTGCATCAAGGAAATGCATTAAGAAGAATCAGTCAGAGGCTGGGGAAACTCTGCTCAGCCTCCCTACCTCTCAATTATTCATCGCTCATAATTTCCAGCAAATCTCTGGCTGTTTATTGGTCATCATCCATTATTGAAGCACTTCCTAGGGTTGGGGCCAGGTATCGAGGAGCCAGAGCCGGGGCACACTCTTGAAAGCTGTTAGACAACCCCTAGGGAGAAACGGGGTCTCCAGAGTGGCTGGTCACCCACGGAGAATACACCTTTTAATTGTTGGCTTTTGTGGGAGCCTGGGATTGGTCAGGATCCAGTGTGTGGTTTACCATGAGTCTTCGGGAGGGTGTGTGTGTGTGTGTAAGTTGCTGGGGGTAATGGGAGTGACTGTGGTCCCCCACTATAGACTTTGTGAGATTGTAGGAAGGGTGTACAGCTGTGGTCTTATGACCGATTTATCACATTAGGCTCCTCCAAACATTCCGAAAGTTCCTCGTGTCTCTCTCTGGGCCAATATTTTGGTTTTCAGATTTTAAAAAAAATCAAAAACAAAAAAAAACAACAACAAAACAAAACAAAGTCAATGCTGTCATTAGCATACAAACCATACCATCCATGCAGAAATCTAAGGCTCACCCTCGGTCTCTTGCTTTATTTTCCCCCCATCAGTCCTGTCCCAGCCTTCCGTGGCTCTGTAGCCTGTCTGTCAATCCTCTGGTTCTACAGAACAACGATGGCTGTACTTCATATGTTCCCACTGTGGTGGTTACTATGATAAAGCAACCTGACAAGAACATCTTAAGAATAGCTGGCTTTATTTCCAGGTAACAGACCACCATGGTGAAAGGGTTGTAAGGAGTCTGGTTACCACTGTGTCCACAGTGGGGAAGCAGAGAAAGATGAACCCCAGCGCTCAGCCCATCTTCTCCTTGTATGGATGATGCTGCCCACGTGAGTTTTACTTCTGCTAAACCTCTATGGAGCCACATCCATTCCCAGGAAAGTCTCCTAAGTGATCCCAGACCCAGTTAAGTCGACAATGATGAGGAACCAGCACGCATGGCCACCTTCCTGCCACCACTGCTGTCTTCTAAGCTGGAAACACCACGTCTTACTTTGGTGACTGTGACAGGCTCCTAATGACTTTCAACTCTCATTTAAGCTGTTCCCCAACAGCAGGTGAGGCACAGAGGGAACATGTCAGTTGGGGGTGGGAAGAAGGGTCAGTAGGCAGTACTATAGCCACAGAAGCAACAAGATGAGAGTTTGAATTCCAGAATTCGCACGGTGCCAGGCAGTGTGTGTCCACTAAGTCAGGCTCTCAGGATGTGGATATAGGGGGCCCTGGGAACATATCAGCGGGCTCTGGGTTTAACTGAGAGAGGTTGCCTCTATATACAAGTGCAAATCCATTAAGGATGACTCCTGATGTCCACCTTGGACCTTCACACATGTGCGTGTTCTTCCACACACACATGTGAACACACACAGCAGGCAACTCTACCTCCATTCTCTTAAACACTCAGCTGGCATCCTTTGCAGTATCATCCATCACTCTGTCTGGGTTTGGGTCTCCCCTCCATCTCCCCTCATTGCTCCTCTCTTTGCATCAGTCTCTCTCACCTTTGCGTCAGTGGCTTCAACAAATTCCTCTGGCATCAGAATCCTTACCCCTCAGGAAGCCTCCACCCCAGCTCTTCTTGGGGAAAGCCCCTCCTGGCTGGTTAGTCCCCTACATTTTGTGTCTGTTTTCTGGGACCCTGCTCCCTGCCTGGCCAGGAAGTCCCTCAGCGCTGCCTTACAGTCCTGCTCAGCCCACCTGCAAAGCAGGGCTCTTAGGCAAGGGTCCCAAGTAGACTGACCCATGTGTCCTGTTGTTCTGTGTCACTGGGCTCTGCAAGCTTTTTTCTATCATTTCTCAATGCCTTATCTATTGGTTTACTTGCTCAGCTGTCAAAAACAATATGACCCCATTACCGGTTTGGGAATTCCATGGGACAATGAGCGGTGTCCCCCATGAAGTCAGCCACATGCGGAATGTGCAGAAAGCATCAGTAAACAAAGATGGTTTGTGATCTCCAAAGATTGTCCGTGAACTCCATTGTGTTAACCCTTAGTGGCAAACCACCTCATGGACCCATGGCCTAAGATCATTGTAGGATCTTAGAACAAATGCGAAGCAGGATCCTCTCTTCTGGGACAGGGGTATCCCTGCCTTATGCCCCCAACACTAGAACACCACTAAACCAGGGCGACTCTCCCCTTTGGCATATCCCATTGTGGAAGGACTTATACTATTGAAAAGACCTTTATAATGCTTCTGGGTCTACCTGTGTGCACTACCTACCATTCGGCTTGATTTGCAAAGTTTAATTGAGAATGTGGACTCCCGGCATTTGATGCTGGAGACCCAGGTGCTCCACTCAATGGCCTTGTGACTTTAGGGACAAGGGACGACAGGTCCCTAGAAGGGGCCACAGTTCTCTTAAGCTCAACACCATTCAACTATAAAACAGAGATGTCAGTGCTATCAGGCCTTGGGCACAGACCTATTCCTGGGTTTTCTACCTCCTTCTAGATGAAAATAAAATCAACTGGACCAGGTTCAGAACCAGCTTCAAACAGAAGTCAAGAGGTTTCCCTAGGAACCTTCCATGCCTGAAGACCAGGGAGTGTCCCAAGCATGGACGGCTAAGCTGCTGCTTTGAAGACCGTCTCTCTTCCCTCGCTCATCAAGTCAGATGAAATCTGTGGGTTTTGCTTTTTAATTCCAGGACTAATTAACCCTCTAGAATATTAGCATTGTTTTAGAGATCTTTCTAATGCCCTTATAATTTAATGAGCAGCACAGACTCCATTAGCCAAATTACACCAGGCTGTTAAGGCCAGCTCAGGAAGACACTAATGAAGGTTTGCCTTGACATCCCTCTCTCTGATCGCTCGTGTTTACGTGACAATTCACGGGCCCACTCTAAAGGCTTGTGGCTTATTAACGTTCACCTGAGTCTGTGTCTAGTTATGTACCCACAAGCCCTGAAATATTGTGGGGATCCAACTGTGGCTTTATTTAACATTTAACAAGAAAACTCTAGCTCAGGTCTGAAAATTGTACCCCGCTCCACACACAACGAAAGTCATTAGTTGACTGGGCCCTAATTGAAGTATTAACCAATTGCTTCTGTTTTCCAATTAGCAGATCTTAATTCATCGACCGGAATTCTGGCAAGTCTGCACTTAATCGTGTATTGATGGGAGCTGATCCTCTAACTGGCCAGCTTCGAGGCTGACAGAACTTGGATGGGAATGCCAAATACACTCCCAACACTTCCAAAGAAAGCCCTGCGAGTCTTGAGTAACCACCCACAACGTAAAAGGAAACATGTATCTTGGGTTCTCTCCAATTATGTACAAAAGAGGCAAATGG
This sequence comes from Alexandromys fortis, assembly GCF_014885135.2. Lineage (NCBI taxonomy): Eukaryota > Metazoa > Chordata > Mammalia > Rodentia > Cricetidae > Alexandromys > Alexandromys fortis. The sequence goes on along the minus strand of NW_026067985.1, from coordinate 1,615,305 downwards.
AGATCTCGGGTCAGCTTGGTTTACACGGCCAAACACTTATGCATCCGAGTTTCCGTCCCAAGTGTGGACAAATTACCCTCATCTGATCCTCCCCCCCCCCCCCCCCCATCTGGGGCTTCTGAATGGCCGCCTCCAGAGTTCGACTCTCTTCAGTGAGTTCAGGAAGTGTGTGCATTGCTGCTAACTTATGACTCAGCTTTACCCAGAAGCAAGACCCTTTGGCTGACTCCGGGACCCAGGTCCCAGAAGAAACATTCTGAGGGCTTGAATGCCAAGTATCCCCCGTAGACTCCTGTGTTTAGACATTCCCCAGCTTGTGCTATTCTCTGAGGACATGGTGGGAATCTTTTAGACATGGGGCCTTGGGCGGAAGACACCCAGCCATGGGAGCAGGCCTCGGAGGTCAGAGGCCAGCTCCACTTCCTGTCTGCTGCCCTGCTGTAGCTCCCACAGGCACAGCTGAGAGGGCACTGCTGCGGCCGTCATGCCTTTCTTGGTGTCAGGACTAACATCACAGGAGGAGATCCTTCCCGCGTGAGTTGTTTCTCTCAGGTGTCACAGTGACAGAGAAAGATAACTATGATACACAGAATCCATCTGAAAAAACCCTTCAACGATCCCCGGCACTTCAAAGTCATCATTCAGAAAGCCTGTTATCATGCCAACACGCCCAGAAGTTGGTACACTCCTCTGAGGCCTCCATCTACCCAAGCACTCTTGTCTGTCTCCATGTGATTCCCCAACCACCCCTAAACTCAGCCCTGTGTGCAGAGCACATCCATGGCTCTGTATAGATACCGTGGGATTTTAAACAAAGAAGCCATGATCTTCTGTGATGATGTTCTTGGGGGTGTGAGTTTGGAGACCGTGGTGGCTAATTTTGCTTGCCCAGTTGAGATTCCGGAAGAGGAAACCTCACTTGAGGAATTGCTTCCATCAGATTGGCCTGAGGTCATGACTGGGGCAGGAGGCATTTTCCTAATTGCTGATTGGTGTAAGAGAGCCCATCCCACTGTGGGTAGCACCATTCCCTAGGTAGGCAGGCCCAGGTTGTATAAGAAAGCTAGCTGGGCATGAGGCTGGGAACAGGAAATCGCATTTGTTCCATGATCTCTGCTTCAGCTTCTGCCTCGAGTTCTTATCTTGGCTTCCCTCAGTGATGGATTGTGAGCTGCAAGCCAAATAATTCCTTTTCTCCAGGAGATGTTTTGGTCAATGTTTTATCACAATAATCAAACCACACTAGAGCAGGAACTTTCTCTCTCTCCCCCTCTGTCCCTCTGTCCCTCGGTCCCTCTCCCTCCCTCCCCCCTCTGTCTCCCTGCACTTGCTTAGTAGGCTAGGCTGCCTGTCCAAAGTACTTCAGGCACCAGCCTGTCTCCACCTCCCACTACTGAGATTATAAGCTACAAGCACATGAGCCCGCACCCAGCTTTTTAAAAGGTGAATCCTGGGAACAGAACTGTAAGCACTTTGCTGATGAAGCATCTCTCCAATCTTCTTTTCTACTCTTCGCTGTTGGAATATCCCAAACTGACAACAAACCGTCAGCTGGAGACTCCTAGAAGATGCTGGAAACATCAAGTAAATATGTAGCCTATAGAGCAATACGTCTTAGACAAGGAAAAAAATTAAAAAATACATTTTAAAAATACACGGATATAAAAGCAAGGCTTGGTGGACCTGGCCTTGGCGTGAAGATGAAAGGAAGGTGAGATCACAGCTGTGGATGAAGGGGAAGTAATTGGTCTGGAGTCCCATCCCCACAGCAGAGACGATAAACTACCCCTGGGGGTAGGGAGCTATGGAAGGTTTTACCCCTGGAAGCAAGGGGCCATAGAAGGTTCTGCGCTAGAGACAATGAGCATGGATGCATTTCTGTGGTCTCCGGGACATGCATAGAATCGCGGCTGAAAACTTGTCAGGACCACAGCACTTTCTCCTCGTGTCTGAGCCACAGAACCACACTGCTGGTAAGAAAAGAGAAACTGAGAATGTATCCTATTGATTATTATCAGCCTATAAACCCGTCTCTAAAGAGAAGCTGTCTCTCAGCCAGGCCGAGCCTGGTGGGCACCGCGCCGGCCTTCTTTCTCAGAAGGGGTGGAGGTGATGGGTGTCAGCAGAAAAAGCCGCTCGCTTGCTTACGTGGAAGGCAGGGGAAAGCCTGGAGCGTCTCTGAGTCTGGCTTTATGGGGTCCTGGCTTTGCTTATCTGCCAGTAGTATCCTATGGTTTCCTGGAGGGCCGGGGAAAGACAGTCATTCTCAGAGAGAACAGAGGATGAGGCCAGTCTGCATGGGGTTGGGGCTGAGCATCCTATGATGATGCTCTGGGCGCAGGGAACAAGTTATAGAGAGAGGTGGGGATGGGTTCCTGGCAGGACAGTATGAGAGAAGATGGAGTCGTTAACAAGAGTAGGGATTTAGTGGCTCGGCATAGGACAGATACAAGCCAAGGAGCAGGTGTCAACGGTCAGCAATCTTTATGACCAAATCAGTGAGTACCGGATCAGGACATCACTGGGAGTCAGAGACCAGCATTTCTCAAAGGGAAACAGAAGCATGGCAGTTTACTCACTGTTCCATTGCTGTGAAGAGACATTATGACCACAACTCACAAAAGAAAGCAGTTAATTGGGGCTGACTTGCAGCTTCAGAGGTTTAGACCATGATTGTCATAGCAGAGAGTGGGGAAGGACACAAGTCATTGGGGAGGAAACGGAGAGTTCCACATCTACATTCAGGCAGCAAGAAGAGAGAGAGAGAACCACTGGGCTTGGCTTCGGTTTCTGAAACCCCAAAGCCCACCTTCAGTGGCACACTTCCTCCAACAAGGCCACACCTCCTGATCCTCTTAAATAGCGCCGCTCCCTGATCACTAAGCATTCAAATCTATGAACATATGGAGACTGTTCTTATACAAACCAGCACTCACAGGGAACAGCATAAGTGCAGGATAATAATAATAATAATAATAATAATAATAATAATGTCTTATCATCATAGTTGTAAAGAGAATTCACCTAGGAACTAAGTAACTTAATGCACAAAACCCTTTAATGCAGAAGTCACCAAAGTGATACAACAAAAGACTTGTCACTGGGGTGTTTTTGTCAAATGAGTCTGCGGAGCTTCGAGTCCAGGCAACAGGAACTATCACATTTTGTTTGTTGTTTTGCTATCAGACTTCCCAGGGTCTTTGTGGCAGTAGACACTTAGAACATCTCTGTGGGAGGGGGCGGCTCTAGAACAGGGGACATTGTTGGCGATTATTTGAACTCTAAATTCTTCTCTTGAAGAATATCTTCTAGGGTGGTGGCACTGGGGCCACACTGAGGAGCTGTCTAGAGAGGTGTGCACTGGGAGTGAGTGGGGCTCTTAGTGTATCCTTCAAGGGGCATGCCTGCAGTCTGGGCAGTGAATAGAGAGGTCCAGAGTCTGTCCCACTCCAGGGATCTATTCAACACAGGTTCAACATGACACACGAGGAGAGACAGTCCTTAGATACTGGGGACGGTTACCTTCCACAGGAGGAGACCATCTTCCCTTTTCCATCCGACGCCTGGTCATTGTGCTTGTTAGAGGTATTAGTTTCTGCCATGGGTAGGATACTTTCTTGAGTACACGTACATAATAATCTCATTTAATTCTTTCCCCAAAGCCTCAGGCAGGTTGTTATCTTCATCTATCCAACGAGATTCAGAGATGATGTGACTAGATCAATTCCACAGAGCAAGAATCAGAGCCAAGGAACAGATCCGGTCCCTATTCTCTAGCCGAAGATTGTCCCTAGACTGGCAATCCAGAACCGGGGTCAGAATCTGAATTTTTAAAAATCTGATTTGCAATGGTGATGGCTACAGTTCTAAATATAGTGTATCTTCATATCCACAAGCTGTGTGAACTTACCTTGGGGCACACATTCTGTGGGGCAATCACTTTCTGGTACCTCAGTTTCCCTCTCTGTAAAACCCAGAGCAAAATGTGTGTCTTCCCCCGATAGCTAGCTCTTCATGAAGCAGGGCTTTCTCAAAATGACGGCCATGGATCAAATGACATCAAAATCCATCCAAGGTGCTCACTATATACACAAACACACCAGACACATATACCGCACACACAGAGGGACACACAGACACACACACATAGACACATATACGCACATAGCGGGACATACAGACACACACAGAGAGAGGGACACACAGACAGACAGACACACATACACACAGAGGGACATATAGACACAAACACAGAGGAAATACAGACACACACAGAGGGATACACAGACACACATAGAGACACACACACAGAGGAACATACAGTCACATACACAGAGAGACAGAAACACACAGACACACATTCATAAACACACACATACAGAGGGATACACACACACACACTCTCTTTCTCTCTCTCCTTTTCTTTACCAATGGCAGGTCCAAGGCCAAAATGTGTAGAGAAAGATTAATAGCCTAACATTCAACTGCATTCACTGATAGAGGGTCTTCTCGAGCCCAGGCTGGCCTTGAGATCTTCCCAACCCTTTTGCCTGTATCACTCAGGCTTGGGGGACACAGGCAAATGCTGCCCTCCCCAAAAAAATGCCACCAACTATTTCCCAAGTGTAATTCATGTGTGGTGGGAAATTCATTTCTCTGCACCACTCCTCCCAGCCCTACCGGGCACCAAACATGCTAGAAAACACAGATTCTGCGGGGCACACTCTTGGTGACAGGCAGGGGCTGGGGCTTGACGCTCGTGGGCAGCCACTATTGATTGAGGAAGAGCGTGCTAGGCTGAGAGGTGTGGAAGCTGGTGGGACCCGTCTCAGCCCTGCTGGAAGTTTTCCTAAGGAGCACTCAGGAGATCCTTAAAATAGCATCCTTAATCCTTCTGATGAGGCCAAGGAAGGCCTCAGGGGATTCAGGCTTGGCTCCAGTGGAAACCGTCGGCTCTGCCATCTCCACTCTCCGCTCGGCCCGGCAGTAGCCTCAGAGCACCCAGATTAGACAGTGACTCATGGTTCCCTGGTGCAAGTAGCGTGTTTTGTTCCAGCGTGAAGCTCGGGTTGGCTGAATCTGTGTGAAATTCTTCCCTGCCACCCAGACTCAGTCCCCTGCTTGTCAGGTGGTCCAGGCAGCGTCACCATCCAAGGCCAGCCACAAGTGCAACACCAGTGGAGATACATACCCAGGCCGTGGGTCCCGACAAAGCCACTGTTGTTCTTTTGCCCTTTTCAACTAAGTCTCAGAGAGCCCAAAGTCCACGGAGATCCTGGCTCAGCCATCCTGAGGAAGGCAAGAAGAGACTCCCTATGCTTGCTGTTCCAAAACTCCTCAGCTGTCATCCTGGACGCAGATTGGGTGTTAAGGGAGTGGGGAGGGAGCCAGGGAAGGTCCACCCAGCTGGGTGCCCAAGTGAGATGCCATCCCCAGACTTACACATTAAACGGGACATTAGAAACAAGTCATTATCAACTGGTCCCTCCAGCGCCTTATGTGTTAGCCGCCAGGTGACTGCCTCTCTGGAGAAGTTGGGCTCCATGATGTCAGTATGCTCTCAGGCTGTGTCCGTCACAATGGGCCAAGGCTATCGTGGGGCATGGAGCAAGTGTTCAACAAGTAAGAACACATGGTAGTGGAGGAAGCTACCTGAAACCTTGTGGTTCAAAGACGGTTAGAAGCGAGGGACACCACTGTCCTCTCTCAGCAAGGGACACCACTGTCCTGTCTCAGCTGTAGGGACAACCCCGAGATCACAGTAGGGGAGCTTCATCTGAGGGGTTCATAGCTCCAGGAAGCCAAGGGAAAGTCAAAAGTTTTCTCAAGTCCTGTCTCTAGAAGTTGTAGGATGCAAATACATTATGTTTAATTGGCCAAGAGAATTCAGATTAGGAATTGGGGAGAGAGAGGGGAGGGACTTACCTTCTGCCCCTCAATCCTGCACCCAGAGCAATACCCTTCCTTCCCCAGGGACATGATTCCTCCAGGGAGAAGACACAGGAGTCTCTGTGAGCACCTTTAATGGACCACACCTACCTTTCAAGGTTGTTGAGAGGATTAAAAATGATAATTCACACCAAGTGCCTGGCGCAGTTTTGCACATTAGGGGAGCCATCCTTTCCCCTGGATGGGTGCAGCTCTTTGGCAAGCAAAGGCTGTGCTGGGATTTAACGGCTCTCTTCCTCCTAAGAGAAGTGGTCTTGGGCAGGATGCAACCTGTACAGCTCTGCCTGATGCGTCCAAGTCCCAGTGTGTGATACCCATTGTGAACCAGCCAAGCCCAGCTCTGCAGTGGGCATGGCCAACTAGAAACTGTCCTTCCCTGGCCTCTGCATTATGGTGTCCGCTCCTCATCTCCTGCTATGACACACAGCTTCAAGGGACAGGCTCCTGGTCCCTACCTGCCTGAAGCTAAGAGGCTTTGCGTGATCCAAACTGAGTAAGTCAGACCGTGGCTCCAAGGACTGGAACTGTGGCTCAGTCAGGGGAGTGCTTGTCTCCTGTGCACAAAGCCGTGGGTTCGATTCCCACATGGCATACACCAGTTGTGGTGGTGTGGAGGTGGAGGCAGGAGGTTCAGAAGTTCAAGGTCATCCTCATAGTAGGTCTGAGGTCAGTCTGGCATACACACACACACAAACACATATATGTATATATACATACCAAACAAAAATATAATAGATACTGCATCCTGAAGTCTTGAGTCTTTGGCAGAATAACTCAGGGGACAGCGTATTCTTGTCGAGCAACCCGTAAGGCAGTTCCGGGAGGGATTATGCTGCAGTACTGTGTCCCTCAAGTGCTGTCCACAGCTCTGTGCTTCTCTCTACTCCATGCTAGCTGGGTCCCATCTCTTCTCCCTCCCTCATCTTCCCTTTAGAGTCCTTTGACAAACCTCCCACAAGCTGTGCAAAACCACTGTGGGCCTCCATATCTGCATGGTGGAGGCTCCCAAACCAAGATCAAAAGACCCAGAGAGGCTCCAGGAAGGAACTGAGACATGGTGAACAAGGAATGATCTCCAGGGAGAGCCTGGAGAAGGTGATGTGGGGTACAGCCTCGTAGTGGATGAAGATAGCTGGGGGTCAGTGATGTGTTGTCCCACAAAGCCCTGGGAGCCCACATTTCTCTCGTTCATCTGAAGGATGGGTTTGGTGAGCAGGATCAGCAAATGTCCAGCCCACACCATCTTTTCCAGCTGACGTCCGTAGTCAAGCTGTAATCCCTTCAAAGGAGCTCTTAGGAGCAGAAGGAGGAGCCCAAGGTGCTTTTGACATGGGTAAGAAGAAACGAGAAATTAAATTAAACACGCGCACTCACGTCCCCACGCCCCCAGCTCTGCCTATGGGGGAAGCACAGCCATTATTCCCTCCTCCCTAAATCCGCAGTGACTTGTGGTCTGGGGAGGGAGAGCAGTTATTTATGTGGGGGGGCATTATCATCCTCCACCTCCCAGGTAAGTCTCCCCCAGGCTGAGGGGGCCTTCTCTCCCAGCCGTGGAGTTGCCATGCCAAAGAAGGGACTTGCAGGAATTCAAGAGAAGAGAAGGAATCAGGTAGGTGGAGCAGGGAGCGGGTGAGGAGTGTGTGTGGGGGGGGGAGCGTCCTATTCTGGCTTTGAAGTCTCAGAGCTGGAAGCGGTCATAAATTTTCTGCTGTGAGAGATGAAGATTATAAAATACCACTCTTGACTGGGGTGGGGGTGGGACTGCCTCATGTGGCATCCATTATCACCCGGGAAGTTCCTCCTGGGCCTCTGGCTTCCTTCAGCCTTCCTTAAGCCGCCCTGTATCTCTTGAACAAAGTATTGCTGTGCTTGGCAAGTGTCCCAGGAGAAAAGAAATGTACACGTGTATATCATATATTTAATATATTCGTATACTATATATTTATATATATTAGATGTAGGCAGAGCCACTGGGTTATAAGGAGGGCTGGAGGTTGAACGCAAGACTATGTAGATGCTCTACCACCAAGCAACATTTCTAGCCTTGTTGTAGGGAGCTGCTTGTTCGTCCCGGCCACTCAGAACTGAAATAATCACACACAGAAACTATATTAACTAAATCAGTGCTTGGCCCAATAGCTCTAGCTTTTTATTGGCTAACTCTTACATATTAATTTAACCCATTTCTATTAACCCGTGTATCGCCACATGGCTGTGGTCTATTGGCTAAAGTTCTGTCTGTCTCCAGCAAGGCTACGTGGCTTCTCTGTGACTCTGCCTCCTTTCTCCCAGCATTCAGCTTAGTTTTCCCCACCTAGCTCTGTTCCCCTATAGCTCTGCTATAGGCCGAAAGCAGTTCCTTTATTCATTAACCCATAAAAGCAACACATAGACAGACAGCAGGACTTCCCAAAACATAGCCCTTAGTCTTTTGAAACAGGGTCTCGCTATGCAATTCAGGCTGGTCTTGAAATTGTGATCTTCCTGCTTCAGCCTCCCACATGCTGGGATCACAGGTGTGCACCACCACAACTGCCCAGAACAGCCTCAGTGTCCATCAGTGCCCACTTCTCACTGAGGACAATGCATGTCTAGGCTTGGGCACAGCCATTGGATTGGGATCAACCCTGGGTGCCAGTCAGCTGTACATCTTGGAGCCATAATTCTCAATGTCTCTGAATCTCTGGCATTGCATATTGGTCCACATACTGTAAGGTTTAACTGAAATAAAGGGTTAGTGGGAAGGAAGGGGGCTTGTATGCATGAAAACAACAGTGTATGCAGTTGAACCCTTACCCACAGGGCACCCCACTTTATACTAGGACTCTTACTTGTCTGAACACAGCCCCCTAATGCAAGGGCTGCCAACCCTTCCTGGGGAACTCAGACAGGTGCCAAAGTTCAGGCTGTATCCGTTGGTTCTAGTTCATATTCTGAAAGGAGGGGCCTCGCCACTGCCACCCTGCCAAGTGTTCCAGGGACTTCCCCTTCATGAAGCCACTGCCCTGAGAGACGGTGCTAGATGGAATTCTCTGGGGGAAACACGGTAGACGGAGTACACCAGAAAGGAGATTCACAAGATTAACTTACAGCATACGGGTTGAGGAGTCTAAAAATGGCTGTTGGGGCGCTGGAGAAGCTGAGAATGCAGTGGCTTCTCTATGCATGAAGCCAGAGGACTCATCAGCTCCCATCTGGTGTTGAAGGTCCAGAAGATCCCTGGAGAGTAGTTAACCTTCAGTTCACAATCAGAAGTCAAAAGAAGCTAGGTTGTGATGTTAGTAAAAGATGGGTGTAGCAAAAGAAACTGAGTGGATGCACTCATCAACAACATTGAAAGCAGACAGGCAAAACCCACTGCTTTCCACCCCCCCCCCACCCCCCACACACACCTCAGTGTGTCTGGAAGGAGCCATGCACTCTGAGGCAGAGTCGTCTATGCTAGGTAATTCTTTCTGAAAACATCTTCATAGACCTGTGCACGACATCAATCACCACAGAGCTCATTAGCATATAGGATGCTCGCCCTAGCTGTTAGTGTTGTCTGGAGACCTCTCCCTTCTCTGCAGCCTCGGGGTCCTGACCAGCATCCTTTGAGATGTGTCTTAGCTTTTTTTGCCCTGTTGCTGGGATAAAATACTATCAACTTCAAGAAACTTCCACTTTAGAAGTTATGGTGCCCCGAGTTCAAGTTCTATTATTTATGATCTGAGCGTACTTGGGTAAACTGCAGGGACTTGCGGGGGGCTAATGAGCTTATCGGGGTTCCTATGTATAGATGAGGAGCTACCTAGAGAAGCATGGAAGACCGCAAGGCAGCTTCATCATGAGAAAGTTCACCCAGCCTGGGCCATGCCTCCTGAAAACTACATCCCTGGAGCTCCCACCAACACAGGCAGCAGACAGGATGCTTTCTCCAGCCTTGTGAGTTTCAGTTCATGAATGCTCCCCTACCTCTCCCTCCCTCTCCCCATCCTTCCTCTTCCCCCCCCTCCCTGTCCCTGTTCCTCACCCCTCCTCCACCTGTCTCTCTCCATCTATCTCTCATTCCTCCCCCTTCCTGGACATCTTGATGTGAGCCATTCAGCCCCACCAGCCCTCCCCACCATGATGAACGGGGCTGTCTGAAACCCAGAGCCCCAATAAGCCCCTGCCCCTGAAGCCACCCTATCAGGTCTTTTGTCACAAGAGAATTCTAGCACAAATGTTGACACTAACCCTTGAAAACCACATTCTGTCCTGTGAGGAGAGGTTGTCATTCTCTGCCTCTCTGCCTGTCACGGGGACAAATTTAAGTTGAGAAAGGTCCAGTCACTTGTCTGAGAGCTTTGGTCGGTTATGGGAATAGTCAGTCTTCCCCTGCCTGCCTACTATTTGCCTGGGACATGGTAATACCACCCAACATGTGTTTTCCCTTCCTTCTCCAAGGCTTCCCCGGCCACAACTCCTCTACAAGGGAGAAAGAATTACTAAGACAATGCAGTTCTTGGTGCCAACAGTGGAGAACCACAGAGTGCTTGGAGAAATCCTGAGTTCAAATCCTACCACATGTGAGCTGTGGGATCCTAGGCAACTCAGTTAACCTCTCTGAGACCTGTTCGCTAGCATGAGGGAGTAGGTCTCAGATGTTCACACTCTAAACAACCCTGCTTCTGCCTCTGAGGGCCTGACACAGCTAGAAAACACCCAGAAAGTGGCACCAGTCCAGTGAGGACCCGCTAATGGAGACAGGGTGGTCTCTTCCCCTCCCTCCGTGCCTTTGGTCGATACGCATTGATCCCGGCTCAGCTGAGCAAGGGCTGTCTTTCAAAGTTTATTCTGGTGTCAATTTTTATAGTTCTTCCCCACAGATCAATAGCATGCAAAAACATTAAGGCAAACTTTGCAAAGCTGATGGTTCAATAAGAGTTTATGAATGGCTTCGGCCCCTGCTCTGAGCATTGGGAGAAAGTGCTGCCTTTACTCTGAGGAGTGAGAGAAAGACTTCAATGCAGCTGCTCTCTCATCCCTGGGAGGCAGGCAGGAAGGCTGGCCCCGCAGCTCCCTTTATTTTCCACGGTGGAGGAAGTGGTCACAGACTGAGCCATGATTCAAAATAAGCACGTGTTTAAATATGGGTTCATATGGACATGAGCAGAGCTAGCCCTACTCTGCCTCCTGGGCATACACCGAGCATCCATCCCAAACACCTGGAGATATCACCATCTCCTCGGGGTACCACTTACCCACCAGGAGGGGAAAAACTCACTGAGGGAAAAATCAACTGTCTCTGTGCTTCAGAGCAAAAGAAAGTCCACAGGATCAGAGAATAGAAGTGAAGACGTTCTTTCAGGGACAATCAAGGATGTCAGGATTCAGGCCTGTGGCTCAGTGGGTAGAGCACTCACCTGGCATGCACAAAGCCCTGGGTTCTATTCCCAGGACCACTAACCTGGGCATGGTGGTGCACACCTGTAGTCTTGACACTTAGAACATAGAGGCAGAAGGATAATATGTTCAAAGTCATCCTTGGCTTACGTAGTACATTCTGGCTTACCTGAAACACTGTCTTTAAAATAAACCAAAAATAAAATAAAATAAGACGGGAAATATCAGCTATAACCACTAAGGGGGAATGGTTTCCTTCCATAGTCATCCACTTGGCAGAAAGGGAAAATGATCTATAAAAGTAGGGACGAGCTACAGGGTCTGCATCTGGCTCTTTTAGCAGATGAACCAAGGCATTTCAACCAGATCTGAGAGTCGCTTAGACTGTCAGTGTGGTGGTTTCAATAAGAAGGGCTCCCAGAGGGTCATATATTTGAATGCTTGGTTATGGGGGAGTGGCACTGTTTGAGAAGGATCAGGAGGTGTGGCCTTGTTGAGGAAGTGCGTCACTGGGGGGTGGGCCTTGAGGTTTTAGAAGCCCCTGCCAGGCTCAGCCTCTCTCTCTCTCTCTCTCTCTCTCTCTCTCTCTCTCTCTCTTCAGATCAGGATGAGTTCTCAGCTGCTGCTCCAACACTACACTTGCCTGCTGCCAGGGTCCACCATGACAATAAGGACGAAGCCTCTGAAACTGTAAGCCAGCCCTTAATTAAATGCTTCCTTTTCTAAGAATGGCCTTGGTCATGGTGTCTCTTCACAGCGATAGAACACTGGCTAAGACAACCAGGAAAGTCTAACGAGCGCACCTCCTACTGTGCACAGACACATCGGTCTTATACACACGTCCCAACTGTGTGAATCAGCGGATTCACCCAAGTGTTATTTAGATAACAGGTAACTTGAAAAGAACATGACCACCCATGTTGGCGGTAATTTAACCAGAAGCGGCAGATTAATGATTCCCGAGGGAAGGGTTGAATATAATGTGCCAATGAGGTGGCTTAGAATAAAACTAGGAAATGGAGGCTGGCTCATGACAGTCATTGCTCTGGGGTGACACTGGGAAATGCCACAGCCCAGAAAGGAGGAGATGAAATTTAAACACGTCAAAAGGGACAATAACTGTGAGCGCTTCTATCCTGTGTCCCAGGTCCCACATGGAGGAAGGAAGCCTGTGGGGAGGAAGGGTTGACCCGGAGCTTACATGTTAGTGGTGATGTGGTTCTGAGAGAAGAACAGGGGGCATCGAGGGGAAGGGCAAAGGACCGAAGCCAGTCCTGTGGAGTCACTGCCAGACCCTCTGTGCCCAGGATGTCTCCTGAGTGAAGGGATGACAGACTCCGAGGTCCAGCTTTGGGCATGCGCCACCCTTATATGTTCCTTGATAATTTTATTGGTTTGCAGTATTTCATTGGATAAAGGAAGGAGGGAGGGAGCCAGACAGCCTGGCTTCCAGTCCTTGCTCTCCTCATGATTGTGACCTTTTTCTGAGTCTCTATTACTTTTTTCTGTTATGGGTCCAGTATGTCCTTTTACAAGAACTCAATAGCTGTGGGGAGTGACCTGGGAGATGGTTCAGTGGGCAAAGTGCTTGAAGTCCAGCTACGAGGACTGGAGTTCAGATCCTCAAACCCCAAGCAAATGCAAGATAGGTGTGGTTACCCACCTGTAATTCAAGTTCCTGAAGGCAAAGACAGGCGACCCCCAGAGCAAGCTGGGCAATGAGACTAGCCATATCAGTGAGCTCGGGGTTTGACTGAGAGACTCTGCCTCAAAGAATAATGTGGAAGAGTGATTCGTGATGACTATTGACACCAGCTTTGACCCTACACACACACACACACATACACACACACGCACAGATGGGCATCCCATCACACACATATGTGCACCAACATATCACACACACACACGATTGTCACACATCCAGGAAAGGGAAGAAGGTTGAGGGTGGGGCTGATGAATACTCGTGAATCAGACAGAGGGACAATGACACTGCATGTTTAAGTTCCAATTATCAGCCCCCTACCTTGTCTTATTGCCATTACTCCAATGTCCACTTGCCTCGGAGCCTCTGAGAGGCCCGGATATCAGCATCACATCAATCCCTTCTCATCACTCTGATGGCCAGCGGAGATGGGCGATAGCCACTGTCTCTGTCGCCTTGCCTACCTGGGAAGACAATGCGTCTTTGCACTCGTGTCTGTGTCCAGAGTATGTGGGTCACAGTAGGTGACGGAGTAGACATTTGTCCCACTGGAGAATGAAAATACAAACACAGCCAGCCATCAGGGTGGCCCCAGGAAGTAAACCTCTCTACGCTTCCCAGCTGACAGGAAGTGCAGCCCAGGAGCCAAAAGCACTCAAATGCATGCTTTGAGAGGGGCCTGGGAATGTGGCTAAGAAGGCACATACAACCACCATGTAGGAAAGTTGTGATTCTGTTCTTGTCGGGCTAGCCGGTGCCAAGTTCTAGTCAAGGGAATTCCCAGTCAATGTGCTTCATTCTTGGGGTCTCATAGTCTTGTGGGGGAGAAAAGACCTTTCAGCACAGTTTAACGTGAGGGATGGTTAGCGAGTCCACAACCTCTCTGTTTTTATGAGGCCATTTTCTACTGTGTGTGTGTGTGTGTGTGCGTGTGTGTCTGTGTGTCTGTGTATCTGTGTGTGTGGCCAACAGACAGGGAGAACTACTATCTGTCCACAGTGTGTGTGTGTGTGTGTGTGTGTGTGTGTGTGTGTGCGTGCATGCATGCAGTGTGCTCAAGACAGAAAACGGGATGGGTCTGCATCCTGACTACGCAGGGAGACACATTGGGTAACTGAACTCAGTGTTTACCCTGTGTCCCCTGAAATGATTGCTCTGGTATCTTCCAGCAGGATCAAGAAAATGCCAGCAGCTGGTGAGTGGTGGTGCACGCTTTTAATCCCAGCACTCTGGAGGCAGAGGCAGGCGGATCTCTGTGAGTTTGAGGCCACCCTGCCCTACAAGAGCTAGTTCCAGGACAGACTCCAAAGCTACACTGAGAAACCTTGTCTCAAAAAATAAATAAATAAAAATAAATAAATAAATAAATAGAAAGAAAGGGACAGAGGGAGAGAGAGAAAAGAGAGAAAAGAGAGAGAAGTAAAGAAAGAAAATAAATGTCTGCATGGGTACATTGAGAATGGGAATGAGAGGCCTAGGAGAAAATCCCAGAGAAGACAATGAAACCCTTCCTTCTGCTATCTTGGACCACCTTAATGGAGACTGAAAAATGTCAATGTGGTTCACTGCAGCTGAGACCGAGGGCCTAGGTCACTTTGGGAAATTCTTATCCTGTGTATTTAAAGAGTGTTTTCTCCCTCCCTTCCTCCCTCCCTCCCTCCCTCCCTCCCTCCCTCCCTCCCTCCCTCCCTCCTTTCTTCCTTCCTTCCTTCCTTCCTTCCTTCCTTCCTCCCTCCCTCCCTCCCTCCCTCCTTTCTTCCTTCCTTCCTTCCTCCCTTCCTTCCTGCCTCCCTCCCTCCCTTCCTTTCTTACTTTCCTTCTTTCTTTTTTGTTTCTTTTTTCATTTTTTTTCCTCCGTGTAAGTGATAAATGTGTGACTGTGTTCACATGTGCACACATATATGTGTCATTTATGTGCATCTGTGTTCACATGTGTATATGTGTGTTACAGAGGCCGGAAGTAGAAACTGTATGTCCTCCCCCATCTCTTTCCTCCTCACCTTTTGACGTAGGGTCTCCCACTGAATGTGGAGCTCGAGACTGGGCTAGACCGACTGGCCAGTGAGGCTGGAGAGAGCCCTCTGTCTCCGTCCATGCCTCTCCTCTGTGCTGGGATGACAGGTGCACAGCATCACACCTACCTTTGACTTTTTTTTTTTTTTTTTTTTTTACCTTTGACTTCTTTAAAGAGTTCAGTGGACGGAACTCAGGTGAGCACCTTAACTGAGCCAGCTCATCTTCCCGCCCCCTTTTTATTTCCTTTATAAATTTTAAATAACATTTTATTAATTCTTTTAGGATTTTATACAGTTATTTTGATTATATTCCTCTTTCCCTCAACTCCTCATAGATCCATTCCACCTCTGAAACCATCCAACTTTGTGTCCTCTTAATAAAAAAAATACCACCAATGACATCCAGTTCGTGCTGCCCAAATATTCTTAGATGTGAGGATGCCAGGCCTTGGAGAGGGCGTGACTGACCTACCTAGGAACACACAAGCTCTCCCTCCACTGGCAAATAACCTTTTAAAAGACAAAATCTCACTCGGGACCATGCTTGGCAAGAACTCATAGCAAGCTTCCTGCTTCAGACTCCTGGGCACTATACAGACATGAACCAGCACACCAGGCTGTAGTTCTCTTTTTTTGTAATATATCAGAATGATATGTGCTGAAGATCGGTGCCCAAATGAACCTAAGGGAGCTCATTCTAAGTAGTACGTGATGTCAGAGTCAGGGAAGTGGGAGCCAAGGTTGATTGACAGGCCGCCTCTTGCCCCTCAGTGGGATAGAAAGTCACTGTGCGAGCCCTTGCCAGTGGTCTCTTAGCATCAGCACTAAGGTAGTTCACGGTGGCCTGAAGGAGCTCCTGGTCCTGCTTGTTTGTGTGTTGACTGCCAGCGCCTCTGCTCAGTCTTGTAGCACAGAAACAGTAATTGCCGCAATTCCGTTTTATTGAGCAGTTACAGTACTGCCTGTCAGCAGCCCAGCTGGTCTCTGTTCTCTAGGAGATCAGCATAAAAACAAGGGAAAGAGACTGAACTGTCGGCAGAGGTGTGAACAGGGCTTAGTGTGAGGACAAAGGAGAGAACTCTCTGTGCAGGAGAGGAAACCTAACAGGGCAGGTGAGATCTTGGCTGCCACTAGAACATTCCTTTGTGACACTGGTGAGGTTGACCAGATGCTGGTGAGCCTCAGACCTCATCAAGGGTCTCTGGGATACCCAGGGAGGATCAAGGGCTGGTGTCATGATGGACCTGTGTGCCCTGGAAAACTCCAAGCAGGAAGTCCAGCAGTAACTTTGGTTAGGATATGTAAATTCCAGAAACTTCTAAGCTGAGCCAAGCAAAGTGGGGAATTCCTGAGCCCACACCCAAATGGGAGAAGTGTTCAGAGGGCATAGCAGAGCTATAGTGCATGCTTGCCAGGGACAGAAGCTGCTGCTGTGTTCAGATGGTGTGTGTGTGTTTATGTGTGTGCATACGTGTGCGCCTGTGGGCATGCATGGATATTGGTGCTTGTCATTCAGCTCTATATGTGAATATATGTGGCTCTCTTCTTCTTAGTCCTGTACGTGCAAATTTACAGACCCATGTGTGTTCATGTGTGTGCATACGTGTGTGCCTCTGGGCATGCATGGATACTGGTGCTTGTCATTCAGCTCTATATGTGAGGTCTGAATTTATGTGACTTTCTTTTTCTTAGTCCTGTGTGTGCAGGTTTACAGACCCATGTGTGTTCACGGACATGTGGAGGCCAGATGTTGTCACGGGATGTCTTTCTCGAGCACTCTCCATCTTAGTTTTTGAGACGGGGTCTCTCTGGATCCAGAGCTTACCGGCTCGACTAGGTTAGCTGGTTGTGAAGCTCCAGGGTCTCCACATCCCCAGTGCTCTAGAGAGGCCTGTGGACAAACACTGGTTTATGTCCCCATTGTGGTTCTGGAACATTCAGAGATGTACTTAAAACTGTGTGTGAATAGTAACTTAAAAGGAGGGAATCAGTATTGTGATGGGTTGAGCAGGATGAGGGGTCCTATGAGGAGGTGGGTCCTGGGCATCCACTCTGAGGAGGTGCCCTGGGTACCGTTTATTGAGAACAAGAAGAAATTCTCTGGTTCCCGTTCCCCTCCCAGCACCAAGCCTAGGACTCCAGGTTTCCCAGCTCCATTATAGTCCAAGATGACTTGGACCGTATTCCCTGGGATCTTATCTCCTCCCATAATCCTTCCCTGTACCTCTCATCCTTGTGTTCACTGGCCCTGGCCAAGGACCTCCCAGAATTGCTGTCCCTAGTAAATATTTCAGCACTCTTGGAGATCAATGATGTATCATCGATGGGAAATTGGATGTAAATCATCCTGGCCTCCCTGTCACCCCAGAAATCAATGTTCACACATTAGGGCTGTGAGCTACTGAGGAGGTTCGGATGGAAGGCGCTTGGAGTCAAGGCGCCATACCTAAGTCCTGCCCTCTGTCCTTCCTGGGAGGAGGGTCTGAAGGGCAGCTGTCTGAGGAGGACTGAGGCTTCTAGGAGACCTGCTGAACGGAGCACAAGAAGCAAAACCTTCCATGGACAGCCAGCTCTGTTCTCACCTGAGTCCTTGGATGTCTTCAGGGGATGCAGGCAAGCCTGGAGCATAAGAGTTCTACTTCCTCTCTAACTGTCAGAAGCTAACCGGATGCTACCACCGCTGTTTGGGTACTGTGCCGTAAGCTTCCCAGCTGCGGACACTTTTCTGAGAGGTTGCTGAACCTTTTGGGCATGGTGAGGCGTCTAGCTGCCAGATGTAGGGCCGTTTCATGGGTCATAGCACCAGCATGTCCTAGCCTGAGGTACGTTTCTATTCTGCGGAGACTGAGGAGTCCTGGCCACACACTCCGGCGACTTTCAACTTTGCCGTGTGTTCTCCACTGTTGACGAATAAAACTTTCACAGACCGGGAGCCCGGACAAACCCTCCCCTCCTTTAGGCTTCTTCTGTCAAATTTTCTGTCACAGGAAATAGAAAAGTCACTCGTGTTAGTACCTGACACCACCTGGGTGTTGAAAGCCATTTACATAAACACACCCTTTGACCCTCAAATTCTGCCTCTCGGCTCGCACTAAGAGGCATGGAGGTTATAGTTTTGTTTGCAATGCACATAAATGATCTAAATAGTCCAAGAGAGGGCTATGGGTCAGATTATCTATGTGTTGCCTAGGAAATGAAACACCAAGTGGCTGCGGGCAGCTATCTGCAGACAGGGCGGCTCATTATGTATAATAAAAAGGCTTACGAAACGGTATCCACCGGATGGCCCTGCTGCAGGGACTGTGGCACTTGGCTTGGCTTAACAACCCCTCTTAGAAAGCTTAGGAACATATTCAAACATTCGCTCATTTGTAGTTTATATAATAGATCCATTATTTCCTCATCTGTGTACGTAGACTAATCTATATTATATACAGGCATAATTTTAGTCCTTGAATTTGTTTTGCAACAAGGTCTCTCTATGTAGCCCTGGCTATCCTGGAGCTCACCGTGTAGACCAGGCTGGCCTCAAACTCACAGAGCTCTGCCTGTCTCTGGCTGCCGAGTTTCAGATGAAAGGTGTGAGTTACCAAGGCCAGCCGTGCCTCAGTTTACCCATATAAAGTTTTCCGAGGTGGGTGACTAATACTAACACCATCCTTCATTTTGTGTATTTGAATTGGACACGGCTGGGAAGCACGGGCACTGTGTTAATGATGCTTACCCGTGGTAGGTTCACTCCTCTGTGTTTTTGTACAGTATACGATATTGCACAGATATTACCTATGGTCTCTCTCTCTTATGCCATCACAGTTATGATACGGAGTATAATATGTCAAACATACGTTTGTTGGTCTCCCGCTCTCTAGCTGTGGTTTCCACATGTAACATATATATATATGTTCCTTGATGTTTGATTTTTTTCCTTTTGGACACAATGTCTCACTGTATAGCCCAGGCTATATTTCAATGCCTGGCCGTCCTGCCTCAGCCTCCTAAGTGCTGGGCTCACTGTGACTATCTTGTTCCTGGCTTTATGCAATGACCTATTATCACCGACAAACCTAACTGGCCAAATTTAAAGATTCTCTCTTGAGCACAGCGAAAAGACACATAAACATGGGGGTCACCATGGAAAGGTAGACATGGTGAGGTCACCAGTGCACCCGCAGAGACAGTTGCCCATAGCAGATCAAGAAAATTACGTGTTACAAGGACACATTGACATACAACTGTACCCCTGAGCAGTGTGACCTGTCTACATGTACACCCCCAGGACCTCTATGCTACCCCACTTAAAGCCCCTACATTTTGATCCCAAGGCCCCTGTGTCCTGATCCCGAGGCCCCTGTCCTGTG
This sequence comes from Alexandromys fortis, assembly GCF_014885135.2. Classification (NCBI taxonomy): domain Eukaryota; kingdom Metazoa; phylum Chordata; class Mammalia; order Rodentia; family Cricetidae; genus Alexandromys; species Alexandromys fortis. The sequence continues at coordinate 1,595,911 of NW_026067985.1, read as the reverse complement.
TTAGCGATCTCCCACCATGTACTGTGTTCCCCCACACACACCATGTCCTAATCACAAGGCCACCTCCCAACGTGTCCAGATCATGAAGCTCCTACCTCTTACTGCCATGGCCCCTGCCCCTGTTCCTGCGACGTCAGGATCTAGCATGCCACCTCTCTGTGCAGACACCAGATGTGGTGGGAATTTGCAATAAGTTGGCAAAGAAAGCCCAGCTCTCCGTGTGCAGACCATGCATGGCCTGCAGGGACCACCCCGATGGCATCAATGGCAATGTAGTCAGGGATGCCTTCTGCCAGCCGTGAGGGCTCTCTGTGAACAGCCCAGGCACCCTCCAGCTTACACATGCCCGGGGCCTGGGCCCAGGGCAGCCTGTTTTGTTTCCTGCCTTAGGAGAGGACTGGGAAGCCCTGGAGCAGGAAGGGGGGTCAGCTCTTTGGACTTCTTATTTGTTAAAAGCTACCCGTTCCCACAAATCCCAAAATAGAGTCCCTGGCAGAGATGTGGACTCTGAAACACAGAGACAGCTGTGAAGAAATTTAGTGGGGGGGAGGGGGGAGAGGAGGAGGCCCAGAGCGTCTGGCTGGAGCTTCAGTGGGATTTCTGGGGCCCGTAGGCACGGAGGGGTGTTCTCGGGTACCTATCCCCTTGTCTCTGCAAGCATACCCTGATGTATCCATATTTGAGAATGTTCACACTGCTCAGAACATTCCAGAGACGCAGGGTGTTTCTTCCCATGGAACAAGGCTCTTCCTTCCCAGTCTCTGAAAGTTCTTCTCAGAGTCTAGCTTGAAGTCTCCATGAAGCAGTGTTTCCCTCCAAGGTCACTCAGCCTCTGGGAGCCTGAGGACACAAGTTCACACTGTTTCCAACTGAGCTATTCTGAACAGCTTCTCAAGGTTCATTTTCCAAACAGCCTCCCTGTTGAGGGGGCTGTGATGAGCATGGGGACCAACCAGACACTCCTCGCTTCACCCATGTGACAGATGGCAGCTTGGGAAGTGCCAAGTGCCGGGTCCCACGCGGCTAGGGACCAGCAAAACGGCTCAGCAGGTAAATAGGCTTGGGACCAAGACAGACAACCTGAGTTCAATCCCCAGGACCCACTTAACAGAAAGTGAGAACTGACTGCCGCATGGACCTTGACACACACACACACACACAACACAACACATCACTTAATAAATAAATGAATATAGTTTAAGAATACTGGCTCAGAATCTCACTCATGGTGGGCAGATCCATTAGGTCTCAAGGAAGAAGAGAGTTACAGAAAAGGAGGAGTCAGGAAAGAGCCTGTCTTACAGGCACAGGGACTGAGTTCAAGCCCGCAGAGCTCATGGGAAAGACAAACAAACAAGCGAAATCAGGCAGTGGGACTCTTGCCATCCCAGCGCCAGGTAGGAGGAGCTGGGCAGATCTCTGGTAAGCTCCAGGCCAGTGAGAGATCCTGACCCCCATCCCCAAGACTCAAGGTGGAGGGCTCCAGGAAGTGACATCATAGGCTATCCTCTGTCTCCAATGTCTGTGGACACAGGAGACATATAAACACACACACACACACCACACACACACACACACACACACACACACACACACACACACACAAGAAAGAAGTAAACTAGAGCTGGAGTCAGCCTGATTGTGGGTGTCACGGTCACTAGATGGCCCAGAAAAACAAAACAAAGCAAAGCAAGAAAACAGACCAGAGGGAGTTGAACCAAAACAGTGCACAGAGGTCAAAGCCCAGAGCAAAGGGCCTTCTTCACAGACAGCATCCCAGACTCCACCCCCAGCATCCCAGACTCTAGTCCCAGCATCCCACACTGCATGCACTCTCAGCATCCCACACTCCACTCCCAACATCCCACACTGCACTCCTAGCATTCCACACTGCACTCCCAGCATCCCATACTCCACTCCCAGCATCCCAAACTTCACTCCCAGCATCCCACACTCCACTCCCAGCATCCCAAACTTCACTCCCAGCATCTCACACTCCACTTCCAGACTCCAGACTCCACCCCCATCATCCCACACTCCACTCCCAGAATCACACACTCCACTCCCAGCATCCCACACTGCACTCCCAGCATCCCACACTGCACTCCCAGAATCCCACACTGCACTCCCAGTATCCCACACTGCACTCCCAGCATCCCACACTCCACTCCCAGCTGCCACAAGCAGCCTCGTTTTTTCCAGGTGAGAGTATGGCCAAGAGGACACCTCAGGTAGTTAGTGAGGTTGAACATAACTCATCCACATCTCGCTCCATACTGTTCCCAGGCACTGATTGTCTTCCACAAGAGGAAAGTCTAGGAGGGGGACCAACCAGCTGGAGGCTCAGATGGTAAAGGCCCCCAGTGGGGTGCTGAATGGAGGAGGATGGGGAAATGTGTGTTGAGCGCTGGTGGATGCCAGCCTCTCTGCCTCAGATTTGGGAAAACTGGACCAGAACCTTATCAACTTACTGTTCATAGCCTTCTAAGGAAAGAAGCCTTAATAAATGCTGGGTTTGGCTATGACCAGAGAAGGAGAGTGTCCCACCCGCAGCTGCACAGCGAGTGACTGGCAGAGACACCCAAGTCTGTCTCCTCCTCCTCCTCCTCCTCCTCCTCCTCCTCCTCCTCCTCCTCTCCTTCTCCTTCTCTTCCTTCTACCTCCTCCTCTTCCTTCTCCTCCTCTTCCTCCTTCTTCCTTCCTTCCTTCTTTCCTTTTTTTCTTTTTTCTTTTAAAGCGTAGCTGAGGATATAAAGAGTTGCCTTTGCTTGGGGTGGGGGTGGGGGGTGCTCTCTGTTTCCCTCTGGCTTTGTGCTCAGGAAGTTGCCTCCCTCCTCAGGGCTGGGAAGCCTTCTGTCGCTCTGTTCCCAGCCAGGGAACACTCTGTCTTTAGCCCTAGTTTTGAGCAGGGCCAAACTTTTGCAGAGGAGCAGAGTATGCATGGCCAGGCTACACAGCCTCACGTGGCTATGTGGGTTCCTTTCTCGCAGAATGTCAGGGTGACAGAGACCAGCCCAGGCCTGGCATGCCTGGACACTGTCTGCCCAGGACACCCCCTTGGGTAGAGCTCTGGTAACACAGGCAGCAACAGGGGCTGGCCATTGGCGGGCAGCTGGGTGACATCCTCTACTGCCACCTTCCTCTCAGAAAGCCTCCTGCTTCCCCTTTCTCTGTCCCAGGCAGGGTCCCTCTCAGCTCCTTTACAGCTATGGAAGCCAAAGCGCCGAGATATCGAGGTATTTTCCCCATGACTCGCTGTTTAAAACGCCAGAATCATCACAGTGGGAACATTTTCTTTTTCCTGCTCCATGCCATTGGAGAGAAATCAGCAGCCAGTCAAACAGCACAGAGGTCATTTTGCCCTGCCCCTCTTTGGTAAGCTTGATATAATATATGCAAATGTATATAAAGCATTGGTTTTTCTGAAGCCTAAATAAAGTTCTCCAGAAAACTCCATACCAGGGTTTCCTAAACCCCAGGCATTTAAAGACCAATTACCAGCTCATAAAGTTCACTTTATGACTTACTAATAGTTTTTATCATTTATTATTTTACCCAAATAAACACCTAAAAAAGAAAAAAAATAGGATCACTATTGTATTGGAAACCATGGTGACTTAGCACTAATAGGAATGATGTCTACAGGTAATTGTAGGAAAAGCCTATAAGGTGGCTGAGTGCACACTGAGGCTCTTGGGTGGGTTCTGCTGGCCTCAGGATGTGCAGGATCAGACAGATTCTGCCTGGATAGCAGCATGAGCTTTCCTCTGGCTTAGGAACCTTAAAATTCAATAGGAAGGAAATGTAGTCACACGGTGTACCCCTTTGGGGTCATTATTCTGAATTCCCAGTTCACCAGTACTAACCCATTTTGGTAGAGTAAGAGAGAGAGAGTAGGAGAAAGGAAGAGAGGGAAGGAGGACAGGGAGGGAGGGAGGAAGGGAAGGAGGGAAGGAGGAAAGGGAGGGAGGGAGGAGGGAAGGAGGGAAGGAGGAGGAGGAAAGGGAGGGAGGGAGGAGGGAAGGAGGAAAGAAGGGAAGAAGGGAGGAATGGAGGAAGGGAGGGAGGGAAGGAGGAAGGAAGAGAGGGAAGGAAGAAGGAGGGAAAGGCAGGTCCTTGGATCATCAAAAGCAGTGGTTCTCAACCTTCCTAACGCTGTGATCCTTTAATATGGTTCCTTCCTCATGCTATGGTGACCTACCCCAAACCATAAAATTACTTTGTTGCTACCTCATAGCTGTAATTTTCTTCCTTTTATGAATTGTGATGTAAATATCTGATATGCAGGATATCTGGTATGCAAACCAGCCCTGTTGGGGCTCGTGACCCACAGATTGAGAACCGCTAATAAAGCATTTCTTGACTGATGCCCAGTTTGTTCAGAAGTCCTGTCCCGCCTTAGACATAGACGACCGGCTTTGGAAGTACCCAGTCTTGGTCCCCTATTGCTTCACCCTGGCTTCCAGATCTCTGCTGGCAACCATCACATACGATTAACAGATGTTTAAGGTTCATCCCTGCCCCCTCCGTTAGAGATGTAGTCATTCTCTTATTGTTGGTGCATGTGCACACAGCACACCCAGGGAGGCCAGAGGCCAGCTTTAGGAGATGCCGTCTTCCTCTACCGTGTGCTTCCTGGGTGTCGAACTCAGGCGGTCATGCCTGGTGGCGAGCACCTTTACCCACTGAGCCATCATGCTGGCCCCACTTTTCTTTTTTTTCCGCCTAGACATGTTCAAACCTTTGTTTCTCTTTCCAGTTTCATTTCCTGGCCAATGGGAAAAGATCTCGTCAAGACATCTGTTCCCTACAAGGTTCTGTCTGCTGGTGAACCCAGGAGGTATTAGCAGCCGGCCTGGGGCTGACGCTCTAGGTTGCTGGCTTCTCCTTCTGTCAGGCCTGGTCTCTTGCCCTTTGCTAACTTCTTTGATCCTTTTACTTTGTAAAATAGTCCCACAACACCAGTGGGTCTCCTATGACTTTAACCTTGCAACCCAGTTGGCTCTTGTAAAAAAGTGGGGGTGGGAGGCCAGAAGGAGGCCAGGCGAGCAGGCACACAGACACACACCGTGTCCAGAGCTGCCCTGGCTCTGCTCCGTTAATGGTTCCAGGACTCTCACAATGAAAAAAAAAAGGAACAAATGACAAATAAAAGCCTTTTTTTACAAGATGGCAGGGCTGTGTGCAGGTTCTGACTTCATGAGGGGCAGTAAACACACTTCCTTCCAGATCTGGCTTTCTGTAACTGGCCGGCTGCTTCTCTCTCCCCTCTCCCTCTTTCATCTTTGCCAAGTTTCCCTTCCTTCCCCAGCCCCAAACCCAGCCCCTGCCGCTCATCTTATCTTGCTGCTTTCCTGTCCATGAGGCTACTGTGGGATTCAGGTGAATCCACCATCCGGGAATGGAAGGGACCAATGTGCTGGGCGCCTAATGGAAAAGATACCTGTTGAGTGAGATGAACACAGGAAAGGTGGCCCCAAGGGGAACTGGAAGGACAGGTTTTATGCTCTTTGAAAGAGCATAGATACAGCCAAGCCTTACATGTGTATGTGATGTGTGTGTGTTGTGGTGGTGGTGGTGTGTGTGTGTGTGTGTTGTGTGATGTGATATGTGTATGTGTTGTGGTGTATGTGTTGTGGTATATGCGTTGTGTGTGTTGTGGTGGTGGTGATAGTGTGTGTGTGTTGTGGTGGTGGTGGTAGTGTGTGTATGTGTGTGTGGTGTGATGTGGTATGTGTATGTGGTGTGTGTGTGGTGTGGTGTGTGCATATGTTGTATGTGTGCTGTATGTGGTGTATATGGTGTGCTGTGATGTGTGTATGGTACACGTGTGTATGTATATGTGTATGTTGTGTGTGCGGTATATGTGTGTAAGTTGTGTGTGTGTGCTGTGGTATATGTATGTATGTGGCGTGTATGTATGCATTGTGCGCTGTGTATGTTGTGTGCGGTGTGTTTTATAGGTCAGAGGTCAGCATTAGGTATCTTCCCTAGTCTCTCGTCATTTCCTGCAGGTCCCTGTTGCTAGACTGGCTGGCCAGGGAACCCCAGGCTCCCCTTCTCTCTGTCTCTCTAGCTCTGAGATTACAGACACCTGCAGGACCTGGCTCTTTGTGTGGGTGCTGGGAATCTGAATTCAGGTCCTCATGTGTGCGCAGCTAGCCCTGTGTTTGTGTAGTTAGGAGGAATTTCTTCATCTCGGCCTGACTGACACACAGCCCCATCAGAGTGACCAATGATGCTGTGGCAGGTTTTGTTTATGGGCCATGAAGCAGTAAAGTTGCAGAGCGTAAACTTCTAAAAAGCATCGCTGGAGTGATCCTCACTGCAGAATACGTGAAAGCTAGCTTTTGCTGTGTAACAAATACCTCCTGCATTAATTGGCTGAAGAACCCCATCACTATTCACTTACAGATTCTTTGAGTCACCAAACCCGGCTGAGTTCAGTCAGGCTTTCCTCCAGTCTCAGCTGGACTCAGTTGTTAACAGACAGCTGTGGTGGTGGCTGGAGCCCGCTAACTAGGGCACCTCAGCTGAGCCTCTCTCGCCAACTCTTCATGCGCATGTCCGGTATGGCACTTGACCTTCTCCTTGCCCTGGTTGAGTTCTAAGAGTAGATGCAATTGAGGAAGGCATGAAGCCAAGGCTCAGATCTGCCACTCATCCCCTGTGTTCTAGCCTGGTGACCAAAACAAACTGCAAAGTCTGCCTGCATTCAGTGGGGGTGGGGGCAGTAGTGACTCACTATAAAAAACCACAGGCAATGGGAAGGGAGAGGGGATATGGCCATTGATGTACCCTGATGTTTATTCCTTAGCCCCAGATCCAGCCCCATTGTCTTAGCTACTTTTTAATCGTTGTCAAGAGATACCATGACCAAGGCAACTTATAAAAGAAAGAATTTAATTTGAGGCTCATGTGTCTAGAAGGTGGTAGAATGCATGAGTATCATGGTGGGGAACATGGTAGCTGACAGGCAGGTGTGGAAATGGAGCAGTAGCTGCCGAGACAACAAGCGTGAGGCAGAGAGCTAACTGGGAAGGGTATGGACTTTGAAACCTCAAAGTCTGCTCCCAGTGACACTGCCTCCAACAAGGCCTAATCCTTCCCAAACAGTTTCACACTCTGGGATCAAGCATTCAAACATAGGAGTCTATGGGGCCATTGCCATTCATACCATGAGAAGATACCAATTGACAGCTGAGGGTTGCAGAGTCTGTGGCTACATGACTTCTTCCTGAGAATCCTGGCTTTTATTTTGTTTTGCTTGTGCATGTGTGTGTGTGTGTGTGTGTGTGTGTGTGAGAGAGAGAGAGAGAGAGAGAGAGAGAGAGAGAGAGAGAAGGAGAGAGACAGAGACAGATATAGAGATAGACAGAGAAAAACAGGATCTCATGTAACCCAGGCCATCCTCAAACTCACAGTGTAGCTAAGATAGCATTGAACACCCGGTCCTCCTGTCTCTACCTTTGAAGTGCTGAGATTACTGCACACACCCTTGTGCCTGGCTCTTACTTTGAATGTATTTTCAAAGTTGTTAGATTTATTTTTGCTTTTACATTGTAGGTGAGAGAAAGCTAGCAGGCAGTGCCCACAGAGTCCAAAAGGGGACATTAAATTCCCCCGGGAGCTTGAATAACCTCCTGACACAGGTTCCCTGCAAAAACAACACGCACTCTTAACTGCTGAGTCATCTCTCCAGCCCCATCTTAGGGAGTCTTGATGGGAAGAGGGCTGGGCGGGAGAATTCATCACTGTGGTCACTGGAAAGTTCCCAGTCAGAGTCCTTCCACCCAAAGGCACAACGACACTGATATCCCCTGACTGTTGCAGGAATTTCCCTCCAGTCATTTCTCCTCTCTCTGAGATTTTATCCTCATATTGTTGAGCTCACCTATTACTATGTCTTGATTTTACCTTAGCATCCTACTGGGAGCATTTTAGGCCTCCACATCAAGTAGTGTTATATTCTGCTACATCCCTGAAAAATTATTTGCCAAAGAATGATCCATCCTAAGAAGTATTTAGAAGTAAGGTTTGGACATCTCAAGAGAGTGGGGTTCACTTTGGGTTTTGTTCGGCTGCTTTGTTTACCTGTGAGCAGGAGATGATGAAGGACAGAGGAAGGCATGAGACTCCTTCAGTTGGGTTGGTTGTCACACTAGACAGGGCAGATCCGTCCCCCACTCCCCCCGCAATGGGATGATACTCCTGGGTTTTGGAGTCGATTGCTGTTGGGATCTTGCCAAAGTGTACACAGCCCTTGCTCGGGTTGGCTTGGGCTGAGGTTGTACAGAGGCTGTTAAATCCACCCCAAACCACAAGGCGGGGGATGGGGCCTGAGGGTCTAAATCATTCATCTCCCTCTCATTTCCTACCCACCTGGAACCCAGAAACCGTCGCAGAAGCCGCATCATTAGAAAATGGGTCTCTTGGCGCCTCAGAATTGAGAAAATTCTAGAATAATAGCGAAGCAGGGCCGAGTTGATCATGAACGTGCTTGTGTAGTTATTTCCCCTTTGACCCAGGCCGGCTTTCCTGACTGTCATTGAGAAGCTGGGTATTGCTGGGTCACAACCAGGACAGTGTGAAAATGTCAGGCCCAAGTGTGCACACAGTGGGGCTAAAGATCTCTCGGGATTGTATGCTGAAAGCCAAGTCTCTAGGCACTTTGGGGACTCAAGGCCAATGCCTTCAGCCCTCTGGGCCTCAGTCTCCTCATATATAAAATGTCAATACGCCATACATTGAGTGGTCAGGCATTGTTCAGAGTGTTTTTTTATGCCTTTCCTAGGCCTCTGCCAACACATGACCTGACTACGGCAGGGCCCCGCTGAACACAGACACATGTGCAATTCCTATGACCCAGAAGTCACCTGAGGTATCAGAGGGAGCCTGAAGTCCCCATGACACTCATGGGGACTGTCACTACTTGTGTTTCTGTGGACTGTAAACTCTGAGAGACCAGACTTTGGCTACTCACTACAGCCCTAGAACCCCTAACACCCTCTCCAGAGAGACTGCTCCATAAGTGTCTGTCAAATGCAGCAATGAATGAGGAAAGAAATTTCGAACTCCGACCCCCCCTCCCCCAACCCTTCCCTGGCCACATAGATATTCAGGGATCCAGACAGTCAATCTGGCCACCAAAAAGCAGGTTTGCCCCCCATTCTGTTGCCTAAGCAGCCTTCTTTCCCATTCCCTACCGCCGTCGGCCTTGACAGCAAAAGATTCTGCTAACGCTCTGCAAACAGCAAATTCATGGAATGAGTTGGAGTAAATGCCCGAGTTCAGAGAGGGCGAGAGAGAGCGTACGCAGGCATGACAATAACTGGGAAATAACTGCAAAAGCCAAAAACGTGAAGCTCTTTTCATGAGATGCAAGGTTGACCTCCAGGCTGGTGAATTCCAGGCTTGAACTGAAAAAAAAAAAAAAAACAAGGAGAGCTCAGGGACTGGGACAATACTAAATAAGACACAGCGGAGTCTGTCAAGGAAACCACCAGCCTACGGTTGAATAGTCAGTTTCATTAAATCAGCGCTAACAGTAGCTGGTGTCACGTGAAGCTGGGAGTAAGTATACTCTCATCCTCGCGGCAGGATGGCGAAATCTTGAAGACACTAGGATTCGAAGCATCTTAGAGGAAAAAATCCAGGAAAGAGGGCACTCAGGATGTAGCTCAGTAGGTGGAGCACTTTGCTAACAAGCCTTTGGTCATATCGCCAGCGTCACATACACAAGTCATGGTGTTGTGCCCCGGTCATGCCAGCATTGAGGATGTGAAGGCAGGAAGATCAGAAGTTCAAAGTCATCCCCCAGATGCATAGAGATGTTGAGGCCAACCCAAGCTAGCCTGCCTCAAAAGAGTGAACATCAAACTAAAAAGGCTGGCTATAGGGCAGGGCAGGTGAGAGCTGCTTAGCAGTCCAGCACCAGGGAGACTGATGGAGAGTCTGACCTCACCCCCCCCCCCCCGGCAACTCAGAGAAAACTTGTCTCGCAAAACAGATCATAGGATTTCCCGCTTAGCCCTCTCAAGCGTTGGACCCAGCCGTGCTGAACAGTAGCCCACACCTGAGCATCACGTGAGTCCCTGTCCGTCTCATCCCACTCCAAGAACTGGATGGGTGGTGTTTGCGCTGCCCACTAAATTCACCCAGAGCAAGATGACAATATGAGAATTGCTTGCCTACACAGCAAGCACCCCATTCCTCAGAAGCCAAGCTTATAGGCAAGGCTTTAAAAAAATGATGTGTGTGTATCTGTGGGGGGGGGGGGTAGGTGGGTGGGTGTGGGGTTGGGTGAATGCATCCCATGGGTGTTCAGGTGGCCACAGAATCCAGATGAGGGGTACCAGATCCCCTGGAACTGGAGATACAAGCACTGCCAGCTGCCGGATGTGGGTGTTGGGAATCGAATTCTGCTCCTCTGGAAGAGCAGGACACGGTTAACTGTTGAGTGTTCTCTGCAGCTGTCCTGAGGGACTCCATGTTGGGATGGGGTCCTAACCCCAAGCTTAGTTTCCCACCAGCTATTAGTGTATAACTCTCTCTTTGCCGCCTTTAACTCCAGCAATGACATCACCTCGCTCTCAAAGCGGAATCAGGCTTTAAGTTGGAAAGTGACTCCCCGGGAACCCGCTGGATGTGGGTCATGTGCAAGCTGTTCTCCAGGGCCCAAGGCCGAGGTCAACCAATGACGAGGGAGAGCAGATAATCTCTGGTATTGTCAGAGATTCGGATCTCCTGGCCGAGATGAAAAGACTGGTCTCCATTTCCTTGGCTCAGTGGTCACTAAGAATGCATCTCATCTCGCACGCAGGAGCCGTGGAGCCCCTAGGCCTTGGCCTTCCTCCAGTGTACTGTGTCCTCCCTAACCAGGCCCCAGATGGTATCTCAGGACCGCAGCAGAATGCCAGAGGCCATTTGAAATTGCGTGGTTTCCCTTCTGCATTTGGAAGCTGTGCAGCTCAGCTCAGGCAGGAGAGGAGAGGAACCGTTGGAAGTTACTTTCTCACTTGGCAAATATCAATCAGCTCCCATGGAGCTCCAGGCCTATAAAGGACAGGGGTGAGGAGTGCAAGGGAAGCCCACCCTAGACTGCCCTGCAAGACTGAACCACCGAATGAGAGAGTGTCAGTCGGGACAGAGAACAAACCAGCAGCTACTTGGGTCCCAAGATCCAGAGCTTCTGGCTCCTACCAGGAGGTAGAACAAGAACAGCCCTGTTATTGTAGGTGCTGAGGAATTTCCTTCAAGAGTTTCCCATTTTGGCTTCTCCATTCCCTCTGAGATCCTATGTACACAGACATGGTCAGAACAGGCAGACTGTAAAAGGGGATTGGCCCGCTGCTTATGGGAGCATCCGTGCCATTCATTCCCAGGAAGAGTGAACCGAGACTCAGCTTCTAAGGTGTCCCTTCTCAGGAGACATCGTCACTCAGCAAGAGTTCAATGTGGGGATGCTGTAGCCTCAAGGCAGCTGGCTTCCCAGGGGACTTAGTATCTATTACTAAGACTACTAATATATCCATACTCATATAGAAAGGTCAGAGTCTGCCTTCAGTTCTGGTTGGGCCATCTTGTTTCAGTGGAAGATGGTGACACCGCCTCCATGGCCTTCTCCCACCTTCAGCTCCTAGAGTCTCATCTCTATGTAGTACCCAAGGGGAGTTCCTCAAAGGCAAGATCCCTCCTGTCTGTCACCTCCTCCATTTGGTCAGTGTCCCAATCCTCACACAAGCTCTTATTCTCTCACTCCCTGGATTCCACATCGCTGATGTCAGGAATGTGTCCGGCATGATCAAGGCCCGGGACCTTTGCACCAGCTGCATCTTCTCACTAGAATGCGCTTGAGATAAGCCAGAGAGCTCTCCCTACCTCAAGAAGTATCTTTGAATCAGTGGTGACCTTCTCAGGAGAGACGATGCCTTCCTCAATCACCTTGCATTTTATTGAGTGAGGTGAGGTGTCTTGCTGAGACTGGAATTCATTGAGCATTTGCTCCAGAATCCAATCTCTGCCTCTGAGTGCCAGAATCACATGTGGGTGGTGACACTCACCCAGATTTCTCACGGGAGCATGTGAAAATTCTAGGAATCAGAACTCCAGTCCTCACGCAGCAAGTCCACTGGACCATCTCCCCAACCCCAAGGGCATCCCCTCACCCCTTCTTTTGAGATGTAGTACTTGCTGGACTAGAATTCATGATGTAGGTAAGACTGGCCTAAACCCTACAGAGATTCACCTACCTTGGCTTCCTAGGTGTTGGGACTAAAGGTGTATAGCATCACGTCCTACAAGGACAGCAATTGTCATCACTGTTTTTGTTGTTGTTGTTATATTTGATATTGAGAGAAGCACTTAACAAATAGTAGGGGCTCCATAAGTCCTGTTGTATATATGTATGTATGGATGGATGTATACATGGATTGATGGGTAGGTGGATAAATGGATTGATGGGTGGGTGAGTGGATGGATGGATGGATGGATGGATGGATAGATGGGTGGGTGGGTGGATGAGTGGGTAGATGGACGGGTGGGTGGATGGATGGGTGGGTGGGTGGATGGATGGGTAGATGAATGGATGAGAGGGGAGTAAATGGAGGCATGGGTGTTGGATGTCTGAGAAGGAGCCCTAGCAGGGTTGGGAACTATGAGGATATAAGGAAGCAGTGGAGTAGAGGAGTGTAGGTTGATGACACTAGGGCCCACAGAGGATCTAAGGCTTTTTGCACAGGGAAACTGTACACTCTCTGTCCTGAGCCACTGAGGCATCTCAGAAATACTTGCCCCAATCTATTACCACACGAAGTGGTTATGAGTACAGCTAGAAGGAACCATGGCCTCTTGGGCATGATTCCTAAACATCTCAGAAGTCAGCTGGGATGAATGAATTGCTGCAGAGAGCCTTGCTTTGTGATGGGTTCAGGGTGAGGGTGAGGCAGAAGATGCAGTTCCCTAGCTTCAGATTTATGCTGGTGTAGAACCTACCATGAGCAACACAAGTGATATCTTATTGCAGTGTCTTTAAAATTACAAAAATGCACAGAACCCTGGTAAGGAAAATCTCAGCAGTCACAATAAAGACAAAATCGAACTTGCCCTTGTGGATCTCAGCCTGGTGTCATACCACTCATCACGGCCCTGGTCCCAGTAAAACTTTATTTGTAAAATCAAGTAGAAATAGAGTATAATAGTATAGGACTATCGTTCCAGGACTCAAGAGGCCGGGGTAACAGGACTGCTGTTAATTTGCAGCCAGTCTGGGTTACACAGTGTGTCTCAAGCAAGCCTGGGCTGCAGAATGAGATTTTGTCTTTAAAATAATGAGTAAATAAATAATGGCTGATGGGGTGACTCAATGGGTAAGGGAGCTGTCACCAAGCCTGAAGACCCAGGTGTGATCCCCAGGACCCACACAGTGTGAGGAGAGAACCAACTGTTGCAAGTTGACCTCTGACCTCAATATGAATATTGAGGCACGCTTGCATGCATGTGCATGTGTGCATACACACACACACATCAATAAATGTAAAAAGGTTCTTTTTACAGAATACATACATAAATAAACACTTTAAATCCCTGTGGGTTTTTTTTTGTTTGTTTTTGTTTGTTTGTTTGTTGTGGCCTGTTTTGTCAAAGTTCTTTTAAACAAGAACTGACCAGTGCCTTGGAGGTTGTAGGTCATTGGTCAAAGTGGTTCCTTTGTCTTTGAGGAACAAACCACCTTTTGGGGCCTGTACAAGTTGGAGCTTCCTGAGAAGAAAGAAGTTGCTTGGGCCAGGGGCCTCGTGGGCTCCTGGAGTTCAAAACCCCCACCGTGGGTTGGCCCAGACCCTTGTGAATGTGAACTTGTCCTTCGAGAGTGAAGCATTTGGGGACTCAAGCACACAGTGCTGTAAAGAGGGGCAATTAAACCTATAAAACCAGGGTTTACAGGGCAGTTTATAGCATCAGAGGCCGTTTACAGCTCTCGAAGATTGGTTTAAGTAGAGGAAAAAAGAACAGAAGAGAGAGCTTGAAATACGAGCAGCGCTACAAGTTCAGAGAAACTTTAGGAAGCAGGGAGGGGCAAAACGCGAGACTCACTTTCCGTCTTTGTCTCTTGTAAACTGGGGGGGAGGTTGAGAATGACTGCTCCCCGCCAAGGTTCCTCTGGTTCCTCTGTGTCTACATGAAGCCCCGCAGTGTCCCTAGTCTAGGGAAGCCACAAGCCAGGAAGGTCTGTGGTTGAGAGACAGACGGTGGCAGAAGGAGGTCTTGTCAGGCCACAGGGAGACTCCGGGCATCCAAGATGCGCCATGAGGAGCATTTGAGCAGGATCAAGTTTCTTTAGAGAATGGCTTTGGAATCAGAGCTCCACCTGGCCATCCTCCTCTGGACCTCTGTTGCGTCCTTTCCCTTTCCGGAAGGATTTGGGTCCTTGTTTCTAGGCTTATGGCCACTCTGTTCCTCTGGCTGAAAACGTTCTCCTACCACCACCCTGTTTATTCTGAGGACTCAAACTGAGCTGGAAATGCCTTCTAAGAGAAACCTCCCTTTGAGGACAGTAAGCAAAGCAAAGATGTCACAGCATCACAGTGGGCCTTTAGGGAAAGGACACAGACAGAGAGTTAGACTCAAAAAGTCTATAACATGTCTGATAAATGCTGGCAGGAGAGCTGTTGCATCAGCTCTGGGGAGGGCAACGAGGTGCCAGGAAGGGACACAATTAGTCCCGGTCTTCCTTCAGCAAATTTTAGCTTGTATTCCTGTGCATACGTAAGTCATTTGAAACTCATTTGTGTGTGTGTGTGTGTGTGTGTGTGTGTGTGTGTGTATGTCTTCTATCACGCCCTACCTTATTCCTATGTGACAGGGTCTCTCACTGAACCTGAAGCCCCTGCGATCCTTCGTTTCCACCCTGCAACCTCCCAGTCCCAGAGTTGCAGGCACGTGTGACCTTGACTGGCTTTTTTTTTTTTTAACTTTGAGTGCCTGGGACCTAAACTTGGGTCCTCATGCTCGCTCAGCAAGCACACGTACCCGTTGAACCACCATCTCTCCTGCCCCCAAAGTTGTATTCTAAACACAGGTCCTCAGTGTGCAGTGCTAACTGGAGAATTGGTGGGCGCCTGTGTGAAGGACTCTGTGTCACTACCGTAGGTGACTCTAGCGTTATCTCGAAGGGTTGACTAAATAGGAAGGATCCCAGCTGGCAAAATGCAGCAGCAAATAGGCTGGAATGGTTGGTAGGCTGCCCTAGTTGCTAGGTGACCAGATGTTTCTCTCCTGGTAAGGCTGCAGCCTGCCGACGCCACCATAAACCAAAACTACCCTGAGTCAAAAGTGTATCCAGGGCCGGCAAGACAGTTCAGTGAGCAAAGACGCTTGCTGCCAACCTGACAATCTGAGTTCGATCCCTGGGACCCACCTGAGAGAAAGTGAGCTGACTCGCACAAGCTGTTCTCCGACCTCTACATACATGTTGTGGCATGCATAAGTACATACCCACACCCACACTCACAATGTATAAGTAAATACATGTAATTCAAAAGTTTTAATGCCTTGAGGGCCGTGGGGATGGCTCCGTGGGGCACCAGCCCTGCCACGCACATCCCAGTGTCATCGCGAATGTCAAGTAGGTGTGGTGACGGACCTGGAACCTAGCCGTTCTAGGGGCTACCCCTAGCAAGCTTTCTGGCTAGGCTAACCGAACAGCCGAGCTCTGCCTTCAAGTGAGATGCGCTGTGGGTGGGTGGATACCCAGGTGGCCTCAGGTGGCAGCAACCTCCAGCCTACTGCTAACCAGACAGTGCATGGGTTTGCTGGGTCCCAGGTTCTCATACGCATTGCCAGAACAAATGACTCTGCCCATGCTCGCGCAGCACTGAGCCGGACACAAATGAGGCCCTTGATGGGTGCGGCCTAAAAAGTGTTCCAAGCCTCCCAGGGACCCTCATGGGACAGCGCATGGCTGATTGTGTCCCCAAAGCTGAGATAAGCTCAATTGGAAATTTTGATTTTTGCCACAGAAATGAAATTCCATTTTCCTGGGGAAGGGCTTCAAACGCTGGGATTAACTTTCCAATAGCTGGCTTGCTTTGGTGGATCCAACCTCATTCGCCATGAAGCAGACTCAAGAATGCCCAGGCGGGTTATTTTTTTGGCCATTGAATAAAAAGCCACTGGATATTTTATTGAGTTCCAGAAATTCCATGTTCCCTCAGCATTCTGATGTCATTCTTCCTTTTCCTAACCTGGGTTCCAAAATAATTTGTAAAAGTGCAGCAAACACCACATATTGTATTACCTTTTCTAGCCCTTGAGGGATCTCTGCCAAGTACAAGCTGCCGATATATATATATATATATGATTACTAGGTGATGTCGCGCAGGCCTGGTGGAGGTGGTGTGTCTTGAACTCAGATCTCGCTGGTGGTGTTGCCCTGGTTAGCAACCTGGATTTTAAGGAAAAACTATTGTGTTCAAAGCAGTACAGATATGCCATCTCTAAAATGTAGAGTGATAATTTTGAGAACATACACAGCTTGCGTGATTTATAGTAAAACGTGTCTATGTTCTCACACGTGGCTTGTTTTTGCCTCAGAAATTAAATGGTCAACTCAACTGTTGGATTTTAAATAGCACCACGACTCTAGGGGTCAATCTTTCTGGAAACAACAACAACAAATGATTCTGCATCACTGGGCACGGCAGCAATGCCTACTCAACCAGCAGGAAGGAGACTGAGGAAGGGAGCCGAGCCCACAAGTTCAAAACCAGGCTGGGCTACAAAGCAAGGGGTCAAAGCCAACCTAAGATACTTAGACCCCATCTCAAAAACAAAAACAAATAAAAATGGTCCTCCAAAGACCTATTTTAAATACATGATGGTTTTTTTAAAAATAATACAACTTTTGAGTGCTTATTACTTATAAAATCCAATTAAAATGTCTATTTTTCATTTTTAAAAATATATATGAAAGAAGGTCTCACTATGTAGCCCTGGCTGGCCTGGAACTCACAGAGATCCACCTGCCTCTGCCTCCTAAGTACTGAGATTAAAAGTGGGCGCTACAATGCCTGGCCTGAGCAAAATGAGATACCATTTTAAGTGTGGGTATTGGCTATTAAAACCAGCAAAAGAACGACACTGCTCATGTATTATAAATGGGATAAGAGTTTAAGAAGTGAGCTCAATTATTTTTAAATTTTAAAAAATATTTTAAATCCACATAGAAATGTGAATTGTAAATAATGCCAACCATCACGAGTGTAGGTTTTTTTTTTTTTTTTTTTTTTTTTTTTTTTTTTTTTTTTTTTTTTTTTTTTTTGTTAAAACTGACGTTTCTATGTTGGAGTATGTTAACAAGATTCCAGTCTCCAGGGCTTTTTGAAAACAAAGAAAGATTCACTGCCCTCTTTTTCCCCCCTCATGTAGCCCAGGCTGTCCCTAACGTCATTAAGTAGCTGAGGATGGCCTTGAACTTCCAATCTTTCTGACTCTACCTCCTAAGTGCTGGGACTTCGAGCTGTGTCACTTGCCCTGGTTTAAGCCATCCCAGGGACGGTATCCGGAGCCGCACTTCTGCCAGGCAAGCCCTCGACCAACCAAACCACATCCTCCGTCCTCACCACACACTTTCTTAGCCCAAATATCTTCAAAGCCTCTTCAGCAGAAGATAAAGTTCCAGCTTTGTAGCCTGAAAACCTAAACCGGCCAAACTCGGCTCTGGCTGGCGCTCTGCGCTGGTTTAATTTCCATGTGGTTTCAGCAGTCTCTTCATTCATCCGACTCCGACTTTTCCTGGGCAGGCGGCCCAGAGTAACAGAGACCCAGAGGAAGAGTCCAGCCTCAGCCTCTCCGTGCAATAATCCAATCATGGCCCAGCTGGGAGGCCCGCACCCACCGAGACGGCGGCAGTGGACCGATCGAGCGCCTACCCAAGTCAACGCCACATTCACTGGTCTCATTCCCGACTCTTTTCTCTTTTTCTCATGAGCTAAATTCAACAGATTTTTTTTTAAGAGTCCACACTGAAAGAAGGAGGCCAAAAAATCCGTTTCTTTTCCCAATTTTTGTTTTGTGTTTTTGGATCGGAAACACAGGACTTCCCAATCAACTTAACTGAGTCCCAGATGCGGATAGCTCTCAAATGGAAAACACACGCCTCAGACTCACGTCCAGCTGCCACTGATGACTGAAAGGACTGGAGGAGAAGGAGACTTTTGGGGAGAGTTGGTCCCAGACTGTGGACTGGAAGAGGAGAGAGAAGATGAAGGATGGCCTGGTGTTTCCATCCTAGGGAAACTGAGGAACACCATCACATTAATTTGTATGTGTGTGTGTGGGGGGGTCCCTTACATGGAAAGCATGTCGGAGTGATTTGAACTCAGCTCATGTTGGGGGACTTGAACAAATGAGAAAACATTACATCCATGCGCCACACACACACACGGGGGGGGGGAGAGAGAGAGAGAGAGAGAGAGAGAGAGAGAGAGAGAGAGAGAGAGAGAGAGAGAGAGAGAGAGAAGACACCCGGTTACCCACAAAACAAAGCATAGTTGTAAATGACAGCGACACTCACACAAGCAGACATTCTGGAGAATTCTTCTCTTTTTCTTTCCAAGGGCAAATGGCACATGGCAGTTGGAATGCAGAGAAATGACGTGACATATGAATTAATACAAGGCTTTCAAAGGCCCGGGAGGAGACAGAGGCCATTTCACAGCCTCGCTTTTAGACATGCATTTTTTTTTTTCAAAGGCTGCTGGGGACTCTTACTTTTCTTCCACGGCTGGACAGAACTGAGGATGCTGAGCCGTGTAACCAAAGACATCTCTTGCTGAAAGAATCCTCCTTTAAGTGACTCTAATTCTCATTTTCATCAGTGTTGCGCTGGCTGGACATGAAAACAGCTGTTTAAATGGGTTTCTTCTGTCTTCTCGGTAATAGGTTGGAGTTTACATGCTCGCCATCTGGTTTGTTGAACCAAAATGTGCAGGCGGTTTTGAGTCTCCATGCTGTTCCATGGGCTCTGGCTTGGATGTGGCCCCCTCTCTTCTTACTGAATTAACTGGACACTGACCCAGGTTCTCCCTTTTTACATCCAGGAAAGCAGGCTGTTAGAGGGTTTTCTGGGAGGTTCTTATCTTTGGGTGAGCAGTACCAGCCAACCCCGTGTAAGCACAGAGTGTCAATCATCCTGCAACAGGAGTTTGGAGTGAGAGGTATGCCTGCGTGGTGGCTAGTACTTGCTGCTCTTGCAAAGGAACGAAGTTCTGTTCCTAGCACCCTCTCAGTTCACAAGCATGTGACTCCAGCTCCACGGGATCTGATGCCCCCTTCTGGCTTCCTTGGGCACTGCACACACATACACACACATACACACACAGAGACACATCTTACTTATTATTTAAAACAACAAGAAAAACGATAAAGTCTTTAAACTGAGTGTTGGACCTATGCCCTTTATGGGAGGATCTCAGCATCCAGACACCAAACCAGAATGAATGAAGCAGGCCACGCAGGACCGCCAGCAGACTTATGAAAGGGTATCCTGTCCCTTCTAAGAGCAGCCTAAGCTTGGCGCCAAGAGGTCCCTGATGTGAGATCACCTGGTTCTGTGCAGAGAATCCTTATACCTATAGTTACATAAAATATTTGATTATGAAGCATGCACAACTAATTAAAAGAACATTTAAGAACTGTGGTTTTCATTGGCACTGTTTGGTAGGTGTTTCTAGAATTGTTCCCTACAAGGAAGCTAGGTAGAACTGCACCTCTCTGAATCCCTTCTCACTGGGACTAGCACCATGTTCTAGTCTGCCTTCTGTTGCTGTGTTGACACAACCTGACCCAGAGCAACCTGAGAAGGAAACGGTTTATTTGGCTCATGCGTCCAGGTTATATATCGTCTGCAGGACTTAAGGCAAGAGCTAAAGCTAAAATGCTGATTGCTGGCTCACGCGTAGCTAGCTTTCTTCTATAGGCCAGAACCAGCTGCCTAGGGATGGTGCCACTCACAGAGGGCTAAGTCCTCCTCCATCAAGTAACAATTAAGACGATGCCTTCACAGATGTGTCCAATGGAGACTTGATGGCAGTAACTTTTCTGCTGAGCTTTCTCCAATGACTCTAGGCTGTGTCAAGTTGACAGTTAAGGACGACCAGGACAGCAGATGACTGCCCTTAGGCTGTCAAATGTCATCAGATGTAACAGACGCTGGTTTCCGGGGAAACTGGGAACCTGTGCCTCCTACCCCAGTCTCTCTGCCTCTTTCACAATGGAGTCCTAGACAGAGATCAGGCCTCCAGGGAGATCCTTGTGTTGTTAAAAGAATACATTCACAAAGCTGTCAGCCACAGTAAACATGGAGCATGAAACACGACACCAAACAGTTCACTGTGTACAATTCCAAAAAAATGCGGGGGCTGCTTGTTACTGCGGCCCAGTCAATTTGTGACTGGTACAAACACTGAGTACGGAACATAGAAGCCCATAGCCAGAGTCTCCAGCTTCTAATCACAAATTGCTTTCTCTGTTTCTTTCCTTTTTTTTTTTTTTTTTTTTTTTTTTTTTTTTTGCAACATAGTTTTCTGTTGTCGCCCCTGAGATTTGCCTCATTCGGCAAACATTCTCAAGCCTCTGTATGTGGCGGACTGGAGACGCACAGAGCACAGGGCAAGGTAGACCCGGCCCTGCCCTGTGATATGATCTCGGGAATGACAGCTGTGACCGCCGCCCAACAAGGATGCATGGGTTAACTGCCGTGCCCAGTGACCACTAATCCTTTAAGACTCCATTGCTAAAGTTCATTCATAGCAAATGTGGCCAAGTCCTGCCAGATGTCCTGAACCTAAGAGGGGCCAATGGCTGGCGAAGGTCACCAAGGATGCCACAACCTGTGAGAAGTCACCAAGCCTGCCTTCTCCCCCCTTTCCATCTCCTTCCTTCTTCTCTCTATCCTTTCCTCTCTACCTGTCTCATCTTCTCCCCCCTTCCCTCTCCCTCTTCCCATTTCTCCAACTTTCCTCAAATGAATTTGGGCTGACTCACTCCCGCCCACTTAGCTGCTTCTCCTGCATGGATGAGATCTAGGCACAAAGGAAGTGCTGCCGTCTTAAGGTCATCTTGGAGACTGGTGCCCAGTAGCGATCCACAATACCAGGCTGGGTCTGGTGAATAAAAAGCCAGCGTCCATCACCGGAATGATAAACACGTTGTCATGGGTTTTAATTGTGGAAAATGGTGGGGCATGGTGGCAATTCGGAGCAACCACATACATACAGACAGAATATTGTATACATAATAAATAAATAAATAAATAAATAAATAAATAAATAAATAAATATTTTAGAAAAAAAAGAAAATGGAAGGAGCAACCACCATCAGCTTCCAGGGGGACCTTGCCTGTGTCCCAGAGGACATGACTGCATGGAATCCCCATGAGAGGAAATACTTACAGACGTCATACATACATACCGCCCCCCCCCCGCCGTGTGTGTGTGTGTGTGTGTGTGTGTGTGTCCTTGACAGGCGAGGAAACTGAGACTTAGACTGTCTATGTCCCTAGTCACATATCACCCAGCTTGTGAGAAGCAGGGTGAGTGCTTTGAGACCAACTGTAGATTCAGCATTCAATACTGATGGGTTCCCAACCGAACTAAGGCAGTCTTGTGGGCTTGATCTTGAGCCTGCCCTGGATTTGAAGGTCACCCTGCCTGTCTCCTCTCTGCACTGTATGCAGCACCCCAACCCCGAGTCGATGTCCAATTCAAATGAAACACAGCCAGACACTCAGCCAGCCGCCTCTCTAGCCCGGGTAATGCCGTCTCCTCAATGGCAGGATGGGGTGGTCTGCCCTGACTCTCGCCCTACGATGGGAACAGACACTTCTGAGCCATTATCACTGGGGTTCAGTGTGGGTCTCAGTTTTAGCGCCTGCAAAATGGTAACACACACAGAGGAGATGTTTGAAAGCAGAGATGGATGGATTAGGCACAAGGAGAATTCTATCAAGGAAAATTGCTGCCGCATCCAAGCAATGTTTCACTAACCCCTTCATAGCAACAATCCCATAGCAACAACTGCAGTAGAAGAAAGTCGTTCGAGGTCCACATTCTGTGGTTTTTATACCTCACGTCCCTGCCACGCACTCTAATACCTACGCCCCTTCATATGTCTAGAAGGCCCTGAGCCAGTGGCGTATCTCCATCCTCAGATCCCAAACACCTTCGCTGTCATTTTGCATTGAAGGCTGGTGGGTTTGGGGACTGGTCCTGCTCAGTTCTCTTCTCTGTATGGCTACTTGCCACTTAGGGGACCCTGTGCATCACAGTTCCGCGAAATCACATAAAGCAGACCTCCAACCCATGGAAGGCCCATGGAAGAGGGTCAGGTGAGAGACTAAGCCTCCTGGATGGTAGGTAACCCACAGTGGCCACTTCATCAAGCAAATGGGAGGGGTGAAATGGGGGGGGACTAGAGACAAGAGAGCTAGCAGAATCGCTTTGCTGTTCATTTATTATTTTCCTTTTTAGAGATAAGACTTAACCACAGATTCCAGGTTAGCCTTGAGTTCTCTATAGTCTGCAAGTCTCAGTGTCCTGCTGCCCAAGCTTCCCACGAGCTGGGATCATAGGTGTTGTGCAGTTATGTCTAGAGTCACTCATGTGTGTGTGTGGGGGGGGGGGGGTATACCGTGTATGTGTGTGCACGTGAAAGCCAGAGCGCCTCAGGTGTTGTTCCTTGGATACCATTTATCTTGCTTTTGAGCTGTGATTTCTCATCGGCCCGGAGCTTGCTGCAGGCTTAGCTAGCTGGCCAGGGATCCATTCATCCATCTTCAGCTCTCAAACACTGGGATTCCACGCAACGCCACACCCATCTTTTTTTTCCCCACAAGAGTTCTGGGGCTCAAACTACGGGCCTGAAACTTGACTGGTAAGCACTTTACCCCAACCCATCTCTTCAGCCCTAGTTAAATCAGGTTGTGGCTCAGCGTGGCAAACCATGAAACACATGAGTTCTGTAGCCCAGTTGTCTGACCTCAGATCCTGTCTCCAAGGAGCTCAAGATGTAGCTCCATGGTAGAAAGCCTACCTAGGATATGTACAGTGCTGGGCTTGAGTCCCGGAAAGAGGAGGGAGCAGTATTTAAATATAAACATTAATCCTGGAAAAAACTGAGTAGGTGGCTTGTGCCTGTTTAATCCCATCACTTGAGAGGCAAAGGCAGGGGGACTCTCTGAGTTGGAGGCCAGCCTGCTCTACACAGGACAGACAAGGCTATACAGAGAAACTGTCTCAGAAAACCAAAATGTAAAGAATCTTGGCCAGCAGGAAGGCCCAGGCCCTGATATGCACTGTTGCCAAGCCTGGTGACCTGAGTTCAATGCCCAGAATACAGAGAATGGGAGGAGAGGACTCCCAAGTTGTCATCAGCCTCCCCACAAATGCTGTACCCACATACATACACAAATACGTAAATACAATACAAACTATCTTTAAAGTCAAATAAATAGCCCTGGATCCGGGCTGTGTGATGACGAGCAGGATGCCATCCTCCTCTGAGCTTCAGTTTCATCTTCCACAGAATAGGAATCAGACAGCCTGGGTGGTGGTGCACACCTTTAATCATAGCACTCGGGAGGCCGAGGCAGGAGGATCTCTGTGAGTTCAAGGCCAGCCTGGTCTACAAGAGCTGCCCAGGACAGGCTCCAAAGCTACAGAGAAATCCTGTCTCAAAAATAAAAAAAAAAAAAAAAAAGAGAGAGAGAGAGAGAGAATGGGAATCAGCTACAAGCTGGACTCCCTCGGTCGCTTTCTTGTGTCCCAGACCCGTAAAAAATGTAAAACATGGATCAGGCCTCGATGTCATTAAACACCTGACAGCATCCCATTGCAAATCGAGTTTGAAATGGGTCAGCTGACATCCTACGAGTGTCCCAGAAGGCACGTCCTGAAGCCAGCAGTTGCTATGCCCGACAAAGCCCCATTGTTTCCAACCCAGCCAGGAACACGTGTTCCTCACCTCCGAACACTGTGCTGGGGGGTCCCACCCTCCATCTTTGAGACTCTGGGTAGCCCAGAAGGCTGCCTGGAAATCCGATCCACCGCCCCCCGCCCCGTGAGCCCCCAAGCTCCTTCCCAATCCCTCCATCCCAGCTACAGCGTTGCTGAGACTTGGGCTCAACTATAAATCATTTTTAATGACAGTGTGAGAAGAATGAAGTCGCAAAGTAAATCTTACATGACGCTCTCCTCACCGGCGGCATCAAATATCCTAAATCAAATGGTTTATGGCGCTGCATCAGGGGGCCATGGGCTCTGGGCGAAATGAAGGAGCGCTATTATTGTCTGTCTCTGTGTGCCGGGGTCGCTTTCTTCAGGGAATTTTTAGCTGTTATGGTTGTGGGGCTCTCACCAGGCGGGGGAAGCAGGATGGTTGGAGGGTCCACCAGAATTCTGGGGGGACTTTTTATACAATAAGACAGCTTGTGTATGGGAACCAAAGCTGGAAACATGAGAAACTTCTGTGAATATAAACCAGGCCTGATCTGGGGTTCCTCGTCACTCACCTGAGGGGCCCCCTTTCCCATTCACAGAAAGCTATACAGTGAAAATCAAACTAAAACCACGGCAAATAAAAATAGGACTTCCTCTCCTCCCCCAAGCGACAGTCAGAACTGGAAAGGAGCGAGGCTGAGCTGAACTTCAGTGTTCAGATGTGTTCCATCTGACAAACGTGCTCTGAGCATCTCTAGGCTTTGCCCCCAGGATAAGCCCATGACACCTCCCAGGCCTGGTAATGGGGGGTCAACAATTTTCTCCCCACAATCAGTGGCTAAAAGAGTCTCCAAGTCCACGTCCTCTGTAGAACTTGAACTCTGGAGTTTTTGTTTAGGGAGTGTAAGGACCTTTCTCTTCTTGTCATGGTGAAGAGTCAGGGGGAGTGGTGTGAAGCGTAGGTGTGACTGGTATGTGAGTGTATACAGAAGGAAAGATGCTTTCGAGCCCCTGAATGCCAGGTAACCTCTTCCTTAACCTCCACCTTTATTGCTATCTCCTCCTCCTCCTTTTTCTTTTTCTTCTTCTTCTCTGTCATCATTGTGTGTGTGCATGCATGCGCCCGTGGTGGCCAGAAGTGAGTGTCTGGTGTCTTCCTCAGTCACTCTGCACTGTATTTTTGAGACAGGGTCTCTCACCGAACTGATTCACCTAGGTTGGCTTGATGAATGGCAAGCTTTAGACATCTATTCACCTCTGCCTCCCCAGCACTGGCATTACAGACGCAGCTGTCACACCTGGCTTTTCACACAGGTTCTGGGGGGCTAAACTCAGCTCCCCACACTTGCGTAGCTACACTTGACCCACTGGGCCATCTTTACAAGTGTGAGAAGTGGAAAGGAAATTCCCTGCGGTGTCCAATCCACACCTCTCCGTGCCCTTAAACCTAAGACACCTTCCTCTTGTGTCCCCTATGCTTCCATTGCTTCCTGTGACTTTAACCCTGAGTCTTAGCTGATAATCCCTGAACTTCCTAGGCGTCCTGGTGGTTCTTCCTAATACAGAAGATGGTCTTCAGGGGTGAGTTTTGAACCCAAGCCAGACAAAGGAGACACCTGAGAACACAGCTCCAGGGCTGTGACAGTCCCACAGACCAGAGATCAAAAGCCATCTTGTCCTTCTCACTCTAGCAAATTCGCTCCCCTCATCTGGGTCTTACCTCTGCTTTCTTCCACTTCCTTCCCCAGCTACAGAATGAGTCCATTGAACCCTGGGTTATTTGGGGTGTGGTAAGATGACTCTGGCAAAAAAAATGACCCAAGTGTCATAATCCCTACATGCTGTGACAGACATCACTAATCAACTACCTCTTCCCGCTGAGCCTGAACATGTCTCAGATTCTGTCTCCACACAAAGCCATGCGTGCCTTATAGCAGATATTTAGAGTTGGCAAGTGAAATAAAGTTTCTCCTTCCTCCATACTCTCCCGCTCTAGTGCACACAGTGGGACCTGGTGACAATAAAGCTCTCCCTACATTGTTTAAATGTGTGTGACCCAAGTGACGAGAACAAGTGACTGTTGGATGCTCAGCCATGTATGCTACATGTGTGTCAATGGCTCCAAAGCTTAGGGACGTCATGGAAGAGAGGGTGGAAAGACAGCAGGAAGTGGAAGTGGAGGATGAGGTGCAGTGCTGTGGATCATTGTCTTTGGGGCACGACTTTGCAGGACACTCTTTGACCCTAGCAGCAGTGACCCTTTGAAGAAGACCTGTATATGATTGGGCACATAAATCTTCTACCATGGAGGGGAAAGGGGCTGACAGCCCACCCCTTCTCGAAGGATCTGTAGGCAGCTAAGGATTGCTAAGGGCAGGAGAGCCATACATAGCCACCAGCAAGGTGCCCATGAATCTGTAAATAACCCCTTAGCCATGTTCTTGTAAGCAACCCCAATGAAGCTCATGTGGGTCAGGAAAAATGTAAAAGCAGAAGGAAGATTACTTGGGAAGAAGAATTGAATGGCAGGAGAGGGACAAGAGGGGGTGGCAGGGATTATGAACATGATCAAAATATATTGCATGTCCATGAAAACAATGTATACTTACTGTATGCTAGTAGAAATATTTTCAAAAGATATGTTTGCCTACCTGGATTTGTTCTTATGTATAAGCGGTTAATATTCATGAGAATGGAGAAACATGTACATGCGTGCATGGATACACATACATACATCCCCACCCTCCACATATGCACGTGCGCACACACACACACACACACACACACACACACACACACACACAGCCTGTCAGATCTCCGGCATCAGGTCTTGGAAGGCTGTCCCCGCACTGTGAGCCTGGAGAGACATGTGGGCCATGACAGTGATAGCAATATCCAGAGGCAGCGGAGGGAAGCCTGACCCATGTAGAAAGCTGACAGGGCAGGCAGCTCTGTGTCTCCTGCCAGCTCCTACTAACTCAGCCCAGCACAGAGAGGTGGTAGACTCCTTGTCCCCTCGAGCCACGTCACCCTCCTCTCTAATGATGCCAGTGTTTTGACAGAGCTGAGCAACACAGCCGGTAGGTGTGAAGTTGGAATTAATTTTTCTCTGAAGGTCAAGTGCATTAATGAGCTCGTGGCTGGCGCGGGTTGATGTTCCTTTTTGTTCTTTTTGTAAGAAGAAGGAATGGGGGAGATAAAGTGTCATTTCCTGGAGCTTTGTTTTTCTTCTTTCAGAAGATGCGGCCACTTTTCATAGGCACAGTAGACCCAATGGGCAGACATCTGGACTCAGGTCCCACCTGCCCTGAGGAGCTCAAATCCCACTATATTTGGAAAGTCTCAGAACTGGTCTGACTTAGTGTTCAAAAATAAAGCATCAAAATACATGAAAACTTAGAAAACAGAATGGGTTTATTGTATGGGCCAATCTGCAGCTATGTAGGAACTCTACTGGAGCTACCTTCTGTTGATCATGAGTGATTAGTAATGTCTTCCTGATCGATTAGTCTGTCTGCTCTGGGCGTAGCCTCGGGCATTTTTAGCATATGGAAATGACATCATGATATGTTAGCTGACATAGCAAAATCATGACATCATTACATGTTAGCTGACAAGTGGAATCATGACTTCATGACATGTGAGCCAACAAAGTGGATTCATAACATCATGTATGTTAGCTGACAGGGTGGAATTGTGACATCATGATGTGTTATTTTGCCATGGTGGATTCATGACATCATAACATGTTGGCTAATATGAGATTTGTTACATCATGGCATGGTAGCTGACATGGGGAAATCATGACATCATGACATGTTATCCTGACATGGTAGACTTATGGCTTCCCACATATTAGCTGACATGGTAGATTCACCTGCATGTTACCTAACATCATGACCTATGTCCAGCACCAGACTTCGCTTTCACCCCACTTGCTATTTGCACTGGTCATTTGGACTGGCAGACTTTATGCAGGGATTCAAGTTCATGATTCAGTTCTCCACATCCAGCTAAACACATAGCCAAGCTCTGCCCTGTGCTATTCCAGTGACACCTTGTAGGTCAGCAATGACCTCAACAGGCAGCATGTATGGACTTTGGGGCAAAGATAGAACTCAAACAAAAATACAGTGTTTGGTTGTTGGGCTGTTGGGCATGATCCAGTTGAGTCTAGATCCTCAAAGGTTGTAGGTGTGAAGGGTTTGTGCACATGAAAACTGGAGTTGAAGGGTGGTGTGTGGGGGTTTTAAATACATTTCTTGGTTTTTACATCATCCACAAAAGATCTGCCAAGAGAAGCCTGTGCATCAAGACGCCAACACAAAAACAGCTTCCTTCCCTAAGAAGGACTCTTAAAGACCAGTGACCCAATAAGTAGATTATATTTTAAAAGGACATTGTAAAATCCCCCTATTAAAATAAAGAGAGGAGGTTGTCACCCCCCCACCATCTGATTTTTATTACTATTGTCATAGAGTTGTGTGGTTGGAGAAGGCAGGATTAGCAAAATAAATTCTGCAAAGAAAATGAAGTCTTCTCTCTAAGCTTGGGGGATTTAATAGAGATAAAATTCCACTCTCCTGTCTCAGTGACCTCCAGCAATTGCTCTGCAAGTGGGACATCTTCTCATGGCCGTCCTCCACATTCCATTCATCTGTTGCCATCACCCAAACAGAAGGATGCGGATGGGGCTGACGCAGACTTGTGATCAGAAACAGCTGGGTGCTTCTCAGACCCTACACCTAAAGAGGAGGAAGACACGAGGGAGCCTGTTGCCTTGGCCTTCTTCCAGCTTAACAGGTTCCCAAGGAAGATGCCTGCCCGGGAACTGAGCTTTCTCTGTGTGCCAACTAAACCTGAGATAGGCATTCCTGCAAATTGCTTATCCAAGATGGCTCCCTCCCACCTTCTCAGACATGGTTGATCGTGACAGCTGGAGTCACTTAGGCTGAACCCAGTATCGTAGTGCAATGGTCTGACTCTGAAGTGTTTCCCACAGACATCTGTGTGAAATCCTCCCTCCCCTGCTGGGGCAGGGGGCATTGGAGGGAGGTTTAGGGAACTTTATTTAGGTGGTTGGAGCTACCTAGAGAAAGTAGGTTCCTGAAGATAGGTCCATGGGGGTATCTTCACTCTCTCTACTTCTTGTGTCTCAGTTTCCCGCCAGGAGCAGAAGTTCCACTGCTACACACTCCTGTCACCACGGCATCCTTCCTATGTCCAACGAACCAAACAACCACGTGCCGAACCCTCCGAAACTGTGGCCAGGTCCAATCCTTTCTTCTTTAGCTTGCTTCTGATGAGCCTTTTGTCCCAGAGACGAGAGAGGTCATTACTGTACCACAGGGTTCATTTCCTCATTTGTTCAAATTTAGTGAGTTGCTGCCCTGTGCCAGCGCTGGGGACATGGCAATGAACAAGGCCCCTGCCTCATGGAGCAAACAGTCTCGGGTTTTGTCTTCTCTTCTCATTTGACTGTTTAAGAAGCTCTTTCTGTTGTGGAGTTCAACTCTGTATCAACTATCTCTGTTCACTCCAAGTCATTTTGTTGCACCCCCTTGGAGAAACCTTTAGCGTTCTTCTTAACCTTCCCTAGTGTCTCTTGTGCACGTAACATTCTTGCTGCTGTTCTGCACAGTGGGACCCGTAATTCTGTGCACTGCACAGGCTCTTTTTGAACCCTAAAAGGGAAAGCTGGTGAGTCAGCTTTCAAAATCAATAGCTAGCGCACAGCAAGGATTCAGATGCATCAACCTCTACTTGTGCTTTATTGAGCATGTTTTTAAGAAAGATTTTTCTTCCTTGATTAAGGGTTGTGTGTGCACCACTGTATGGTATGTGTGCCACTGTATGGTATGCGCATGTGAGGGCAGCTGCCTGTGAACGTTCTAAGATGCTGTGAGAGTCTCCCCGGAGCTGGAGTGACACCTGAGAAGGTGTGCTGGGCATTGAACTTAGGTCCTCTGCAAGCGCAGTATGTACTCTTAACCATTGAGTCGTCTCTCTAAACTCTCATTAGAATATCGACTGAGCCGGGTAACAGACCCCATTGCTTTTTGTTTGTTTGGTTGGTTGGTTTGTTGGTTATGGTTTTTTGAGACAGGGTTTCTCTGTATAACTGTCCTGGTTGTCCTGGAACTCACTGTGTAGAGCAGGCTGGTCTCAAACTCACAGAGATCCGCCTGCCTCTGCCTCCTGTGGACTGGGATTAAAGGCTTGCACTACCACCACCCAGCTGACAGACACCATTGTTATTGCCAGTGTCTGGCTCTCTTGCCTTTGCTGAGAAGAGACACTTCCCAACTCTTAGCATTTAAGCAAAGGAGAAAAGTAGGCTGTGACCAATGAAGTACTGACAAAAAAGTGTGTCACTACCAGCCTACAGTAGTGACTTCCTCTTCCATACACTCTGCTGTCTCCTTTGCTGCTGCTGTGTTAGCAGTTTCCTCCAAGGTTAAAACTTTCCATTCTGGAGGGAAACTTCTTAAGACCTGAGCTGTAAAGAGTAATGGAAGCAACAGGATACCTTAGGATGGGATGTTGACAAGGAGGTTGAAACAACAGGATGTTCTTTTAGGGAAAACGAAACACCCCATCCTTCAGGAATGTTCCTGAATACAGAAAGGAAGCTTGAAATAGCTCCAGGAAGTCCCTGAAACTGACCAGATGCACTAGACTCCTCCATTTCCAAGAGTATGTAAGCAGTGAATCTTGTGAGAGTCACTCTTGGATGAGCCAAATAGCAGAGAGGCTGCTCAGAAAAGCCCCAGTGCCCTAGAGGAAGCAGAGACCAACAGCTCTGCCTGGAAGAGGCTCAAGGCCACTGAAGCACCTGACAGGTTGATCTATCCGAGAGCAGTAAAGTGTGTTCCAGGTTGCTGGGGTGGGCTTTGGTGAGGCACCTGCCTTCCGATTTTTCCGCTCCTGCAAATAACCCCTCACCCATATTCCTGTAAGTAACCCCAATAAAATTCATTGGTTCATCAAGTTGGACATTGAGCCAATCATAGTTTTGTCGGCTGTGGGCTCCTTTTCTAAGGTCAGTAGGTGTGTGTGTGTGTGTGTTCTCCCCAGGAAAAGTGTGTTACACAACAGCTGCACAAACCACTGGCTTCCAGCATGCCAATCCAAAGGATGCAGCTCCGCTTCTGAGTTCCCCTTTTCCAGATGGGTCAAGTTGGCAACCAAGATTGCTATCCCAATGACCAATACTTCTCAGCACTCATCCATAAACAAAGAGAAGGGAAATTCTTCAAGTACAAGAAGCCAGGAAAGGCAAAAGATTCCCCATCTAAAGCTCTCATTTGGGACTGTCTTTTTTTTTTTCCTGAGAAACTTTCCAAAAATTTGGTTTGCAAATTTCATGCTTGCATATGTTGCTTTGATCAGATCCACCCACACCCTCTCCTCTCAAATCCCCCCATTTCCCCCTCCACTTTTCCCTCCCATCTTCATGTGCTTTTATTTTAAGCCCACCAGTCCTCATAGTGTGACCTGGCTGTGCATGGGCAACCTATAGAATCCTTATCCCTGAAGGAAACTGGCACTCTCCCTCCCCTGGTACCTTCCAGTTGCCAACAGTTCGTCAAACTCGTGGTGGGAGTTTCTGGCTCCCTTCCCTCTGCCCTGCTGGGATTTGGGCGGCCTTGATTGTGGGCAGAGTTTGTGGATGCTGTCTTTGAGTCACGTGGGCAAAGGAAATCCTCTTCTCTTAGGCCCTCTAATACCATTGGCTGCTATAGTCTCTTTGTGAGTGTCTTACTTACTTGTCTATGGCTGTGGGAACACACTGTGTCCAAGGGAAGAAAGATTATGGACTGCTTACAATTGCAGGGCTGGCAGCAAGCAAGTGGCATGGCTGTGAGTTCTAGCTAAAAGCTTGCAGCTTGAGACACAGTCACAAGGCAATGGGAGCTGAGAATGGTGTGAGGTTTTGAAACCTCAGACCCCACCCCCAATGACATACCTCCTCCGTCAAGGCCACACCTTCTAATCCTTTCCAGACAACTGGGGACCAAGCACTCAGATAGATGAGCCTATGAAAGCCATTCCCATTCATTCCATGTTCCATGTCCTGGCCCTCATAGGATTATGGGCATATCATAACGCAAAATGCACTTATTCCAACTTCAAAAGTCCCCATAGTCCTTCACAGTCTCTGCATGGTATAAAGGTCCAAAGTGTCTCCTGAGACACAAGGCAGTCTCTTAATTGTAACTCCTTGTAAAATCAAAACAAAAACAAAACAGAGTAGATACTTTCAACACACAATGGCAGAGAATATACATTACTATTTCAAAAATGGAGAGATGGAGGTATAGTGAGGAAAGGCTGGATCAAAGCAAGGCTGACGCCCGGCAGGGCAAACTCTGCATCCCGTAGCTTCATGTCTGATGTCAGAAGGCTTACATGTGACTCTCGCCACATGTTGGCCGTCTGCAGTGCATCGGTTACTATTTGAGCTATGGCTTGGAGCTTGGCATCCACATGTCTATGCTGAGTTCTTGATGGGACCATGAGGCATGAGTGGGGACCACAAACATCCCCCCAGTGTCTGAAACATCACTCAGAATTGGGTAAGAGTACAGACCAAGGGGCCAGGACCTTAAACAGAAAAATAATACCTGCTTATATAAAACGAAGAAAGGGATGCGCACAAATCATTGCAAAGGGTTATTTGACCCTCTTAGAAACCCTAATTGCTGGTAATGGGCAGCCTGTTGGCTGGTATTTTATTAGGACTAATAGATTTTTACAGGACATTTCTCACTCCACTTTTCAAGAGCCTCAGGAATTCATTAAATATTTAAAAGTACTGCTTAGAGTTCTTCAGTTAAAGATGCCCCCTCTGATGAGGTTTCCCGCAAGTTAGAGACCCGGAGAGAAGAGGCCAGCACCGGATGGATGCTCGCTGTCAGCCTGGCCAACGGCAATCAAGAACGTTGACTGAGTGCTTACTGTGTGCTGAGCGCCCTGCTCAGCGCTTTGTGCCTGCGAGTTAAAAATAAAGGGGCTTGAGAGATGGCTCAGCAGGGAAAGGCAGCCAGGAAGAATGACCCGAGTTCAATCCCTCAGGACCCGCGTGACAGAAAGAGAGAGCTAACTCCCACAAGTTGCTCTCTGACCTCCGCATGAACACTCATGGGCATGCCCACAAAATTAGTTATTAATTAATGTAAGCATGAAGCCAGGGATTGCAGGTTCCCTGGTTCTTGCCCTCTCAGGTGGAAACCAAAGCTTCGGTCTCAAAGGTAGCAGGAATGGAGGAGTGGAGAATAGGTGGAGGGATGCTGGCCTTGTGGAGTCGGCTAGAAGAACGCTTTCCTGAAGGTGCTGCTGACTAGCTGTGTGGTCTTGAGCAAGTTCCTAACCTTCCTGAGCTGCAGTTTTGTCTTTACACAATGGAGGTTATTCTTCATTTGACAGAGGAGGGGCTGAGGTCACAGGTCAGAGAACTCAAAAGAGTTGCAGAACTTGCAATATGGTCTTAGACCAATTGCTTATTACTGCATAACTAATGTATTAGTCAGGGTTCCTAGAATGCACATGTGCATGCACACACACACACACACACACACACACACACATACACGTTCTAAATTCTGCCCCTTCTCATCTGGGATCTGTGGAAGCTTCTGCGTTCATGTCTTCTCTTTAGTCTCTATTATTTTTATTTTCAGCCATAGATTATGCCAATAGTGATTAGTGCAACCATTCACTTGTATTTTAATAAACAAAGATTGCCTGAAGATCAGAGGGTAAAACAGCCGCACTGGTCAGCCAAGTAGTGGTAATATACACCTTTAATCTCAGTAGCCACACTAGTTACCATAAAAACCAAGCAATGCATGCCTTTAATCCAAGTGGTGCACGCCTTTAAAACCAGCCCTAGAGAGGATTGTAAAATGGGAGGAGACAGCTCTCAGACATAGTCTTATTCTGAGGTTTCCTGGAGGCATGATCGGCATTTTCGGACTGAGGTAGAGGTTAAGAGTCAGTGGCTGGCTGCTTTTATGGAACCCTTACGAGGCGGAGCCGTGCTGGCAGAAGCAGATCACTTGGGGCGGGCCTTAACAGTTCACACCATGCTTAGTTCAGTCTTTTCTGCTCCCCGTTCATGGTTGAGATGTGATCCTCTGCGCTCTGCCCCAGCTGTCTGTTGTCATGGTTCCTCTACCATGATGGACATTCCCTCTGGAACCGTAAGATGAAACAAACCCTTTCTTCCACAAGTGTCTTTTAGATGTGGTGTTTTCCACAGCAGCGGAAAAGAAAAGCAAACAACACCCATGCTGGAGTGGTGTGCGCATGAGGATTTGGAGTGGTGTGCGCATGCGGCTGTTGGGATGGTATGTGCATGCGGATGGCAATGTTGGGGAAATCCTTTGAGAGTGAAGAAAACGCAGGAGCTGGGGGACTGTTACAGGACAGAAAAGTGCCTGCTTCTTCCTCTCTTTTTCCTTCACTCTTTCTATTTCCTTCCTCTTTCCTTTTTTCTTTCATTCAAAAGCCAACAATTTCTTGATTGCCCTCAGTCTGTGGCTGTTCAACGTTTCGCTGATGGAGTTCGTACTTGTAGAGCGTGCTGGTACGCTGGGCATTCCTGCAGGCAAGTGATGTGCCACAGAAAAGTGATGGGGGAATGGGGAAGATGACAGTTATGGCCAGAATACAATATATACATGTGTACAAACATCATCATAAAAGAAGGAAAATGTTGCAGAGAAACCAGGTTTTTATAGTTAACATACCAAATCAGAGTAATAAGTAAAAGAGCAACAGGAGAGGTGGTACAGGTAGTGACGGTTTGTTATTTCTATTCATCACGATTAGGAGCAGACAGAGACAGTTTCATTTCCTGGTCCTTCACCCATGGATCTCAGCACTTCCTATTGCCTCATACTCTTCAACCCATCCATAGAATCACATAACCAATTATCTTTCTTTGGAAGCTCATTTCCCACTTTTCACATTCATTCTCTGTTTCCTGAACCCATATTGTACAGTCAATGCTATGCTAACAGTATAGTATAGGGTAACAATATTAAACAGGGTTCATTTTATACCCCCCCCATTTGTGAGTCTTACATTAGTGTAGACATCACATGAACAACCAAATATACTGTCACATAGTGATAAGAGCTGTGGAAAAATATAAATTATGAAGTCGGGTGAATTATGGCAGGCAATTTTAAATGAATTTGATTGAGCCAGACAATCAATTAACTGGTGCTTTTAGGTCAACATTCTAAGGAAGATGAAGAAATAGCTAGGAAGATGTTTGGAAGAGGAACAATCTAGATAGCTGAAACGGCACATTCAAAGACCCCTGATGCCAGGCCCGGTGGCATGGGTCTATAATCTCTGCTACTCATGAGGTTAAAGCAGTAGATTGAAAGATCAAGGCCTACCCAGGCAATGACATGTACCTCAAAACATCAAGAAGTCTGGGGATGCAGCTCTATGTAGAGAGATGGTCTCCCATGCACAAGAACCTGGGTTCAATCCCTTATATCACAAAACCTCTGGAATGGGTAAGGCGGGTGCATTTGAAAACAGTGAGCACATGACAGAGAAGGAAAGGATATGGGATAGGGAAAAGCTGTTGAAATGCCTACCAGCCATGTTCTTCAGCGAGCCTCAGTTGCCCACAGACTGTGACAACCTCATCTTAAGGCTTCTTCATGCTCCTCCAAGGGATAAAAGACAACTGAGTCTGCTCACCAAACAAGCCATGAAGTTTATTTGGCTCTAGATATCAGTACCCACAGAATTTATAATAGACACTTTAGATTTTGTGAAGAAGCACATGAGATACTTCAATTTTGTGGGACACCATGCAGAGTGCATCTGTCAAAGTGCCTATTTCAAGAGTGAGTTAGGTCACATTCATTTTGCCCTGGACTCACTTTCTTTCGTATGTACATAGTCACTTCCCTTCCACTTTCTCTTGTAAGTCGTGTAACGCACTTCATCTTTATCCTCCCTTGTGATGGTCAAAGTCTCTGCCGTTTAGGCTGTTTATATTTAGTGCAATTTTCATACGGTGAAATTTAAGTCTGACATTTTATTTCTTGTGTTCTTCCTATTCCCTCTATTTTTTACTTCTCGTTTTCCTTTCCTGCTTTCTTGTGGGCTACTTAACACTTTTTAATATCCTCATGTATCTATGCTATTGAGGATATCTTTATTTATATTTTGTTTCCTTCAGTCATGAGTATGTATTATTTCTTTGTATATGGGAATTAGAGTTTATATGCCGTTTCTTTACAAATTTGACAGTTTTTTGTGTCTTGTACAAACTTTGATTTTTAAAAATCTATATCAGTTGGTTACTTCCCCTGTACATAGGGTGTGGCTTCTATATGACCGCTTTAGCTCTTTGCTTGTATGTGTATTGAAGTTTTATAAGGTTGACAGTGATGTGTCTGGATGTACGTTTTTATATTATTCCTGTTTGAGGTTCACTCTTTTTTCCCACGTTGTGAGCTTCTTTCCCTGGGGTGATATAAACAAATGCCTAACTCTTATAAGGCCCCCAAACAAACCAAAATATCATTCTGCTATAGTCCAACTTGGAGAACCAATGAGTCCATGGGTTTCCTTACAGAGCATGGGTGAGGGGTTACTTACAGAAGTGTAGATGCCCTCAAGGCACCCACACTCAGAAAGCCTCAGCCCAGCACAGATGGTGCCTTCCCCTAGCTGCGTACATGGAGTGCCCCCTTCAGTTAACCCTCCACAGTCTATATGCTGTAGCACCTCTTGGGATCATGAGACCATGGGCAGTTAGGACAGAACTACAATACAACTGGTCGAGGGGACAGCTAGAAACTTAGGTGAGGTCCAGTGACCTTCTCTGTGCTTACAAGGGATGCAGTTGTGCTGACAGACACGTCAGCTCTTATTTTCCAAAGACGGGGTTTACAACACTCAAAGAACATAAATGTGTGTCCTTTTCCCAAACTGATAGCATTTTCTTCTGTTAATTTCTTCAAAAAACATATTTTTAATTCCATGGTCTCCTCTGGAACTTCAATGAAACCGACATGAGATAGCTTTTGGTTCTTATCTAGAAGGTTCTCAACACTCTGCTCCTTTCTGAAAACTCTGTTTTTCTCTCTGTTATTTAGATTACTTCATTTCCATGGACTTGCCTTCAGGTCTCCTGCTTCTTTGTTCTGACAGGCCCCTCCCCTGGGCTTTCCCTCACGTTGGTGGATTTTCGCCACTACCACACTTCCCATCTGGATCATTTTTTGTGTCTTCTCCTTCCTTCCGGAAGCTTCCTCTGCTTCCTTCACTTTGAGTAACAGGCCGTCCCAATGTTCCTGTCATCTTGGCCTTGCCATCTGCTGATTGTCATTTCCTATTCGATTTGAGATTTCCCTGCTTTGGGTATGGTGAGCAATTCTGGGCTATATGCTAGACGTTTTTTAGCATGAGGTTGTACAGCTCTGGTTCTTATTTCAATCCTTTATTTTTGCAAGTAGCCAAACTCCTGAGGTTCTGGCTAACTTCTGTGGGCTCTGGTTTGAATAGCGATCGAATTCTCAAATCCTTTGCAACACTATCCTGGTAGCCTGTGTGCTACCTGAGGCCAGTAGGAAGCCTGGGTGGTGTTTTCTTCTATAGCTTAATTCTCAAAGATATATCCCCCCTGTGGCCCTGCTTACTTTCATTCGTGGTCTGTTTGAGGACATGCCAAGGACTTCATACAGCATTGCTTAGTTCTTTTCATACTTCAGGCAGAGGTTGAAGAAGCCCTGTGGATGCTTCCCTCCTCCTATATCCCTTGCCCCTCTTTATCTGCTGTTGGGGTGCAGAGGATGCACCCCATGTTTGTTGTCACTTAGGGACAGTTAAGAGGGTCTCTGTTGACATGGTGAGGGTAGGAAGGGTCATTATTGTCTGCCAGCAGCAGCCTAGGGTAGAGAAGATCACCAGACTTCCACCCCAGGGCTAGAAAGGAGTTCCTCCATATTTGTTGGTGAATGGTGCCCACCCTTTCCTTATCAGCCTTCTCTGTTCACAAGGGAAGGGATGCAGTCTCTGAGTTCTGGCAGGCTTAAGCAGTATAATCGAAACCTCTCCTGACCTCTCCTGGCCTTTAGCTGGAGAATTTGTCTCCCATTCTCCTCCCTTCCATTCCCTTTTTTTCCCTTGGAGTCTGTCTGCTGATCAACATCCCTTGGTGTTTCTGAGTTGCTATTCTGGTGCCTAAATTAGCATCTATAGGAGGCCGCGGCTTCACCTGGCACCCTACATGCCTAGCACTCAGAGTCTCAGGTGTGGTTTCAGATGTGCGGTCAGCGTGGGGTGGGGTTAGCTGTGTTTAGCAGGAGTACCAGTGTGCGGTGAAGCAAACGGTCTCGCCCCACTCCATCTGCTGAGATAACCCCACACCAGAGATACCAATATTTAAAAACAATGTCTCAAGAAAATTCCCAGCGTGGTGGTGACAGATCTGAGTCCAAGTGTGAGGGGCTGTGCGGTGCCCCAGTTACATCTACCTGTCCGGCGTGGATTCCACTTGAGGATAACAATGTAGGCATTTCTTCTCTTTCCACCTATGTGCATTATTTTTCTCCCCAAACGATGCTGACTTGGTAGATCATAAATACTGAAGTACCTTTCTGGTGTTAACAGCCTAGTGAATGGAACTATTAGCCGTTTCCTGGAAACAATTACCGAGACACTGAAGTCACTGTGAAGTTTGAAAGTGGGGTCCTCAGGTGTGAAAGGAGGACATAGGTAAACCCAAAAGTTGTGAATTAACCCAGAGAGAGCTGGGAGGGCAGAGCTGACACCTTCCAGAGTGTCTGGAGAGGAGGGGGAGGGAGGAGGAGAGGCAGTAGAACAGGAGGACCTCACGCCCTTGTGCTGGTGCATTTCAAAAAATCCGCTCTCAGCTTTGCTAACACAAAGCTTTTTATCTCAGGGCTCAGAGGGCTTTGTTACAGGTAAATATTCTTGTCTCCTGCTGAGAATAAGCGAGGTCAGGCCCGGAGAGATTAGCTGAGACGCCTATTTAAGGTCACATAGCCGGCAGTGGCGAAGTAGAGAGTGGCCCGTAATGGGATTCGTCTGCTGACTATTGTGTCGACCTAAGATGCTGCTGCGGGTGTGGAGGGCAAGGCTCCAAGAGGAGCTGGCCAGAGACTGGGCGTCTTAGCAGAAGGTCACCGAAAGGGACTCGGGGAAGGGGTGTTAAATATAGTCTCCATTGTTACCCAGACCTCACACTGAGATCTGGAGAGTTGCGATTTGCAGAGTTTGCATAGCCCATTCAAGGGAAAAAAAAGCCAAGAGTAGAGGCAAGGAGGGATCCTGGAGGCCGCCTAATTCTCTGGGAGTTTTCCTGGCTTTCAAGCGATGTACATAGGGAAACTGAACAAGGAATGCAATTTCTGGAAAGCCAGTTCGGTCCAACTCAAGGTGGCCTCGGGACCCTGGCGAAGCTTCGGAGGAATCACAGAGGCTTGGGGAGGGGGCAGAACTTTGGTTCCGCCGGTAGAGGAGTGTGATACCTTAGACAAGACACTTCCTAACTTGTGCCTTTGCAAGAAATATTGAGAAGTCTGGCTCCATTGGTTCCTTCTCAAAACCCATCTATGAATGACAAAGACAACAGACCCCAGTTTCCCTTCCTGAAAAAGCTGTGCTATCCATGGAGACTGTCTCATGGTGTCCATGGAGCATTTGCGTTTCATGTGTGGACCACAGAACTTTGTCCCTGCGATTATTCGTCCCCATCGGCTGTTTTCATGGCTGTAGAGGCGGTGAGACCCAGCATAGAATTGTTAGGTCTGTTCACTTCCTACAATTAGCGTTATCTGTGGCTTATCCATAAACCCTCATCAGCCGAATTCGAGTATTTCCAGAGACAGGTGGAGCCCCCAGTATTATTCCTTTAAAAACGGCGGGGTGGGGTGTGTGGACGAACACAGGATAGACAAGACACGCGCAAAAGGAAGAGACGAGACACGCGGCTCCCACGTGGGTGCACTTTAATGGGGAGAGGGAAACATGATAAGGGATAAGGGATAAGGGATGTGCCCGCGTGCACAGGTGTCGGTAATCCAGGAGGAGTCTGGGAGCTGTAGTTTCCAAGGAATAACACCCAGTTCAGTTTCTCTTTTCAGATAAATGACTAGAAAGGACAGGGCACATCAATCTGTTGCAAACATCCCATGGGTTAGGCCTGCAGTCTAAGTTGTTACCATTCATTAACCTGGCGTCTTGGATGCTAGATACAGAAGTTGGGTCACCCTCTTCTATCTGCAGAGCTCAAACAGGAAGGACTAACTTTGTGGTGCTGATTTTCTTTTCCTTCCCTAAGCAGAAATGGGGCTAGCCACACTCACAGCTGAGGGCCCTATGAGCGGGTTTCCCGGTTCTGAGCAGCATGATGCATTGGAATTAGGGAGCAAAGAAATATGTCATCTAAGAAATTATTTTGGGTTATGGAGATGACGCTTGAAAATTTCCAGGCTCTAACCTGAGTTCTGTTCCTGGAAGTTTCTAGAGTTTGTGGTCTTAAACTAGAACTCAGGTTAGAAACACCAGACTTTGCCTGGAAATTTCCAGCCAGCTCCACCTGTTCTGGTGGGAGCAATGAGCAGGTGTCGCAGGGCTGAGGCTCAATTGTGTGGGCTGTAGGGTGGACTGACTTGCAAACTCAGGCTGATGGAATCCTGCTGGGGCTCTGTGCTGTTGGTCATTCCTGCCCACTGCACCCTCCACACTTCTCCAGTTGACTTTTCAGTGTAGAACAAGATGGCATAAGTAAAATCCAGTTCTGCAAACTCTCCTGTGCAGTATGGCCTCAGTGTGCACAAGGAGAAGGCCCTGCCGAGTATTTGCACATAGGTGAAGAGGTAGATGGATAGTAGGTAGAGAGATAGATACATGATAGATAGATAGATAGATAGATAGATAGATAGATAGATAGATAGATAGATAGATAGATAGATAGATGAGAGGCAGACAGATAGATGACAGATAGACAAAAGATAGTTACACAGATAGATGCACATAGGGACAGATAGGTAATAGATGATTGATTGATAGATGAATGATAAATAGGTCATTGATAGATAAATAAATAGGAGATAGGCCGATGATTGATAGATGGTAGATAATATAGACAGATGATATAGATGGATGGATAAATAGTAGATGATATAAATAAGATAGATAATTAGATAGAGATAGATGATAGATAGATATAGATAGATAACAGATGGTGTGCTAATTAATTTCTTTTTCAACTTGACACAAACTAGAATCATCTGGAAAGAGGGAACCTCAATTGGGGAAATACCTTTATCACATTCTCCTGCACACAAGCATCCAGGGTATTTTCTTAATTAGTGATTGATGTGGGAGGGCCCAATCACTGTGGGTGGGGCCATCCCTGAGTTGGCAGTCCTGGGTTCTATAAGAAAACAGGCTGAGCAGACCAAGGGAGCAAGCCAGTAAGTAGCAACCTTCGTGGCCTCTACAACAACTCCTGTGTTGAGGTTCCTGCCTTGAGTTCCCACCCCAACTCCCTCATCAACAAGGTATGACCTGAGAGTCGCCATGTTGTTTGGTTTTGGTCAGAATGTTTTACAGCAGTCTCAGAAAGCAAATCAGACAAACAGATAAACACACAGATGGCAGACAGAGAGATCACACTGGATAGAGGATAGTTACAGCTACAGAAAGATGTACATATGTGATGTTGCTGTTGCCCCCTTGACATAACTAATCCATGTGTTAAGAACATTAACTACACCTGTGCTTAAACACACTGCACCAGCAAAGGGAAGGAAATGAAACCAAATGCAAGGCAGTCCATAGGGGCTGGGGAGTTCCCTCCATCAGCCTCTCTGGTTCGGAATCTCCCTCCCCTCCCCTCCTTCCCTGCTCCCCAACCCTTCTCTTAGCCTCTCCCCTCCTGTCAGTAGGAGGCTCCTTTCCCAGCCTGTCCCCTAGGGGCCCTACAGAACCTTTTTACTTAAACATATATTGACCTAAGCCTTACTCCTCTGGATGAATTATACCACCGGCAGCAATCTGCAAGGCATAAATCAACCTGCAACCCCAGGCAACTGTCTGCTGATGGCATGGGATGGGGAAACCATCGCTTTCTGCAACTCTGTGGACAGGGCTCTCTAAATTTTGTCCCCTGACAGCTCTTTCCTCACCTGGCTCTTTTCTTTGCCTCACTGTCTAGTTTCGTCTGGCTCTCTCTTCTCCTCCACTTTATGAACAGAGACAAAAGGACTCCAACAGGGATCAAGAAGTCAAGAAGAAGGACGGATCTTGATTCTGACACCTGAAGGCATTCTGTCCCATCCATCCGTTTGTTGGCTGAGCTGATGAAGGTGTCACAGGGGCACATGCTCACTGTGATGGCTGTTACCAGTCTTAGTACTCCAGAAGCTCTTGAAGTCATGCTAGGGTCCTGTTCACCTCCTTCCTCTGGTCTTTGTAGCAATGTCTGTCCAACTAAAGGCATCCACTGCTTGGGGAAATGGATGGACTCTGGGTGCTTTCTAGAAAGCATATCTGCCTTTGTGGATGTCTTTCTTGCCCTTCCAGCTTCGCCCCGTGACCTGCTCTGGTATTGCTTAGCTATGCTGAGTTGGGGTCATGGACTCAGATTAACGTATCAGCTCAGTGCAAGAGCCTCTTTCTTTCCTCCATGATTTGAGATCCCTTTCTATCCTGCTTTAATGGAAAGCAGCTTTTAATATTTGGCCTGATGAATTTTGTGAAATATTAGCAAATATTGGCTATCCCAATAAAATATTTGAAGCACATAACTCACTCTTGGCCATGTTCTTTCTGGACTATCAAGAGAGCTCCCCCCCCCCCACCTGCAGACTTTGGAGACCTCAAGTTCATTGAAGTTTTCCAGGTAAGAGAATGATCACAAAGGCTAGGGAAATGGCTCAGTCGATACAGTGCTTACCTTGCCAATAGGACCTGAGTTCAGATGCCAGAGCCCATTTTAAAAAAAGAAGCAATCCGGGTATGGGGGCATGTAATCCCAGCTGCGGGGAAGCAGCGACAGCCAAGTTAGAGTTGCACACTTACACTCACAATGCCTTCTCCTTCCTGTCTTTTACCTCAGCTGTGCTGATCAAGTCAGTGTGTCCGCAGGACAGATCGACCCATTTATCAGGGGGAGAAAACCGAAGCCCTGGCGTGTGATGCTCTCATCACTGGGCAGCATCAGAACAGGCAAGCTCTCGCGAAGAATAACCCACAGACAGCGTGTTTTCCTTGCACCAACTTCTGGAATTTTTCCTGGACCTCTATAAGGCCAGGTCTAGAAATATGTTCATTGTATTATAGATATATAAACTGAGGGTCACGGAGTTTAAGTAATTTAGTCTTGAGTCATCGAGAGAGACCGTGGCGAGGATCCCAGGCAAACTGGCCTAAGTCTAGACTGGTGCTTGTGGCTGCTGTTCTGCTGAGGAGCCATTGTTGTGTCCTGAGGACCAGAGACCCCCACACACACCTAAGAAATTCAGGGTGGTCTCTGGGGGTCTTGTAAGTTTCCGACTTCACTGATTCTGTGCGTCCTATTTAGTGAGATACTTTGTA
Organism: Alexandromys fortis; assembly: GCF_014885135.2. Taxonomy (NCBI): domain Eukaryota; kingdom Metazoa; phylum Chordata; class Mammalia; order Rodentia; family Cricetidae; genus Alexandromys; species Alexandromys fortis. Next base: position 1,552,310 of record NW_026067985.1, on the reverse strand, counting down.
AAGATTTGTGAGTCTGTGTCTGTGTGTACCACACAGTGTGCCCTCAGAGACCCCACTCTCAGAACTGGGGTCACAGGCATCTGTGAACTAGCCAAGGTGGGAGCTGGGAATCAGACTCAGGTCCTCTGAAAGCCATCTCTCCAGGCTTTGTAGGTACCCTTTGAGCATGTGTCTATGAAAGGACCAAGGACCCCAAATTAAAACCACAGCTTGGACAGCAGCAAGGGCTGAAGTGTTGAAGTGTGGGTACAGAAGCAGTGAGCGATGTCAGAACCAGGTCCACCCAGCTGGTCAAACCATTCATGCACACAATTCCTTCTGAGTCTGAAACCCCACTTCTTATTGCCTGGGAGGATGAACGAGTAAAGCCAAATAAGCAAATGAGACATGATTTCAAGTCATAAATAAAGTCATAAATTTCAGGACATGGAGCCAGTGAGATTTGGAAGACCAGAGATTGGCCAGCTTGCCCTGGGATCAAAGGGAGGACACAGAGCCCCTTTGCACCAGGTCCCCTTGTCAGCAGCATGGGGCAGGGCAGGGAGATGTCAAGAGGAAAGGCTTTCTTTGAAGTGTCAAGATAAGAGCCCGTCTCCAACTCCCATTAGTGTGAAAGTCTTTGCTCCGGGATTTGGGGAGCAGTGCATTTGTGTGTTTGAGGACTTGAGAAGGACAGATCAGCTGAAGCAGACAGGACTGTGAATCAGGATGTGTCTGGAGCTGGCCATCGGGCTCTTGTGGCTCTCAGTTCTCAAAAGACATGGGGTGGCTGAGCCAAGATGCCTTTGTTTGTTTGTTTGTTTGTTTGTTCCCCAGTTGGCCGCTCTTGTTCTCGCGTAGACACCAGCTGTGAGGTTGAGAAGTTGAGTGGACAGAGCCTCCCACACTGGACTCCTAACACCTTTTACCCTCAGGCTAGACGAGTTTGGGTGAGTTGAAGCAAGTTTTTCCAGCCTCTCTGAACCTTAGTTTCCCTTCAGATTTCAGTAGTTGCCCCTGTTCCTAAGGTTCATTTGAAACCGAAATGAGATTACACAACCTGGCAAGTTTCTTCCCACAATATAGGTTGCATAAAAACATTTGGGAAAGTTGAATTAATCTCCTAGGTCTCTGTGAGCTCTGGAGGCCAAAGGCGAGATCACGTGATGCCTTTTGCATGATCCATTATCCCCTCTGCTGGAAATGCAATAGGTTAAAGGTTAAAACTCCCCCCAATGCCGCCACACACACACACACACACACACACACACACACACACACACACACCTTCCTATTTCAAGGTAAGCACAAATAGCTCAGAGGAGCCTCACAGAAAGCTTAGACTCTGGGAAATCTCTTAGTTTTTCTGTGCCCCAGTTCCTATGAGTGTAAGTAAGGACATTTGAAATTTAATAGTAGTAGAAGCATCATCAGTTAGAGCAGAGCACAGCACATTGTAAGGGCTCTATGGTGTTAGCTTTGTTTCAAGTACACCCAAATTCGATTCAACAAGCAGATCATCCATTAATTATTCTATCCACTTTTTGTTAATGGTAATCTATGTTTTTCACTTTTGTTATGTGCATCTGTGTGGGGGTATGTGCACCACTTTCATGCAGTTCCCTAGGAGGCCAGAAGAGAGCAGCAGGTCTCCCCAGACTTAGAGTTACAGTTGGTTGTGGGCTGTCCCCACGTGGGTGAACTCAGGCCTTTGCAAGTGCTTTTAGTGTTCTTTTTTTTTTTAATATTTTATTTATTTATTATGTATACAGTGTTCTATCTGTGTGTATACCTGCAAGCCAGAAGAGGGCACCAGACCCCATTACAGATGGTTGTGAGCCACCATGTGGTTGCTGGGAATTGAACTCAGGACCTTTGGAAGAACAGGCAATGCTCTTAACCACTGAGCCATCTCTGTTCTTAACCACTGAGACCTCTCTCCAGCCCCTAGTTGTAATATATTGAGATGCTGAAGCATTTCCTATGTTGGGTGCCAGGATTTTGAAGTACCCATTGTCCTTGTGTCTAATAGACTGAAATCTTAATTGGAGAATTAATACATCCTCGTCTAATTACTCATTCAGCCAGAAAACTTGAGGTCACATTGGGCTCCACTGATTGCCAAATTTTGATTTCATGAGTATCCCCTTTCCCTGCCCAGTGTACCTAGGATGTTCCTTCCTAACCGTCCTTCCTCATTCAGTCTGCTGCCAGGGCAAACATTTAAGGAGAGGAATCAGCATCATTCTTCAGAAAGTCATCTCTATCCCAATGGTAGCAATATGGCAGCTCTGGAAACTCCAAGTTGTGTATGACTTCTGACGTGAGGACAACCTTGTGAGGGAGTTTGTCTTCAACACATCGAGGCTGTTCTCCCAGAGTGGTGGAGCCCATCTTACCCTGTAAAGCAGTGTGTAGGGTTCCCGTGACACTGTACCCGCCCCTCGCCATTCTGATTCTATTGTCTCTCTTCCTCTGGGGCCCTCCATTTCCTGGCAGGTTGTCTCGTGTGACTTGATTGGGATAAGCAACCCCATCTTTCTACTGCTATCCTGGTGACTGCCCTGCACTGGAAACATTGCCCAGAATTTCCCAGAAATTTCCTTCAGAGAAGCTAAAAGACTTTTAGCTGGAGCCTGTCACCTGTGGTCCTTCGATGACATCACTTCTGCCATGATGAGGGTTTCAATCAAGAGCTGGGAAGGAAAACTCATGAGTCCTGGATTAAGTGGTGATCTGGGGACAGCTCCCAGTTAGCTTCACCAGTGCCTTGGGCTGCTGTCACTCAAAGCAAAATGAGGGTCAGTGGGTAGAACACTCGCTTAGCATGCACCAGGTTCCACCCCCAGTACCACCCCGTAACCCCATCACTTGGGAGTTAGAGGCAGGAGGATAAGAAGGTCACAGTCATCCTCTGCTGTGAGTTTGGGGCTAGCCTGAGATACATGAGCACCTATCTTATAAAACAAAAACAAAACCAAAAAAAAAAAAAAAAAGGAGGGGGACTTGAGACGGGTTCATGGGTAATCTCAGGTCCTTTAGATTTCTCATTTCTTTGTAACCACTACCAGTGGACCTGTCCCCTCCAGAGGATGTTTTGGATGATGTTGGAGGTGTTCTTGCCATGGTGACAGGCAGATGCAGTGTGAGAAGGGGGTGAGAGTAGCTGGCTACTGCGGAAGAAATCTGACAGCCCAAACCCTTCTATGCTGGAGGAACTAGGTGGGGCACCTGAAAAAGACAGTCTCCTGTGGTCCCGTCCCTCCATTGACCAAGTCAGCTTAGTGAAGACGCCACTGTCAATCAGAAACATCGCCCGCTGGATCTCAGTGCTCGCGAAACAGGTGTGCCTCTGTTGCAGCCAGAGAAGCAGCAAGCTGGCTTGCAATCAGAGCATGCTCAGTCAGAAGGCAGAAGTTTCCCAGAACCCTGTGGACCAAGTTAAGAGCGGCTGGGGTATGGTATGATAAAGGATGCTCGGTAGTTTATTTACCACGCTCTAGCGTGAGGTCTTCAGAGAATGGTGCAAGTCAAGGCCACAGGAGAGCTGAGCCCACTTGGAGAGGAACACCACACTGATTTTCATCTTGCTCCATCCCTTCCTCCATCCGCTCCCTCCTCCATCCCTCCCTTCTCCACCTGGTACTTCCCTTGGCTAAAACCCTCTGGAGGTCAGCAAGCAAGGGGCCCAATGAAGCCGCCTACCTAGGTTAATTTTTTGGGCTCAAAGCAAAGCCAAGGCAGGAGAGAGCCTGTCCCTGTCCCTCCTAGTGGAAAATAGACAGGCTGGGAATCAGAAGGAAATGCCTGAGATATATTGCCCTCCTGGGGGCCCCGGAGTTACTAAACCCCAAACCTGACCCCATCAGGTTTCTGTCACCTTCCCAGAGCTCATTACCAAAAGGAAGTCACACCTACTCCCCCACCCCCACCCCCAAATCTACCTGCTGCAGCCACCTGCCTGGAGCTCCAGCTGCCAGGGACTGACAGTTGATCATAGGGGAGAATTGATTTCTCAAGAGAAAGATGAGCGAGGTGAAGGCGGGCTCTGCAAATCCAAATTAAAGGGGAGGGTGGGCCGGTGGGCCCGAGCCAAGAGCCACAGCGAAGAGGTAGGGGACCTCGGCACACCACTCAGCACACCGAACAGTCCCAGTGGACTCAAGGACTTCCGACTTCCGGGTCTTGCCTCGACCGCATTGTGTACCTTCTGGGTCCCCTGGCCTTGTAGACTGCTACTAATTAGTTTTTGTTCGAGTTAATCCAGCTTTTCATCTTGGGACTTCTTTCTCCTGCTAAGAGTTGAGGTTTGAAAATGTCACTAACAACCTCGACAATTTAGCGTGGAAAGCCTCCGCAGCCAGGGGAATTATACCTGAGGAATAATGTACTCAGCCAATCTCCCTCTAGAAACCCTTCATTAACATATCAAAAGACTTGAAAAAGTGCCCTCTTTGACCCGAAAATTTCCTGTCTAATGAAAAGAGGTTTTTGTTGGTTTTCCCCCTAAAGAAATAATTATGGCGGTGCACAAATATTCAATTAAAAATGTGGTCAATGAGTTATCCTTAGGTCTGGAGAGACAGGCGAGAATCTAATATTTAACAAAATACAATGACAGTAATAAGTGTCTCAGTGTCTCCATGTACTGGGCACAAACAGAAGTTCTTAGTCTACATTAATCTCATTCTCACCAATAATCTCTAATGAAGCAATGGCTTTTTTTTCTTTTGGGAGCCCATGTGAGAGCTGGCCAAGCACAGAAAATCCAAGCAGCTTGGCAAAAGTTACAGAGTCCAGTTAAGTATTTGCAAACCGTGGGCATGAGGGGTTTATAGACGATTTGAAAAGTTATAGTATAGATAACTGCTGACTGTCTTTCCTATTCTCTGTCGGGAAGAGCATACAGCGGGTCTGAATGTTCGATCCTCAGACCCCCAGTCTCCTTGGAGCTCGGTTCCGGGATGAGGCGGCCGAGAGTGAAATAGCTCAGTCCACAGCATACCTTTGTCTTTAGCCACCCTGGATTTTACTGTGAGGGGCTGTGGGCAGATGTGGGGGTGTCTCAGTCCCCACTGAACTGAATTCATGCCTCAAGTCTAGGGGTATGCACACTGGAAGGTTGTATGCTCCTCAGGAGAGTGTCCACACATAGAAGCAGAATTGGGGAGCAGGGAGGGGCGCATCTGGGGGCTGTGTGTTTAGAGAGTGGTTGAGAAGAGGGCGCACATTCTACTGAACAGAATACCCACAGACTCCTCATCCTGCGAAAGGGCTGTGCCAGCAGGAAGGCCAGACGGGTCAGTCTGTTGACTTCCCCGGGGAAACCTCAAAACGGAGTGTGGGACCATGGCAGTTAATCTCGATTGTCAAGAGAGAAGTTTGGGAGACTCATGGTGCATAGCTCCAGGAGGGCTCAGGAGGGCTCAGGAAGGCTCAGGGGGGCTCAGGAGGGCTCAGGGGGGCTCAGGAGGCCATGCCTATTGCCAGTCCAGTCAGGGAGTTCAGGCTTAATCAGTAGCCTAGTCCACTAGGGAGTCAAAGGACACGCTCTGTTTACACAGTTTTAAGAACGCCTCTGGAGCTGTCATTGGGCCAATGTGAACTGGCTTCAGACCAATCCAACATCGCACCAATGTGATCCTTGAAAAAAGGTGCCACGTGTGGGGCACACACGCTTGTCAACATTCAGAAGCCCGAAGCAGGAGGTTTGTGAGTGTAAGGCCAACCTGGGTTACATAGTCTCAAAATTACTATGGATGTGAGTACTGCTACTGCTGCTGCTACTAATTGAGTGAGATTAACTTAACATATTGGATAACAGCTATAAAGTAGCTATAATCCGCCTTTACATTTTAAATTACATTTGTTTGTTTGTTTACGGTGTGTGTCTGCGCACACGCGTGCGTGCGTGAGCATATGCGCATTTACTCAGGCCAACAAGCCTGCACCACAGCGCTCCTGTGGAGGACAACTTGGAGGATTTGGCTTTCTCCTTCCTCCATGCTGGACCTGGAGATGGAACTCAGGTTCTCAGGCTTGGCAGAATGTGCCTTTGTCCTCCACTTCAGCCCGCGGTCTCTTTGTTCCACCTTAAAACATATACACACCTATCGAGAGATATTCCTAAGGCCTTGAAGGTTGTAGGGAAACAATGCAAAATGGTAAGCACACTATGGTACCTTTGTGGGGAAATATGATGTGTATGTACATAGGAAAAAAGCAAAAATAATAAACAAAGATATTAATATGTCAAAGGAATGTGATGTCTATGATGTCTTTGCACTTCTTTTCTTTCCTTGTTTGTAGTTTTGAACTCTTTAGAAAACGAGAATTGCTTAATTACTAGAGAGTAAAAGCTGTATTTCCTCGGTGCTGTCCTTGTGTGGTGGACCCCGAGACGCTGAACCCACAAGGGCATGTCCACGCCGTTTCTGCGTCCTGTGCACCCCATAAATCTGGGTTTCACAATGCCTCACGCCCACACCGTTCCTTCTCCAAGGCCGCACTGCCAGCCTGCATTTCCCATTAGGTTTGTGCCCGCGTCTGGTGCACAAAATTTTAGGAGTTTTCCGTTCTCGCCGCTGACACCGCCTCCTGTCACCTCTGCTCTCTCTTCCTCTGCTGTGTCTTCTAGAAAGCAAGCGTCAGGACAGGGAGGGGCCGCCTGGGCTGAGTCTTCTTCACTCAGTCAGCAGGACGAGCAACTGTCCACTGCTGTCTTTGGAAACGCCGGAAGAGGATGGATGGAGATTTACATGAACAAAAGAGCAAAGTTTTATTCTCTTAACCTTCTGCGGTGCTCAGATTGACATGATGTGGCAGCCAATCACAGTTTTGGGACCATGACAGGGGAAGGCACGGAGCAGCCGTGGGCTTCTGTAGGTGTGCTAGGCCCCCGTGACCTGTGACAGTGAGAGTCTCTAGACTGTCAAGGGTGTGACAATAAATCCTAGAGCACAGTAGCTTGGTGAAATTAAATAAATTCAAAACTTACAACATTTTTTTCCTTGCTGAAGATCTCTGTGCCGATGCGATTTTTTCTCATGATGTAAAAATCAGAATTAAGTGGAAGAATATAGACTTGTATTAGCTAACTTAAGTGACTGATAGTTGATAGAAAAAATAATATAAATTAACTATTGGTAGAAAGAGAGAGAAGGAGGGTGATGGATGGATGATGGATAGATGGGGTGGGTGGATGATGGATGGACAGACAGATAAGTAGATAATCTCTAGCAGTTAGCAACACTTGCCTTGCACAAATTTAAAAACCAAACAATAAAGCTTGGAGGCAGCACTGGAGAGCAACTGAAGGAAGGCAGGTTCCAGAAAAGCTGAGCATCCGGGAGGAAGTGGCTCTGGAAGAGACTCTACAATGAGTTTCCTCTTTTCGTGGCTCCCAGCCTGAAAAGCAGGCACCGATCAGAGAGGAAGGAGCCAGACAGGGAACGCCCCAGGTGGCAAGCATAAACTCTACTCAAATCCTTGGCTGACCTCTGAATCACATTCACAGGGGAACACTGCAGGCATGCTGGGAGGACCAAGGTGCAGGAGCCAGGAGTGGAGACAGCTCTACCTCTGATGGAGAGACAGCCCCATCAGACTGACCGGCCTGAATGTACTGAAAGGCCAAGGGTTGGCTGTTAGAGCTATTCTCTCTCTCTCTCTCTCTCTCTCTCTCTCTCTCTCTCTCTCTCTCATGATAGGTTTTGAGAATTTTATGAACATGACCCTCACTGTGTCCAGGATGTATCCAAAGACAAATGGAGTCCCCTTCGCCAAGACCTGCCTCCTGGTAACCATGGTAACCACCGATGCTGAGCTCCCAATGTGAACCCAGATCTTATGGCTGATTTACGAATCTTCAGTGAGCTCCTGCCATACGCATGGTGGGGTGCCTTACCAGTCTCGGAACCGGTTGCGACTGGCCTGCCCCGTCGCAAGGGTTTGATTTGGTCGGAGAAGGCAGTTATTGGCCACCCCTTCCCGTCCATGAATGAGCACGGGCTGGGATGTGTGTGATGATGGCCTCTTTAGGGGAGAGAAGCATCCAGTCTGATGCTCTGCCAGAATCCCTTGTGCTGGAGGCCTGTGCTGTCTTGTCAGCGCTTGAATGCAGACAATTGAGCTGAACGCACTTTGACCTTTGTCTCCCGAGCGGCCGTCCAAAAGCCCCAAATCTGTTAGCATTGCTGCTTTTCACACATTCCTTTGTATTAAGTTTGGTTTTCTTTTTCTCTTTCTTTCTTAAAGAAGAAAAGCAAAAAGGCAGGAAGCACACACATACGCAGAGAGAGACCCCCCACACCGGGCCTTTTTCCTCCTTCCAGTAATTACATAACGCCAAGACTCCTTCCAAGATTTGCCATGTAATTCTAACAAACCCATAAACGTCTTGAAGTTTTGTTGGCACATCAGCCGTGCCAACAGTACATGAATTCGCCGTGGCTTGGGTGTTCCAGCCATCTGAATTCGCATAAAAATGCCAAGGCTTGTGCGGTCTGAAACACAGAAGTGACTCCCTCATCGGCACCAGCTCTCCCAAACAAGTCCCGAGTGGAAAGCCTCTGTGGAAAACGAGAGTCATTTTGGAGAAAGGAAATAGGGAATGGTGGCAAGGGAGACTTAGAGGTGGTGGCAGGGGGTTGTGTGGGCAGAGAAGAGATGTCAGCTCCAGTCACGAGGATTGCTTGGGGGAGCAAGGGATTATTCGAAGGAAATTGCGCCGGAAAATGTAACACGGAGTAGGCGGATGATGGGAAAATCAGTTTTCAGTGTGGCCAAGGAAGACCCCAGAGGCAGAGGAGGGTTGAAAAGTGAGGTTTGAGTCAGACGTGTCAGGGACCGTGCCAGGCCTCCAGGCCTGCTGGGTGGTGATGCAGAGGCATAAGCTCTGGAAATTGCAGGAGGGGCCTGGGAAGACGGCTCAGTACTTATAGGCGTGAGGACCTGACTCCAGATCACCAGGACTCCTGGTCTAAAGCCAGGCATGGTGGTGTATGCCTACATTCCCAGTGCTGCGGTAAGAAAGGCAAGGGGATCCATGGGGCTTGCCGGTCAGTCTGACTAGCTGACTTGGTGAGCTCCAGTTTTATCAGGGAGACTCTGTCTCAAAGGAACAAACAAACAAAAACAACGGGGCAACTAAGAAAGAAGACAGTCTTAGACATTTGGCCTCTATATGAACATGCACACATGAAAATGCACCCCCTACACACACACGTAGGCACGCATGCATGCACACACACACGTGCGCACTTGTACACTAATTGCAGTAGAAACAGGAGAATTTCTGAAGAGACAGGTGGAAAGGCCGGTTAAGAAGCACGCCAAAGGATTTCCCTTTCTCCCTCAATGAGGCCAGCCCGTTTCTCGAAGCTGCGGTCTCCAGTTCCACGCATCTCAACCTTCCATTTCAGAGCCTTCTGGTCTTATGGCGTTCCCATGGGAACAGGATGGGAAAGGTGCAGCTGGAACCTAAAGGGATGATAGCACTGGAGAACCCAGTGAGGGGAGGGGCAGCCTCAAGCAGGACAAGCTGCTGCGCTGCCTCGAGACCGAAGGCAAACATGGGAGCCCGGTCCAAGGTAAAACAGAGGGAATTTAGAGGAGGTTTAAGACTGCGCGGGCCAAAATTCTATGTAGAGACCTAGCAGCCATGGAATGTTGACCAAAAGCCTCTGTGAAACTTCAAACTCCACCATCCCCTGCCCCATGTTCCTACCTCCGAGTGGGGTGGATGAACATGGCTGGTCCTGCTCTACAGCCTGGGCTAGAGATGACTTCAGAGCTGGGTCCCTCGTCCTCCCTCTGAGATATAGGCCAGATCTGCTGGACACGAGGGACTTCTGGTGAGATGGATGTATCACGATGTCAGATGCCAGGTCTAACCTACAGAGACTCTGGTCTAACTGAGAGGCAATCTTAATGAGTGAACACAGATCATTCTGGAAATAGAGGGTTCCTTTCTGATGAGTCAGATTACAGTAAAGTTTTATACAGAAGCTAGAGGAAAACAAATGACAAGAGGTTTGTTGGAAATCACCCTCTTGGTAAGCTGAATGGTGGCTAATCGGGTCAGGAGAGCAGGGTCTGGCGCTGCAGGCTGTTATCCCAAGCTCGACTGAGAGATTAAGGGGGCTCCAAAAGTTCAAGATCAGCCTGAGCAACTTAGTGAGACCCTGCTTTAAAATAAAAACAAAACAAAATTAAAAAAAAAGAACAAACTGTCTTCACAGGGCCTGGGGGCTATAGTTCAGAGGTGGGGGCTTTGCCTAACCCTCATGAGACCTTGCCTAGCATTCATGGGGCCTTGGGTTCAACCCCCAGAACCATAAACCACATGGCTAACATAAAGGGATAGTATTTATAATGTATTGACATGCGTATTTTAAAAACAAAGACAATCCTCTTATTGTATTAACCTCTGTGTGTGTGTGTGTGTGTGTGTGTGTGTGTGTATGTGTGTGTGTGTGTAAGACATTTCTGGAAAGATAAGTAGAGTACCAACATTGTTGGTTGCCTTGAGAGACCAGGGTTCTGGGCAGCTGGGCACAGGCTTGAGGGGCTTCCATGGTGTCCTCCCCTCCACCTTGTGTGTTTTTTAGACGCATGAATATCTTCCCTGTTGAATAGTGATTTCTAAAGCAATCTTCAAAAACTCAGAACAGTTGTGAGGCTACATCCCCAAAGAGTGCCTTGAGCCACATCTCCCAACACCCCCACCTAAGCTCCCAATGACCCCCTTTCTCCTCTTGACCTCAACAATCACAGTCCTTTTCCATCCCTCACAGACATGAGGTCAGGGAGCATTTGCCTTCTGCCCTTGGTTTGCTTTGTTTCGTGTCCTTCAGGTTCAGGGAGGGGCAGCTGCTGATAGCAAGGTTTCCCCCTTTCTGAAGGATATATCAAATGCAAAGAACATTTTTAAAGCTAGTGTTAGTGGGGCTGGGAGTTAGCTTAGTTGGGAGAGTGCTTATCCAGCATGCACGTGGCCTGGTGTCCAAATAGGGCATTTCCTAAATTGGGAATGGCTGGATAGCCTGTAACCTCCACTTTGGGGACGCGAGGGCAGGAGGAACTGAGGTTAAAGGCCAACCTTGGCTACACAGAGGGTTTGAAGATAGCCTGGTCTACATGAGAGCTGGTGTCATAACGGCAGTAACCACAGAAGAGTAAAGTACTGTCGTTAACTAAGGGGCCTCCTACGTACCCCAGCACCGCACACAACTGGTTGGCCGGTGGGGAGGCTGAATGGCCACTATGAAGCAGAGCTCACGAAAATGAGGCAGGAGGTGGCGAGAGCAGCCTAGCTGCTGGAGAAGATGGCAGCCTGAGGCTCAAGTCCACCAAGGAAGCCTCAAGGTCTGAACCTTCCAGTCACATGGGGTATGAGCTCGGTTGTGGTATTGGAGCCCTGTGGGCATGGGCAGTCTCCTTGTTTAGAGAGGGAGGACAGTGATCGTGAAGGAGGAGGGAGAGAAGAGGACGAGCGAGAGTTGAGAAAGGAAGAAGATAAAGGAGGAGGAGGGTGGGAGAGAGGAAGAGGGGGTGAAGAGGTGGGAAGGGAAGAGAAAGATGAGGAGAAGGGAGGGAGAGGAGTAGGGGAATGAAGACAGGAAGGAGGAGGGAGGAGACAGAAGAAGGGAGGAGAACACATTTCTGCGAGGGTCATATGAGTGTGTGTGCGTAGTGTTAAACACTGGCTAAGGCTTACAGCCGTGAAATCACCAGGGCTGTGATCAGTTTGAATAATGGGACCTGCAAGACGGCTCATGGATAGGACTACTTGCCGCACAAACACAATTACCTGAACTTGATCCTCATAACCCACGAGAGAGAGAGAGAGAGAGAGGGAGAGGGAGAGAGAGAGAAAGAGAGAGAGAGAGGAGAGAGAACTGACTCCTAAAAGATGACCTCTGACCTCCATGTGTATGCCCTAGCACACACATATCTGCAACCACACATGCATGCTAACATTCGTGTGTCACACACGTAACAAATTAAAAGCAGAATAACATCTGCGGTTATGGGAGTTACCTCAGCTGGGACGCTGTAAGGAAATATCCTAAGCGGACGCTTATAAACAATGGGAACTTATTTCTTACATTTCAGACTTGGGAAAGTCAAAGTCAGGGCTCCGGGAGACTCTGTGTCTAGTGGGGTTTGCATTCTTCGAGGATCTTCTTGCCATAACCTCTCACGTATAAGGACACTGACCCCGTCCATGTTGATTCCACCCTCGTGACCTAAGCAGCTGCCTAGTGGCTTCGCATCCTGACATCACAGACACAAGAATTCTAGTACAGGAATTCTGAAGAGACATAAAGATCCAGTCTCCTGTGATAGCTTATGGCGGGACAACTAGCCATGCCATGGGAGCTTGTGGAGGGAGCTGTAGCCATGAGGCATCAGCAGAAAGGGGAGGGGGAGTCCACAGAGGAGCAGTGCAGCCAAGACCCTGTGGCTGCAGCTGAGCCCAAAAGGGGAAGCTCTGAATCCAGTGGGAAGAAAGGGGATTCAGATTGTACATGCCGGGTCACGAGGACCCTGGGAGGATGCAGGAATGCTTTCTCGTCTTCCTGTCCCGCTGTCTTAACACCTGGACGTCCTTCGGTCAAACCAAATCCATTCTCATATTGGTGGAATGTTTCAAGTAAGCTCACCACTCTGCTGGCAGAAGACACAGGGTGTCGGTAAGGACAACAGCTGTGTTACCCGTCTATTCTCTCTTGTCCTTAATAATACAGGCGAAAACCGTGAGGTAGCTCAGTGGGTAAAGGCACTGCTACCAAGCCTCAGGTCCTGAGTTCAAACCCCGAGACTCTTGAAAGCTGTTCTCTGAGCTCTCCGTGTGCACTGCAGTGTGCCCCTCTGCCCAACACACACACACACACAAATAAATAAATGTAAAAATTAAAAAAATAGTATCAGCCAAGATAACTAGATATCTGTAGTGCTTCTTTTGGAGATGAACTTGTGTGCAACCTATTTTATCCAATATATGACTATGTGGATGGAGGTGGTGGTGTGAGTCCATCCCTCGTCGATTTGGGATCTTCTTTGTCTGTGGGTACAGAGTCCTTTGAGTACGGCTTGCCCCAGCCAGTGAGAGATGCTGCCTCCAAAAACAAGGTATATGGTGCTTGAGAGATGACAAGGCTGACCTCTGGTCTCTTCAAACACACAGACACATGCACACACAGACGCATGCACACATGCACGTGCACCCCCCACAAGCACCCACACAAACGTACAAACATAATAATGATCAACAGAAGAACAGGCACCCACGGAAAAGAAGAAAATGTTTACCAATCAAAGAGTTCAGAAGGAGTTAGAACACAAGACACAGAAACTTCTGGAACTAAATATTATAAAAAAGAATTATCAGAAAACAATAAGTTGATTGAAAAATAAAAGACTTTTCCTGAAGATTTTCAAAGCAACCAACCAACAAGAAAAAGATATTGCATGCTTTCTCTAGACAGTTGGCCCATTTGTAAAGTTGGCACTGCCCACACACATGTGCATACACACACACACACACACACATTGATACCAATGTCGATATATCCATGCATTTAATTTATATTTCTCAGAGTCGGTCTGGACATCAAATGACTCTCAGAAAACAAGTAACCGAGTCAAATGTAAACACGTGGCTTGAATTCCCTTCGAAATACTCAGGGGTTTAAAGGAGAGGGGAAAGGTACTCAGGAGGAGGAGAAATACGCTTTAGGTCTCGGTGAATCTAAATCATTTGAAAATAGTTTAAGATGTTTGCTGAGCGGGAGGGGCCGCCCCGCTCCGACATATGGCGATGTCAGAACGGCTCCTCAGATGAGCGGCAGACTAATTTTAATGTCTTGCACATGTGGTAGAAACATCTTGGGAGAAGTCTCTTAAGCCACTGTTGGAGGGGGCGCCTGGAGTTCGGGGGTTTCTTGCATCTCATCTGCATAACAATGACTAGCCCAGCCTTCTCCTCCTCTGGTTGTGTAAGGCTGCTCAGAGCCTTGTCATTTTATGCTTGAGACATGAGATGATCCCAGGAGTAACTTTTCAGTTCGTGCTGAAGGCTTTTGGAGCCAGTGTCCCTTTCCTGTCTCTTCTCTCTATCATCTAGAAGCTGAGTACGTCTGTGGGCTGGAGACCTCCACAGCATCTCCTCCCAAATAACAGCCCAGGATACTTTACTGTATGTATGTGTGTGTGCATGTATGTATGTGTGCATGCATGCATGTATGTGTGTATTTGTGCATGTGCATGCATGTGTGTGCATGTCCGTGTGTGTGTGCGTGTGCGTGTGCATGCACATGCGTGTTAACTGTGCAAAAGGTTTTATGATAGACGGTTTTCACTGCAGTGTATCGAAGTAGCTACAATATAATCACTACGGACAAGTGGTATTTGAGCTGACTCACAAAATCCCCACAGGTAAGAGCCAATGGGGACAATGGTAAGGACCACAGAACAGAGACAGACCATCTGGGGCTCTAGGCTGTTCCTGCCATTTACTGTGTCATCATGAGAAAGACCCATGCTTCTCAGTTTCCTCATCTCAACCAAAAGTACACCGGCTCAGCCATTGGATGGTACATCTCAGTTCCTCAAGGGTAGGAAGTAGACAGGTCATAGCCTTCTCTTTCTTTCTTTTCTTTTTTTATGTATGTAGGGATGTTTTTGAGATGAGGTTTTATTCCACAGTCCATACTGGCCTGGAGGTCCAGGCTAGCCCAAACTTGGGATTTTCCCACCTCTGCCTGTCATGTGCTTGGATTGTAGATGTGCACCACCACGTCTGGCCCTATGCTTCTCTGTTAACGTGTGTGTGTGTGTGTGTGTGTGTTGTGTGTGTGTGTGTACGCATGCTGGCCTCACAGGCTTGCCCCACCGTGCCAATTTTTTGTGGTTCTAGAGATACAATACAGAGCTTTGTGCTTCATGTTAGGCAAGAGCTCTTCAGATTGGAGTCCATCCCAGAGGCCCTCTTATCTGGCCTCTTCCCAGAAGGACCCCATTGCCGTTGTGTTCACGTGGACTCAAGGACAGATGCCATGATACAGGACAGATAAGACTCAGCCTTCTGAGGAAGAGGCGAAAGGGGATCGGGGACTCCGGAAGAGTCTGTCAAGAAGGACGTGCTTTAGACTCTGCCCAACGACTGCCAAATATGTATGGTTTCAGTTTCCAGTTTCCAGAAGAAGATGACAATCCTAAGTTTCACATGTATCTCCTTAAGCCTAAAAAATAATTTACTTACAAACAATGAACTACTTTAACTTATAAAATCCCAAGGTGTAGGGGCTAAGATCTGTTCACTGGTCCAAATTAAACGTGTCTAAATCAAACAAACTTAAAAGAATGCTTTCAGCTTTGGAAATAAAGATATTCTATGTCAGGGGTCAGCACACACTGTCCCTGCACGGAGTTAGACAGGGAAGACTTCAGGTTCTGCAAGTCACTGTTGTCAGTCATCGGGTTCTTCCCACACAGAGGGACCCACACAGACCACTTAGGGAAAGAATTGTGCTCTCGTCTGATAAAACTATTTACAGATTAAATTTAAAGAGGAGAAAAGATACATTTGACCCTTGCCCATACTTTTCTGGCCTTGCTGTCAGTGATGGACCTCCTGCAAGTGACCATTGGAAACAGTGGTGGGGCTGGAAGGATGGGTCAGTCAGGAAAGTGCGTGTCTGAGTTTCATCCCTATGCTTAAAAACCAGTCATGGTGGTGCGCTTGTAATGCTGACCTCGGGGAGGCAGAGACAGGTGGAGTCTTGGGTCTGGCTAGACGCACAGCTTACCACATTTGGCTCATTGCTAATGAGAGATTTGGTCTAAAAATCACACCTGAAGTTTGGTACCCAAATGTGCCCTCTGGCCTCTGCATGTACCTCCAGGTACACACACACACACTTTTTTTTACCTAATAAATTTTTGGAAATTCTTTGGAAAATAGCTAACACCACAAGACGCCTTTCTTCCTTGTGTCCACCCCAGGACAATAGCCTCAGCGCTAACCCTGCCCGGCTCCTTGTTTCACTGCGTGGGTTTTTAAGATCAGCAGTCACACTGATGAGTCTGTGGTCATGGTGGCCCATTATGCACACTCACTGTCGGCTCATGAGGATGTGGGAAGGGCTGCTTGGATTTCTGATACCATCTCATTCCTGTGTCTGGAACATCTGGGTCCAGACTCTGCTGCAGTTTCGCTGGGAAATGGTCGAAAGCATGACCACGTCCAGGGCACAGTCTCTGGATTAGTCAATCCAGTGTTGGGAAGACAGACGACAAGGCCACCACCAGCCTGGTGTCCCTGCCTGGGTCCCAGGGACAAGCCTGCCTCTGTTTCCCAACAAATATGTGCCTGAGGCAAGTAGAGTAAGGAAAGTGAGCTCCTTCCCTCCAGAGCCACAGGGTTGCTTCATTTCCCCACCATCCTCAACTGACCTAAATGAGAATTCTAGAAAAAAAGAAAGTACGCATTGATAAAGGGTGAATGGGAGTTTTCTCTACCCTCCTCTTCTTCTTCCTCTTCCTCCTCCTCTTCTTCCTCTTCCTTCTCCTCTTCTTCTTTCCTCCTCTTCCTCCTTTCTCTCCTCCTCCTCCTTCTTTTTTTAGTTTTTAATTTTTTTGTGTGTGTATGGGTGTTTTGCCTGCATGTATGTATATGCACCATGTGCATGCAGCTCCCAAAGAGGCCAGAAGAGGGCATGGGATTTCCCTGTAGCAGGACTGAACAGGCATTGGTGGGCTGCCTTATGTGGGTGCTGGGAGCAGAAATCAGGTCTTCTGCAAGAACAGCAAGCTTCCTTTACTTCAAACACCCAACCAGTCACCATTATTTTTCTGTGGAACAGTGCAAGCTGAGTGCAGGGCTGAGTTGGTGGAAATCTGGATGTTACCATAGCCATCACAGGGCTGCAAGTGGACCCGCACTCCCACTCAACCTGAAGGGAACAGGGATCAACGGGAAGGATCCCAGAAGCCTTTGTGTTGCTCAGAGTGAGAAGCACATTTGAGCCTCCTGAGACTCGGGGGTTCTTACCTTCCGTCTGGGAGCTCAGCTTCTTGTCTCTTTCTGTAGAGAAGTGTCTGTTTTGGTTGCCACACACTCCCTGGCACGGTAATGTGGCACACAGCCTTGTCTCAGCTTAAAACAGGCACCTGTCCCCTGGTTACACATAGAGGTAACCCCTAGGTGGTGGCCCCCATTGGGACTGTGAAGAGTCGGACTCACCAGAGATAGAGTGGGAAGGAAGGACCCATGTGGTCTGTAGCACACAATAGATATCCAAGAAACAATGGAGCCATGTTCCTTCTTCCTCGTCCGACTTCTACCAACCTCTTACTTCCCTTCGTCCTCCTCCTTTCCCTCTTCTTCCTTCCCTGGTCTCTACTTTGTCTTGATATTTTTATTACTAAACATCAGCATCGCTAAATGTTAATAACATTTGCATTAGAATCAGCCTTATCCCCATTCATCAAAGTTTTTATTTTTAATAAAAAGAGGAAGATAATTTTCTCTCTACACATGTTTTTTTAGAAAAAGCCTCACTCATTCTTAGCAGTAACTGGGCAATGACTATTCTCCCATGAATCTAGAGAGCTGTGACAATGACTGTCTGGGCTGAGGCCATCCCTCGCCTCACCTCCAGCCCCTTGAAGTCACTGATAACAGCACACATTTGGTCTGTTTTTCTATAGATGTCTGTGTCTTAGGTAGGGTTTTATCTGTTGCTGTGGGGAAACACAAAGACCAAAAAGCACGCTGGGAAAGCAACGGTCTAGTTGGCTTACACTTCCACACTGTAGTCCATCACTGAAGGAAGTCAGGACAGGAACTCAAGCAGGGCAGGAACCTGGAGGCAGAAGCAGATGCAGAGGCCATGGAGGGTGCTGCTTACCGGCTTGCTCCTCATGGCTTGCTCAGTTTGCTTTCTTACAAAACCCAGGCCCACCAGCCCAGGGATGGTCCCATCCACAATGGTTTGCCCCCCCCCCATCAGTCAATAATCCAGCCTACAGCCTGATCTTATAAAGACATGTTCTCAACTGAGGTTCCTTGCTCTCAGATGACTCTAGCTTGTGTCAAGTTGACATAAGACTAGCCAGGACAGCCCATAAGCGGAAGTGTCATTCCCAGGCTGAGTAGTTCCTCAAGAGACACAACCCTTACCTCCCTTTGTCCAACAGGAGATCTTTCTCCCGTAGATCAAATTAGGTCATGCTTCAGTGGACTCTGGTAAGTGCCCTCAAAGGCTCTGCTCTTGTTCTCACGAAATGGCCTAGCCTATAAAACCCAAACAGAGATGTGTCCTTGTTATACCGTTACCTGTGCGAATGCTCCACAGCCAAGGCGTAGCACTGGAGAGGAGGGGAGGCAGGCTGGCCTCAGAATAGACACCATGTGACTCCGGGAATTTGGAGGCATCTATTTCCACTGCCCTTGCTGGCCTTGTCTTCAGATCCTGGGCGCTGGGTGCTTTGTTAGTACATGCTAGCATGGCCAAGGCAGCCACTCCACCGTCAACCGCCAGCAGCCAGAAGAAACACCTTCCACTCGTGCCTGAGGCTTCGCCGAGACTCCCGTAGTTGGGATGGGCGACTTCCTCCATGAAAACAGGACTTGAACAATAGTGCCTTTGTGCAGCTTGGGAGCTGAGTTCTGCCCAGTCTGGATCCAGCCGGCTAGAGCTTAGGAGATGGGTTAGGTGCTGTTGGTTAGGCCCCTGTGTGAGGGCTGCGGTAAGAAGGATGCCAAGAGCCACAGGACTGGCTTCAAGCGAGGTATGATCCTGGGGTCGCCGTAGACTGGTCCTCTGTGTCCTTATGCCTGGGGGCTGTGATCAAAGCCCTCTTCTCAGGTGCGACTTCAGAGGAGACTCAGAAAATCATGGAAACCGCACCACTCCAAAGCCGCTGTTTCCAGGCATGCGCCTGAGCTTGTCTGCAAGGCTACCCAGCCAGCTGCAGGGTGTTTTTCTACCCCTCTCTGCTGCACACATATGCACATATTCATGCACACACTCAAACACACACACACACACACACACATACACACAGCCATAAAGACAAGAGCAAAGACGACAAGGGGCCAGGGAAACTGTTTGACCCAGGAAGCCGGAAAGATCCGAGAGAGCACACGCGACACATGGTGCCTAGATGAAGGCCTGATGTGTCTACCCTGTACTGCTCACCCT
Source organism: Alexandromys fortis (assembly GCF_014885135.2). NCBI lineage: Eukaryota > Metazoa > Chordata > Mammalia > Rodentia > Cricetidae > Alexandromys > Alexandromys fortis. The sequence continues at coordinate 1,533,117 of NW_026067985.1, read as the reverse complement.
GCCTGGGGCCTGCAGCGAGGAAGATGGTGTTGAGCAATTCAGAGGGAAGGATTCCATTGTTTTTGTGGCTCGTTCTGACTTCGACCAGCTGGAGACAGAGGCCCAAGGAGGGGGAACCTCAGGAACCTCAACCGAGAGAACGTCAGTAGCAAGCCACCGATTTGAGCAATAGATAGGGCTATGTGGATGTTATGCCTACATGATGTAAACATCAGTCAAAGACGGATCCAAAGAGAGATGCGGGGGAGGATGTTATTTTCAGAGCCGAAACACTAAAGGAATGAGGAGCATGAAGAAGCATTGCTGACGGCATTTATAATAGATTCTATTTAATATCCTATTTAACCCTTTCCCATCCCAACGTACTGCCCTCCATCCTGAGATGCAACCATAAAGGCTCAGGAAATAATACTGGATAAGGGCATTCACTTATCCAAAGGATTTAGCCTGGACCCCAGGCCCCGGGTTCAAAGTCTTGATTTGAGCCAAAACCCTGTCTCATGAGCCAGTGGATTAGACGGGCTATGAATAGGCATGTTTTCCTGGCGGGGTTGGTGATCTGACGAGGGTATTGGCTCCCGTGGGGCCCAGTGGATGAGAAGGTTGTGCCACAGAAAGCGACCACAAAGGAGCACCTCCAGAGAGGCCACACTAAGGTAACAATAGCACCAAAGTTCCAGGGAACTTAGCAGACACCCAAGGTGTGGTACTCACGGACGGCAAGGGAACTCACTACCGAGGGAGACTGCAGAATCAACCTAGGGGGCTTTGGGTCCTGGTTTCATATCAGAGTGTGAATCCACAGGAAAAAAAAACAAGAAGTTACTCTGTGGCTTCCAGCGACCCTATTTTACTGTGAAATGAATATTTACGCTAAACACTTCAGTCTCCCAGAGATCTTTAATTTATTTAGCTCCCACCTTGAGAGTGTTTGATATTTGGTATTTCAGCTGCTCTTCAAGACCAAGTCTTTTGCCAGGGCTAGAGCAAAGAGGTGAGGTAAGATGTAAATTATGACAATCGTAGTGAGGGTGTGTGTGTGTTCATGTGTGTGCACCTGCGTGTGGAAGCCTGATGCTGACCTCCCCTATAGCTCCTTGTCTTGATATACTTCATATATATATATATATGTATATATATATAAAATCTTACTATACCTCCCCTATAGCATTATATATATATCCAATTCCTATATTACTAATCCATGCTTACTATACCCAATTCCTGTAGTCTGGCCAGCCATAGAGCCTCAAGGATCCTCCTGTGTCTCTACCTCCCCAGGGCTGGGATTACAGGTGTACACTGCTGAACCTGGCTCTTTACCTGAGCGATGGAGATGGAACTTGGACCTTCAGACTTGGCTAAACAAGCACCTTCCCAGTTGACTCATCTCCCCCCAGCCTGACCCTGATGATCATAATACCTGCACTGGAGATGCTAAAATATATACAAAATACCTAAGTATAAAAAACATAGTTTGGATCTGTCTATTGATCAGTTTGAAAACCAAAACGAAACCTCAGAAATTCCAGACACAGACAGGATACAAATGTTGGGAAGTTTGGAGGGACAGACAGATGAAGGCCAGGCTGACAAACCGATTCTGTTGTGCTGGTCCCAAACTTGGGTACTCTGGCACTTCTGAGGCTGTAAATGGTGAGCGCCAGCCGGGGCGTTATGCAGCAGGTGACTGTAGGTAACCCAGAGACCAAACGGAGGATGTCCATGGCTGCCAAAGCAGCAAGTTCAGTCCGACACAGAATATATTTCTCTTTTCACCATTTTGGTGATTTGGCTTTTTTTCCCTTCTCAGTCTTTCAGTTTTAAAATACAGCCATGTGTGAGGCCCTGTTTTCAATCTCTAGCATTATAAAAGAAAATTAAGTGTAAACTTAAACATTAAGAAACCTTTTAACTTGAAGGTCTTATCATATAGGGAGACTGAGTATGTAATACAATGGGTAATAGATATTCAAATACTATAATCTGTTTATTAATAACTGTGTAATTGAAACTTTGTGAGCATTATATAATTTTATTTATAATTCTATACCGGCCCAGGTAAATAGTATCGTTGACAACCCTCAATTTTCCTTAGAAACAGATATATAAAGTGACTTTTTCCAGATGCTAGGTGGGCAGGGGGACTGGCCTAAGACCCTAGGGAGATGGAAGCACGGATCCTTGCCCCTCCTTTGCCCATCTTCTCATCACCGTAGAGACGTGCTGAGACAGCGTGTGTCTCTCTAGGAAGGTGGCTTATCTGAGTCCCAAAACCATATCATGGAGTCGAGTGCTGCTCATGGGGCCATCCTATGGGTGATTCCATCCTTGTATTAAATCATCTCTCTGGTCAACATGTGGGATGCTTTCCATCTTCCAAGTCAGATAATGGCTGACCCAGGATTCTGACTACACCCATTTAGCAGATGGGCAAGGTGAGGTGCAACCTTGTCCCGACCCAATCCTTTACCACGCCGTCATGGGAGGCTGAACTCAATCTTTGGCACTAGCAAGGATGTTGGGCTAGGTCAGACATTAGGAGGCTTTAATGTGCCATTAAAGGTGACTTTTATAAATGGAGAGCTCTCTGAGTGGGAGCGCATAGAGACAACAATTGGAGTTTAAATAATAGATTCCCGGGGGCTGGGATGTCTGTCTTCTGATCGCTGCTCTCCTGGCGCCTCTGAGTCACTGTAGATGCCATCGTCACTTGGCTTCCTTCTCCACGGCTCCAGGCCACAGGAACGGTGCAGAAAGGACAGCTCGGGCTCTGCTGGCACGTGGGGACAGCATACTTGGCTTCTCCTCAAACCTTTGCCACCCCCACTTTCCCTATCGTGGGGGAAATCACAAGACACCGTGTAAGGGGCTCTACCAGTTTTACAAAGGGCAGAGAGGTATGTCCAAAGCTAAATCTGTCAGCTTGAGGAAGTTCCGTTGAACCCCATGGTTCTCCTTATAGTGAAAACAACTAGTTGATAAGTGAAGAAAATAGTTTAAAAAAAAAAGTCATGTAAGCTTGGGGCAATTGTCATCCAAGCACTTGGAAAGTGAGGCAGGAGGATCAGGGTCGTTTTCAGCTATATTGAGTGTTCAAAGCCACTCTGAGCTTCATGAGACACTGTTTCAAAAAAAAAATCTGATCACAGCCTGTGAGTCCCCATGTCTGCAGATTGCTGAGCATTCTACCTCATCTCCCTTGAGTGAAAAAGGCCAGACTTTATGTGTATGTGTGCTTGCCTGCATTTGAGTCTGTGTCACATTGTGCAGTTCCGGAGGGGGCCAGAAGAGGGCATCAGATCTCCCTGGGATTGGAGCTACAGACGGTTGTGAGCCTCCATGTGGGTGCTGAGAATCAAACCCAGGTCCTCTGCAAGAGCAGCCAGTGCTCAGAACCACTCACCATCTCTCCAGCCCCCTCCATTCCATTTTTTGAGATGGGCTCTCTCATTGGACCTAGAGTTCAATCCTTAGGCTAGGCTGGCCCAAGAACTCCAGAAAAACTCTCATCTCCCCATTCCTACCTACCCTGGGGTCCCAGACGGTTCTCCATCCCTGACTTATATGTGGGTTCTGGGGATTGAACTCAGGTCCTCATGCTCGTGCAGTGAGCACTTTACCCTCTGAGCCATCTCACTACGTTCATGTGGATTTGTCCCCTCTGATTTTTAGACATGGTTGCATCTCACTAACCCATTCTGTCTCATTTTCCAGATGTGTGTCGCATCCCGAGAAGCCCCCCTCCCGTGCCATTAAAGTCTTTTATAGTGGCCGTTTGCAAAGGCTTAACGGCCCATTTCCTGGAGTTATTATAATTTATCAATAATCCCTTGTTGTGGGCATCTGACTCGAATGGTTTCTGCTGTCACTGGTGCTTTTGCCATGGGCATTCTTGCATGAAAGCTTTTGGGTTTGCGATTCCCCTGGAAAGGTGTTTGCGGTGAATTATCTGTGTTGTCGACTTCAAAACTGGTTCTCTTGGCGGATGGATGCTAAATTTTTCTCCATCACAGCTTATCATCAGGGTCATAGCCCCCAAAACCCTGGCCTCAGATTGGATGTTTTTAATTATTAAAAGTAAAAAAAGCAAAAATTGTTGGTTTGAGAGGTAAAGACAGAAGTCACCCTCAGGCTGGCTTTGCTTTATCTCTGGGGAAGTTGATTATTTGTGCCTTGGACTCATGTTGGCTGCAGGTCTGTGTTTGCCTATATGGGTCTGCTAATATATAAGTGATCATGTACACTTGGGCAAAGACTATGCTAAGTAAGGCTCATGGATTTAACAGGAGCAGCAGGGTTCAGCAGGTGGAGTTCTTCCATTGTGAAACTGTACCTTTTAGGTGTTGGAAATAGAACTGGGTTGGTGTGATGCCCTAAGATTCGACCCCTGGAACACTTGTAATCTCAACACTTGGAAGGTAGAGGCAGGAATATCAGAAGTTCAAGGTCATCCTTGGCTACATAGCAAGTTTGAAGCAGCCTAAGCTACATGGTACCTTTTTTCCAAAACACAGAATACAAAAAAAAAAGAAAGAAAAGAAAAGAAAAAAGAAAAAAGGAAGGGAGATAATAAAAAATGAATAAAAGAAAAGAAATAAAAGGGAATTTTAATCTTTTAAAAATTAATTTCTATATTTTTTATGTGTGTGGATGTTTGCCTTCATGTGTATGTGCACCACATGTGTGTAGAGCCCTTGGAAGACAAAAGAGGGCACCAGATCCCCTAGAACTGGAATTACAAATGGCTGTAAGCTGTCATGTGGTTGCTGAGTCAAAACCAAATCCTGCAATAGTAATAAATACTCTTAACTAATGAGCCATCTCCCCAGCCCTGCTTTCAAACTCTTTATGTATTTAAAACTTACTCAGAGACTAAGCCACAGAACTAGCTGATGCCTTGTCAGGCCATCCTTCAAAAGAGTCACAACCCTGGGGCAGACCCACAACAAGTTAGCACAGAGTGTGTGACCACACCTCATATGTGTCTTAGCCAGTGAGATCAGTTAGTGCCCCAAATTCTCTGCCCACAACTGAAGGAAAGCTGCAAAGCTAACTCTGTCAGGGCAACCAAGCAAACCTTGTTCATCTCTGTGTCTTAAAAAAGAACAATAGGCATACTGGCCAAAGAACAATGGAGGATGTTTCTAGCAGAGTCGATGGTGATGGAACCCAGGGCCTTGAGTATATAAGGCAACCACTGAGCTGTATCCCCATGGAGAATAAACAAGTGATGATTTTAACACAGAGACAAAGTCAAAAATAAGCTGGCAGGGGTGGGGGTGAGCAAGAAGAAGCCAGGAAAACAAGCTCAAGGTTTTGACCAGGAAAACTATGTCCAGATAGCAATAATATCCCTCTGGAGGCAAAATCAACCTCAGGGAAACCCTTTGTAGTGGAGATTTCTGTCTCTTCATTGACGTTTCATTGTATATCTGTCTCTGAAATACAGATTCAGGCAGAAGATCTGTCCCTTCCTGAGGAACAGAGGTGACACAGGCTCTCAAATGACACCAAAAGTGACACTGTCTTCAGATGGGCCATCTTTAGGGACATTGTGGGTTCTCACAATAGGATGGGTCTGTTTTTTTAATGAGCCTATTTATCTCCAATGTAAACTTGGTAAAATTTAGAATTGCCTAGGAGACATACACACTTCTGGTGTGCCTGTGAGGATGCTTCTAGAAACAGAAGTTAACTGAGAGAAGACCCGCCCTGGATGTGGACAGCATCATTCCCGAGGCTGGGTCCTGAGCTGAATAAAAGGAGAAAAAGGTGAGTACCAGCGTTCATCTCTCTGCTCTGGCTCAACAATCAGACACATGTTGACCAGCCACTTTCATGCTGTACCCTCAAACTGTAAGCCCAAGAGAAACTTTCTTTATTTGAGGTCTTTGCCAGTGATGAAAAGAACCATTCATGTGCTGACCATAATGGAGGCCAACTCCTACTTTCAGCTTTGATATCACAAAAAGATTCTTATTTGTTAGATAGGTTATCTCAAGGCATTTCTGGGAGTCATGGTCTCTTGGACACACCTCACTCCACTCTTCAGGACTGTGGCCATAATCCAGAGGGTTAGGAGGCCATGGGTTGGTTATAAAGTGACATTATCTCCTCGGCCCATTCATCAACAAAGCTGAGCTCTTCCTGGTGCTGTCACACCTTCTGTCATGGTCTGTAGTAACCACTGTGCATCTAGCAGGGCTATGCAGGACTCTCTTCCTCTCCTGATTGTCCACATGCCACCTTGGAGTCTGTGGAGTGTCCTGAGACTTCACAGGCTCAAGCACAGGGACCTAGAATCTCTAACTCATGGGTCAAGGTCTTCCAGTCAGCCCCTCTTCTCTTCTGTTCCCTCACTGTCCCTGCTTTAGGTTAAGCATGGGATGCTTTCTAAATACCTGAGCTCCACTGAGAGGGGAAACAAAGATGGGTGTCAAGTTGATGAGTCAAAATGGGAAAGCAGCCTTGCACTCAGATCCTATCCTTCATGTGGGGTGTCAGGAAGAGCTGAGGCCATTTACCAATTAGAATGATAAATTACTGGCCTTGGATTTGATAAGAGACCCTGAGATATCACACCAAAAATATGAGCAACAAAGTAAAGAAGGAAGTTTGATTTCATCAAAGTTAAAATGTTTGTGCAACAGTTATCAAGAAACCAAAATCTACAGAAGGGAGAAACTCTTTGCAAATCATTCTGATAGGGGATTCTCATGCGTAGTATATAAAACATACCCAAAAGTAACAAAAAGACAAACAACCCATTTTTAAATTGGATGAAAGACTTGAATAGACATCTCTACGATTATACAGATGGATGCTAATTATTCAGTAAGAGTGACATTAGGACATGCAGACATAAGGGCAATGGTGTGTCCTCATTCACTTCCCTCTAAGGCTTAATACTTCCTTTGTCCAGTGGCAGTGGCTGAATCAGGGCATCACATGCACCAGGCGAATGCTCTACCATGGAGCTACACCTCCAGCCCACGAGGTTCCACTGACAAGGAGAAAATCAAGACTTGAGGGTTGAGTTGACTTGCTCAGCTGCTCATCAACCAAACAGCACTACTGAGATCTGAACTCACAGTCCTGTGTGACTCCAGAGACACCCTAGATGAAAGCAATGGAAGAGAAGTAGATTGGTTTTAGCTCACACCTCACAGTGTGGCTCTTCATGGCAGGGAGGCCAAGGCATCAGGGACTGCAAGCAGCCGGTCAGAAATAAACACACAAGCTCATGCTCAGCATGGTTTCTCCCACTCCTGTCCTCTGCATCTCCTGCCCAGAGAATGGTCCCACATACATTAAAAATAGGCCTTCGTGGAGGTTTGAATGAAAATGGCCCCAGAGGCTCATTTGAATCCTCGGTCCCCATTTAGTGGAACTGTTTGGGAAGGACGAAGAGGTGTGGCCTTGTTGAAGGAGGTGTGTCTAAAGACTCACACTACCCCCTTTCTCCTCCCACTCTCTGTGTCTCTGACTTGCAGGTCAAGATATGAGCTCTCAGCTGTCCCTGCCATCACACCTTTGCTTTGCCATCACATCTTTGCTTTGCCATCATAGACTCTGGCCCTCTAAAACTGGAAGGCACAATGGGATGCTTTAATAAGCTGCACTGGTCATGGTATTTCATCACAGAAATAGAAAAGTAACTACGTCAGTCTCCCTACATCAGTTTATGTAACCAAGACCATTCCACACAGGTATGCCCAAAGGCCCATTTCCCAGGGAGTCTGTTTTTTTTTTTTTTTTGTCAAGTTAAACATTAGCAGCAACCATCACAGTGAGCTTCCTGACTGCTTATGGTTTTGACACCAATCTCAGGGGACATGGACATCACTGGCAAGAGACTTTGGGCAGAAGAGTAGAAGCAACTTGGTGTCAGATGTTGATGACATCCATACTCAGCTTTGGCAGTATCTGGAGAAAAGGAAAAGGGTTGCAGTGAGAAGATTCTTCTCCTAGGTGGGAGAGGGTTTTAAACAGTATCTACCTTTTCCACCTGTGACCCAAAGCTCAATTCCATCATAGTTTGCCCTGGAGAACCAAGGAGTTACTTGTTGTAGAATATTAGTTAAAGATGTGTTATGTTTCTTTATGCTGTGGAACATTTATTTAATGATGCGAAGATGTATTGCATTCTTTTTATGTTGCATTTGTTTAACTCTGTGTAGCTTTGTTACTTTGCCTGTCTAAAACACCTGATTGGTCTAATAAAGAGCTGAATGACCAATAGCAAGGCAAAGGTTAGGCAGGGTTGGCAGGCAGAGAGAATAAATAGGAGGAGAAATTAGGGAAGACAGCGAGGAGCAAGAAAAAAAGGGACCAGCCACCCAAACACCCAGCCACCCAGCCAGACACAGAATAAGAAGAAAAGAAAATGTATATAGAATAGAGAAAGAGAAAGGCCCAGAGACAAAAAGTAAATGGGATAATTTAAGAAAAGCTGGCTAGAAACAAGTCAAACTAATTCCAGATATTTAAAAGTACTAGTAAGTCTCTATATTTATTTATCTGGGAGCTGGGTGGTGGGCCCCTCAAAGAGCCAAAAGAGTTAAAAAAAAAAAAAAACAAAACCAACAACAGTTATGATCTGAGAGCATTGGACCCCAAAGCTGCCACAACAGAAAACCCTTCACCCAGCAGAGCTGATGGCTTTCCCACAGGCGTGCAAATGGAGTCCTCTTCTAATAACCTAGCTTAGTATCTAGCCTAGCCCTTGAGAGCAAGAGAAACTAGGGCACAATTACATACCCATGTCTGGAAGGAGTGACTGGACTATCAAGTGAGAGTCCAATGACCCTTCCCGTCCTTTTTGTCTCTGGGGGTCTCTGGGTCTGGACGGTGATAGACTCCCAGAAGCAGATATGGCTGATGTCATAAAAATGGCTCCGTCTGGCTCAGAAGACCATGCTTTACAAAAGTAGGTCATCCATCATCTTGTTCTGCAGGCATCTGTGTCTGGGGTCTACGGAATTCCAAACAACCCGAGCTGGAAAGCACCGCGGCCTTGTTTACCAGATGTTTGAGAGTGTGCTATTCCCGCCCTCCTCATGTCAGAGCCCTTGGATAAGAGTCAATGGTACTGATATCCTTGCTGCTCTAACAACAACACCGCCCTTTCAGCTGTGAACTCAAGGCTTTGCACAGCGAGTTCCAAGTGAATTGTCTCGTTCTAGATGTGTCCAGATTGTGTCGGTGGCGCTGCTTTTGGATGGACGCCTGCCTGGCTCAGTGATGACGGAGAAGCATAATCACACTGGGATATGATGCAAGCATCGTGGAATGGTGCGCCCCAAAAACGTATCTGTCTAGAAACTGAGAGTGATTTGGTATGGTAGGAAAAATAGAGTCTTTTGTGAGTTATCAAGTTAAGGGATTTGAGATGGGGTGTCTTGGATTTAGGAGAGGCCTAAGTCCTGTAACAGGTGTCTCTATAAAGAGATCTACAGAAGGAGATTTTCAACATAGGCAAGGGAGAGAGTCCCCATGAAGACAGAGACAAGCCCTGTGTCTGTGGGTCAAGGGGTTCTGAGGTTGCCTGCTGCCACCAGGGGCTGGAAAGGGTCATAGGACAGATTTTTCCCTCATGATCTCAGAAGAACATCCAGGCCATGGCCTCCCATCTCCACAAGTATGAGAGACTCCTGTTGTTCTAATCCATTCAGACTGTGGTAGTTTGCTAAGGCAGCCTAGAAAACTAAGATGTTAGCAGGGTAGGATTTGAACACATATGCCAGCCCAAACTCTTTCTACTAACCCGTAAATCACACATTCCAAAGCAGCTCTGTCCTTGCTAGAGCATCAGCTCAGTTCATCATTTCTACGTTCATCACCAAAAACTATACTCATTTACATAGGCCGGGTAAAAGGTACAGAAGAAGTGGAGAGAGAGAGAGAGAGAGAGAGAGAGAGAGAGAGAGAGAGAGAGAGAGAGAGAGAGGNGGAGAGAGAGAGAGAGAGAGAGAGAGAGAGAGAGAGGACACATCCCAAAGCCTTCTTCATCCATTTTCTTAATATGATTTCTATTTCCCAAAAGCTAAAAAGAAAAAGACATGTAAATCGCATCAGTCACTCGAGCCAGGCAGACTGTGGGGTGAAAGAATTTAGCCTTGAAATGCAAAACCAGAGCCATTAAATCCCTCCAGCATTTGGGACAATATTTGATTAACATGGAGCCTCTTATTCCTCCCTTTCAGACAATGTGGAAAAGGCAGGGAGTCACTCTGCCCTTCGCTTAACGTGACTGTGGAGGGTTGGAGAGCCAGAGGAAACACTAAGCCTGCATGGCTTGCTCTCATTATCCAGTTAGTTGGGAACCCAGAAACAGTCTAGATTTCTAGGCCTCCTGTTGGGATCTTCTCAAGGTTTGCAATGCTCTGACCTGTGTTCCCTTCACTGGAAATGTCTACTCCACCCTAAACACCACCCAACAAACTCCCTGCATGTACTTCAAAACATGGTCTCCATGAGATGGAGACTTTTCCAACTCCAGGATCTCCTACCAAAAAAAGTTCCAATTATCTCACTCTTTGTACACACACTAAGGCTTGCATGAATCCCAAACACACCCTTCATGCTATTTGATTCTTTGAGACTAAGTCTCTCCCTTTATACAAAGATCTTTTTACTCCAAAGCCTAAGGAGTCCATGGGAAGCCTTCAAGGGAGACTATCAACTCTAGAAATTATTTGCAATGTAGTTTGCAAATGTTTAAGGGCCAGGGATGCCACAGCCTAGTGGACTCTTCCCAGACTTTGAAGGCTGAAACACATTGACAGCCCCATGCTTGTAGTAACATTCTCCCAGCTTTGTCACCGCTGTCACCAGGGGCAGCACCTGGTCTGCGTGTGGAAAAACTTTTATCATTGCATAAAAATTTGCTAGAAATAATTAAGACGGCATGGGAGCGAAAGTGATATGTGTCAGTCCTCAGGGAGGTTCCAAGTGCAATTGTGTTTACTGTGCTCTTGCTGGCTGATGCTTGTCCTGCTGGGATGGACCAAATAAGCAGACCCATGATGACTGGTTGCTTTTTGATGGGTATGCTAATTAAGTCACTAAAGTTCAGAGGAGGCTTGGGAGTGGAGAGACAGCTTCATATGCAAGCATGAAAACCTGTGTTCAATCCCCAACATGCGCCATTTTTTTAAAATGTAGGCATGGTGGCACATGGTTACAGCTCCAGGGTTGGGGAGTCAGAGACAGAGAGAGCCCTGAGGCTGGGTGCTGCCCAGTCAGCCTGGCCTACTTGGCCAATGAAGAGACCCTGTCTATTTTCTTCACAGTAGGAGATTTTGCAGAGGACCTATATTTGGTTCCCAGTACCCACGATGGGCAGCTCACAACTACCTGTAGATTCACCTCGAGGGAATCCAGTGTCTCCAGCCTTAGAGAAAAGCCACACACATGTGGCACGCACTCGCGTGTGCACACACACCCACACATCCACACCCACACACCAGTTACACATTTGGGGGTTTTTGTCACTGCAACACAACTTCACTTATCCTGACTGATACAAGCTGACCAGCCCTGGTTTATTCTGATATCAAGAAGCAAATGCTTGCTGCTGCCAGAGCAGCCCTCCTCTCTTTGAGGCTTCCTGGTTCTGGTATTTCCATCCTTTCTAAGTTGGGTGATGAGTGACCCCCTGAATATCTCTTCATTCTTGTTGGAGGTGTACCAGATTCCAAAGTAGCTAAATACAGCCAGGATTTGGAGCCCAGCAGGCTTAGGTTTAGGTTCCAGATCTCCCATTCATCCTTCCTCCGATGATTATTTATTGAGCAGCTACTGTGTGCCTACTCTTTGGTTCCTTGCAGCTGGGAACAGGACAGATACTGTACCTGGGTAAGCAGACAGAAGGCAAGGCAGTAGGAAACTCAGTGTGGACATCTTATGGCAGAACTGATATCACAAGGGGAACAAACTCCACAGACCTCTCCGTAAGTTTGTGTAAACCTTCAATGGGAGGGACAGAGCAGAGTTATGCTCTTGGTGAATAAAAAGGACCTTACCATCTTCTGTGGAGATGGGATTCTGAGAAGAGAGAAGAGCAGACCCAGAGACCCTAAGGCAAGATGGAGACAGCTCACTTTTATCGAGTGCTTGCCACTTGTCTGGCCTTAGATAAGCACAGAACACTCTCTTATTTCATTCCATGACAACCCCATTGGTTTGTCCCTTGGAACGGTTTGAATATGAAATGTCCCCTGGGCCTCATTAATTGAATGCTCCATCTCCGGCTGGTGGTGCTATTTTGGCCCCCTAATTCTGGAAACAGGAAGTGAGGTCCGGGTGGAGGAAGTAGGACATGGCTGGGGGGGGGGTCATGGGGCCTTGGGGGTGCACTTGTCTTTAGGCCCCCTCCTCCTCTGCTTCCTGCCTACCATGGTGTGAGCAACTCCCTTCTCTGTGTACGTCCATCTTTGTGGTGCTCAATCTTGCCGTAGGCTCAAATTCAACAGCATCCTCAGAACCATGAACTCAACAAATCTTGCCTTCTTGAAGGCTTTCTCTTGATATTCTGGTGACAACCATGCAAATGGAGCTAATAGGACATTGTCATCCTGTTGTGTAAGTAAGAATTCCAAGGTATACAGATGACAAAAAAAACTGTCAAAAGGTCAACGATTTTGTAAAAGGCAGGACTATGGTGACCCCCAGCCACTTCTTTGTAGGGTCTACAGCCTCCAGTTGCTCTGCCTGGTGAGAGCCCTCTCTGTCCCCCTTGGGCAGGTGGCTCGGACTCTCTATGCTTCGTTGTCTACCCCTGTGCAACTGGGTGGCAAGAGACCCACTCTGTCTTAGGAAAACGATCTTAACACGGGAGGGGGTGCCCTTGTCTCACATCCAGACACAGTTCAAGTTGGCTTTTGTCCCCCCAGTTTTTTAACCAGTCACCATTCAACGTGATGGACGCATCCAGAAATAGATGTACGAACAGTTTGGATGGTGACCATTTTCTCTGAGGCAACAGACATCTATTCGGATATGATTAGCTTGAATATTCTTTAACACGGGGGGGTGATGTCTATTATCTGATGTGCAATTAGTGAAAGCTGTTAATATAAACAGTGAGAGGGCCGACACCCCGCTTTCCCCAGTGGCTGTTAATTAGGACAAACTGCTCATTTCAGCTTGACAAGCGACTGCTCTGTCCCAGCTGTCTGGAACAATCCATCAAGAAGTGAAACTTTTTAGGACATCACCCAGAAAAGAACACAAAGTCTCTCCTCCTGATATGAACCGTCATCACAATGGTGTTAAATCTAGAATACACTAGAAGCATCCATGTGCCAACAAGTTCAGCACTCTACGGGCCTGCTCCTATTTCATCTTCTCTTGATGGACCCTTAGGTTGTGATCAGCTTTGGGACAAAGGATCCAGTCTTGCAGGGATTGGGAAATGATCTGGAGAACATGACCCAATGAAGGGTGGAAGTTTGGCATTTGGTAAAGGAAACATACAGAATTTATACATCTCGTGGAGTAGGGTTGAACATTATAGGATTAAGGAAGGCAGTGGAATCTACAGATACACCCCCACAATCACACACAGACACACACCATGGTCTGCTGCAGGAACTCCTTCTACAGTGGTCTCCTCTACAGGTACACCCCCACAATCACACACAGACACACACCATGGTCTGCTGCAGAAACTCTTTCTACAGTGGTCTCCTCTACAATGGTCTGTTTGAGGAAGCCTTGGCTATATTAGCAACTCGACGAGAGTGTAAAGGCTGATTTGGAGGGGGACACATTTAGGAAGCAACGACCTCAACCAAGACTCCAAGATTCTTCTGCTGTGCTGGAGTAGGTGGCTATCCATGTTATGCACGAGCTGGTGAAAAAGAGGACTAGAACAAAGGCTGCAGGGCTGGGTGGTGGCTCGGTGGGTAAAGTACTTGACCAGCGAGCACGAGGACCTGAGTTTGGGTCCCTAGCATGCATCTTTCGAAGCCAGTCTGTAGTACTGGTGCATCAGGGAGGTGGAGATAGGAGGGACCCCTGGAGCTCAGTGGCTAGGCAGACTTGTTGAACTGGGCGAGAGCTGGTTCAGTGAGAGACCCTGTCTCAAAAAATTAAATGGATAGCAATTGAGGAAAGCACCCCAAAATCATCCTCCGGCATCCACAGGCAAGTGCGCTTGTATGTGCACACATGTGAACATAACATGCTTATTCCACATACCCACAAAGAGCAAGGGTTTAGAAGGCAATATGATCCACTTTTCAGCACCTGGAGGCCAGCCAGAGGCAGATGTGGGTACGCGGGATGTTTGTGGCTCTGAGGCTCAGGCAAGAGATGTTTGAAAGCTGAGCCCAGAACACACCCAGGAGGGCAAGCCAGTCAAGGCAGAGGGGCGGGTGCAAAGGTCTGTCTGAGCAGGAAGGCATGGTAGCCTGGCCTCTTCCAAGGGAGGACACAGTGATGAAGAGGGAGAAGAGATTCCTGGAGGAGCCTGGAGGTAGCGGGGAGAGCTGTGGGTGGATGAAAGGGAAGAGCCGAGGTTGCGAGGGAGGAGGAAGTGGTGGCTCTGGTGAGGTGTGGCTTGCAGAACCCATCAGGAACGCTTGCAATTCACAGTGGAGGCCAAGTTCTCACTCCGTAACCTAGCCTGGAAAAACCCCTGGGCTTCTTCTAAAGATAGCACAGAATGCTGCACCGGGCGGGCGGCATGCACTCAGAGGGGAAAGGGGGAGAGTTTGAGTTTAGGATGGGGCCTGGGCTACATAGTGAGTTCTAGGCCAACTTACACTACATAGCAAGGGGCCAGCCATCTCAGAACAACGCAAAATGAAAAAAAGAAATAAACATAGAGCCAAGTTTTGCAAAAGTCACGGTGGAAGCGGCTCTGGGTTTGCAGCTGGCCTGTTGAGCCTTCCAGCTGGGTGATTCCAGGCAGACATCCCAGTCTCTCTGAGCTTCAGTATTGAAATGGGATCACAGCCCGCAGCTCAGCTTGTCATCTGAGGGGATCTCCTGGTATACAATGTGTTCTCAGAACACATCCGTCCTTACTTCCACACCGCTGCGTGTGTTCAAATGTGTCATGTAGTATGCAGGAGGGTGCTGTCTGTGAGGCCACCAATGAGGAAGGCTGAAGATAGCGCCCTCCGTGGGCTTCCGTGGCTAGAATGAGCGAGGAATCTGCTCCAGACAGATCCAGGTTCAAGAATCAAGGTGTGGCTGGGTGTCTCATTTACCTTTTTTTCTTTTTCCTCTCCTTGTTCAGCTTCCCCTCACAAAGGAAGACATCAATGACACGGTCACTGTCATCCCATGGCTACACATGTGAATTAATGGCTCCCTGACACAGTGAAATGAAGTGCAATTTTATCTCACCTCTTCATGAGTTTGGGATGGCATTAGTTGTTTGTCACTGTGCCAGAAGCAACTGGAGGACAGATGGATTCATTCCGGCTCATGATTCAGGGGATACAGTCCACCGGTGGAGGGGAAGGCATGGCTGCCGGGAAGGCGTGGCTCCCAGGGAAGGCGTGGCTCCCAGGGAAGGCGTGGCTGCCGAGGAGGTCTGTGGCTGTAAGACTGTCAGGTGTGACACATCTCAGTGTCTCCCCCCACTATGACTTACCTCCTCCTGCCAGGCACCACCTCCTGAAGGTTCCATAACCTCCCCTAAATGGTGCCACCAGTTGGGGACTAAGTGTTCAAGCATCTGAGCCTGTAGGGACATTGTGTCCACACCTGGGGAAGCTTCACTGCCATCAAGCTCAGGGATCTTTGTGGCATCTTTGTCACACCAGCTGTGAGCGTGTGCTCCCCTGGGAACCCAAACAAGAAGTCTTGGTGTCTAACCACTATCGGTGAAGTCTGACTCAGAGCTCATCATTGTCCAGGGACATTCCAGTTGGAGAGGCACCCATTGCTCACACGGCACTCCAGGAATCCAGTCTTGTGTGTATTGAGTGGCTCCTCAGAGGAATCCAATCACCGGATGTCGAGCTTGTATGTTTTATGGCAGTGTGTGTGTGTGTGTCAGGTTACTTCATAGACATATTTGGATAGATTTCCTCATGACCAGTGTTCCGTTCTGTCACGGATGCTGAATAATATTCCACCCACCTCGCCACTAATAGCCCAGCTCCCTGGGGGACAGGATCCCCTGTAAGCTGGTCAGCCAGGACCTCTAACCGTCTGCCTGGCCTTTCCCGGGACCTTGGGATGGAGGAGAGAGAAGGAGAGTGGTTAAAATTAGAAGGAGAGCAAGGCTGCCTTTGGCTCTTGAACGCCAGCCCTCGGGGAGGAACTGGAGATAAGGTGGTCCTGGGACAGGAAGCATTTATTTAAGATTCCTATCTCAATGGGAAGCTGGAGAAGGGGGTTCAGCTCAGGGAAGGACAGGATGTTGCCAGGATCCGGGGCAGGGCCAAGGGCAAAGGGCACAGAAGGAACGGATGTTGGAAATGGAACGTGAGGCCCTCCGGATTGAAGGCGAGAAGGTTTGGAGAGATCCCAGCTAGGAGGCCAGAGGCGAAGGCATCTCTGGGTGTACTTCAAGCTCTGCCATTCCACAAGGGCCATGGACATTGCATCTGAAGACTTTGAACTCCCACGGGAGGCTGCTCTGTTGGTGGGTGGTCTATTGGGTAGGGCCCTGCCTTGTGTGAGCTTCCTTGTGTCTGACTGTGAGTCTCCCAGCTCAGGGGACCAACACTGACCTTCCCGGACAGGCATCCCAGTGTCCCCTGTGTGTACTGCAAAAGTTAAAGACTACAGCCGCAGAGCAAGTGCCATGTCCTTTCCTGTCCCCTCTATGTGGAGCCTGGGTAGGAGGTGAGTACAAGGTCCTATTTCCCACTGGAGGCACATTAAAAAGAGTCCTTATCAGGCCCAGGTCTAATAAGTCCATTTGCTAAAGGAGGAACATAAATGAGCAATATACATCCCAAACACACACTCTCTCTCTCTCTCTCTCTCTCTCTCTCTCTCTCTCTCTCTCTCTCTCTCTCTCTCGTGTGTGTGTGTGTGTGTGTGTGTGTGTGTGTGATAAAATTGTAAAGATCCCACAGCCATGCAGTTAGGGCCAGCCAGATAGGGCCATGAGCCCTGGACAACACAAATTCATCTTGACCCTTCCGACAGCCCTAAGAGGCATCTTTCCCTATACCACCTAACAGGCTCCAAGAGACCGTGGCACCCAGTCTACAACCCCTAAGTGGCTCAGTGTTGGAAGAGGACTGTACTAACAGGCCTCGCTGATAAAAGTGTGCGTCTGCAGCTGATAAAACTGGCCTTGGGCACATGACTTCACCTCTCTGGGCCTCCACTAGCTCGCTGTTGAAACCAAGGATGCGGTGGAAGGCACGTCAGAGGGCTGCAAGACGCCATGCCTAGCACACTGTGTGCCTGCTTAGGGAAAGCACAGGAAGTGGTGGGCTTTGGTTGATGTTGATTTTGAAGACCTTGTGGATGTTTGATGGGAGTTATAAAGGGTCCATGCTAGAAGGTGGGGAGCAGAGAAGGTGGCCAAAACACATTCCCCCAGCACCTTGCTCTTCTGGGCTTTCCCGGCTCGGCTGATGAGATGACCCAGCATCTCCCTTTGCCCATGAACGTATGGATCAGAGAAGCTGGCCCAGAAGGGAGCATGATCTCTTCTCCCCTAGTTCTCCATCCATCTGGACAGACCATAGACTCGGGGACAGAGGATTACAGATAAGGTTTCTGTGGTTCAAAATCACGAGTCAGGCACCGGCCTCTGGCCACGCTGTTCCTGCTGTTTCTGGCGACAGTCTGGAACTGTCAAATGGAACAGACTATCTCCTCTCTCGTTCCTGGGGAAACTGAGGCATTATCTTTTTCCTCTTCCCTTTCTTTCCGTTCTCTACCGTTCCCTCCTTCCCCCATCTCTCTTCATTTCCCTCCCCTCCCCTCCCTTCCCTTTCCTTCCCTTCTTCCCTTTCACGTCCTCTCCCCTTTCTTCCCCATCCCTTCCCTTCCCTTCTTTTTCCTGTTTCCTTCCCTCCCCTCTTTTTTATTCTGAAGCTGAAGACAGATTCCAGAGCCTGGCATAGACTGGGCAGGCACTCTGCTCCCATGAGCTGTACTCCAGCCCTAGAGTTTTGTGGCCACTGGTGGCCGTGTGCTAAACACATTGACTCCTGCCCAGAACTCAAGCAGCAATGCACGGGCACTTTGACCCTTATTTTTTATTTATTTATTAAAGATTTCTGTCTCTTCCCCGCCACCGCCTCCCATTTCCCTTCCCCTCCCCCAATCAAGCCCCCTCCCTCATCAGGAGCAGAAGGAGAGAGAGCACGAGCAAGGAACTCAGGACCGCGAGGGGTGCACCCACACACTGAGACAATGGGGATGTTCTATCGGGAACTCACCAAGGCCAGCTGGCCTGGGTCTGAAAAAGCCTGGGATAAAACCGGACTCGCTGACCCTTATTTTTGAGTTTACTCCGAGATGGTAGTTCACTTTCCTTAGGGAGCCCAGCTAGAAAGTCACAGCCTGGGAGTTGGAACTCAAGTGAGTTGCCCTGAGAGTCTCCACTAGAGAATCTCTTGCTCTCTTTGCTTTGTTAGGATGCTCTTTCTCCTCAAAGCTAAGAAAGACCAGACTCCTTCCCATCTCTGTGCCTTCTTGGGCTCTAAGGCAGTGGCAGTGAGTGATCACTTTAGATCAAAATTCATGCGCAGAAGCAACCAGGAACATGTCAATCACAAATGTGAGGTCATCCCAACACTGTATGTGTGTGTGTGTGTGTGTGTGTGTGTGTGTGTGGTGTATGTAAGTGTGTGAGGTATGTGCTGTGTGTATGAGGTGTGTGTATATGTGTGTGAGAGTATGTGTAATATATGTGATGTGTGTGTATGAGAGGAGCATGTGTATGTGTGTGTGTGAGCTGTGTGTGTGTGTGTGAGGTGTTTGTGTGTGAGGTGTGAGTGTGTGTATGTGTGTGAGGTGATGTACAGTGTATGTGATGTGTGTGTATGTGTGGTGTGTGCGTGAGGTATATGTACAATGTATGTGGTATGTGTGTGAGGTGTATGTACAGTGTATGTGATATGTGTATGTGTGTGAGGTATGTGTATGTGTGTGTTTTTGTGAGGAGTAGGGGAATATGGGGAGGATTGATGCCAGGACTTGAAAATACTAGGTGAACACCCTGCTACTGAGCTACCCTGCCAGCCTTCCCTTGACTTTTTTATGGCATGGTATTCATGCAGTATGCATGTGTGGATGTGTGCTTCATGTTGGGGCTCATGTGTTTGTGCCCATGCTCCTGTGTACACGTGTGTAGAGCCCAGCAATTGGTGTCTATTTTCTTCCTCTATCTTTCCAGCTCATGTCTGCTGGAAAATTCTCTCAGCTGGGCCCACTGCTTTAGTTAGTCTGGCTAGTCAGTTTGCTCTGGGAGCCCCATCTCCACCTCCTAAGCACGGGGATTATAGGTGGGTGCCGTGCCTGCTCAGCATCACCTGGGGCTGGGATCTGAACTCGGGTCCTCACACTTCTGTGCTTGGCCCACAGACCCATCTCCTCAGCCCTTATTTTATGTTTTATTTTGAAACCAGGGTCTCCCGATTTTCCCAAGATGGCCTTGAACTCATGCTGTAGTTCAGGCAAGCCTTGAACCTCCATCCTCTGTTGCAGCTTCCTGAAGGCCCAGGAAGATGGGCACATGACACCAGGACTGCACAGTTTTGCTGCAGAGAGTGTGACTGTGGACATTGCTGGCCATTTCTCCACATCTGTCCCTGTGGGGGTGCCCCCCACACCGGGCAGTGGGCCAGATTACGGTTTCTATCTGAACATATCCTGCCACCTTGCCCGGTGGAGTTCAAGGGTGCAGAGAGACACTCGGCACAAGCTGGGGCTGGCTTGCAATAAAAACATCCTTGCCTCTGGTAGTGTCTCAGCACAGGTAGCCCAGCCTCTTGGTGTGGCCATCGTGTGGGAGCATGATTCAAACTCCCCATCAGGGACACTTTCTGAGAACCATGTGTGTCTTTTCGGTTTTATTTTAGCTGAGGACATCTTGACCAAATCCCTTGTGTTTCTCTCTGGGATTTGGAACCAGACATGCCTAAGTCTAGATCCCAGGGCTGAACCTGATGGCGGTGAGGTCTTAGAGACGCTCAGGGTCCCAGTTTCCTTGTGGACAAGGCACTCAGACCCTCACCTTGTCACAGTGGCGATTCTATCAGTTTTCGGGTGGACCCAGTTTCCAGCCTTGCCGGTCATTAACAGTTGGTGAGTTTTGTCACCCCAGGAGGTGGCGGGGGTCACAGGGCAGGTCAGGTGACTTAAACACGCAGCCCTGGAGCAGGTCTCGACCTCGGATAGGAAGGAAACCAGTGTGTACCCAATCCCTGGCACCCATTGCTGCAACTGGCATGGCCTTTGATTCATCTTTTGATCTCGTTCAAAGCGTCTCCCTTATCTCATCGGTCCATCAAAGGCCTGCAAGGAAGGCCAGCAGAGACGGGCCCAAGGAGATGTGAGTCAGAGACGTGAAAGTCAAGGCCAGCAGCTTCCTCGAGTAGCAGCAGCACTCTGGCTGGCGCTTATCCCCTCATCCTGCCAGCAGGAAGGGTCTGTGCTTTAGGTCAAACCCTAAACACTCTCTGTAAGATGTCCATTTCCTTTCCCTGACTGTGGGCTTGTGTTCCTACCCCTGCCAGGGTGGCAGCAGACAGAACTCGTGGCTTGCAAGAGAGGCTAGGAAGATGGGTGTGGTCCTTTTACATTGGATGCCAAGTCTCAGGTCCAGGTCCCACAGCTGTGGCACTTGTGGGCTGTTCCTGATAACCGTGGGTCAGGGACGGTCTCGGGCAGCAGCCACCTCAGTTTGCAGTCCTCAGTCATCTTGACCATGAGCCACAGCTTTGTGCCATGGCCTCAACTCTCACCAGCCCTTGCAAACCTGCTGGGATGCTGTGTGATCTCTATAGGATCTCACTGGTTCTTCTCGATGTTATCCAAAGTCCAGCTTCCCTTTCTCAAGGCCAAGCTCAGCGCTTCTCCATGCAGGAGGTCAAACACCACTGTCTGCTTTCTCAGAGTGGGACTGTGTGACACTTTCTTTGCGAACAATCATTCCCTGCCTCCAAGGGGCCACCTTAGAGCTTCAAGTCTAGACACAGCACAGTTGAGGCTAGCCCATACCTGGGCTGTGCTACCCACAGCTGTGTGACACTGCAGAAGTCATATCGCCTTTCTGATCTCAAGATTCTTAATGGTATGAAGTGGATGCTCAATACTGGGAAGATGGCTCAGTCAATAAAGCATTGGATGTGCAAGCAGAAGAGCCTGAGTTCAAGACACAGAAATGAAAGGAAGAAAGAAAGAAAGAAAGAAAGAAAGAAAGAAAGAAAGAAAGAAAGAAAGAAAGAAAGAAAGGGAAGAGTCAGATGTAGCAACATGGCTTGCCACCCTGAAGGGGCTGGCTAGCCAGTCTAACCAAATGGTGATTTCTGTCACCAAATGGTGACAGACCCCATCTCAGATGACAAGGTGAATGGCTCCTGAGATGTGGCAGCCCAGGTGGCCCTTTGTCACCTCATACGCATAAAGCAAAGCATCCTCTAGACCTTACAGGACTATGGGGAGTATTAAAGAAGGAATGCATCCATCTGCACGACTCTTGTCCTTCCTGTCATGGATTCCTGCTTCTTAAGGAACTGTGGCCATCACGCTGCTGCTGGAGGTGGTGAGGGGGGGTCATGTGGAGAAACAAGCCTTTCTGTTCTTCAGCTCCTCCACACTCCATCCTTCACCATGCCTTCATCTTCTGTGTGGCCTCCAAGGAACTACTTAACTTCTCTGAGCACAGAAAGATCCTGTGCCGCTCTCTAGATCAATCCAGCAGGAACTGTCAACTCAGGCTGGTGCCAGCTCCAGAGGCCCATTGCTCGATCATCATGAGTCGTATTTGGATGATATGCATGTTTTCCGTAAGTGAGGCTGCCTTTCTTAAGTCTCACATGGAACGAGGGCTCTCGGGATACAGTCTCCTCAAATATTAAATATCTACCTGGAAGTCTACCTCCTGCCCAGCCCACCAGGCCATCACATTCTCCCACAATAAACAGACTTACACTGAAGGAAGGAAAAAAGGAAAGAAGGAAAGAAGGGAGGGAGGGAGAGAGGGAGGGAGGGAGGGATGGAGGGAGGGAGGAAGAGAAGAGAAGAAGGAAGAATGACGGGAGGGAGGGAGGGAGGGAGGGAGGGAGGAAGGAAGGAAGGGAGAGAGGAAGGAAGGGAGAGAGAGAAAAAGGAAGGGAGGAAGGAAGAAATGAAGACAGAGAGGGAGGGAGGGAGGGAGGGAGGGAGGGAGGGAGGAAGAGAAGAAGGAAGGGAAGAAGGGAGGGAGAAAGGAAGGGAGGAAGGAAGGAAGGAAGGAAGGAAGGAAGGAAGGAAGGAAGGAAGACAGGGAGGGACGGAGGGAGGGAGGGGGTGGGGAGAGAACAACACTGGTAAACAGTTCAAGGAGGCTTTGGCTTTGGGCTACCGCACAGGGCACTGGACGAAGGACATCAGGGTTTGCCCAACTTGAGGAAGGGCCTTGATGAAATCATCACATCAAAGCGCATGGTTGGCTTCAAAGGCAGCACTCTGCCCCTCCTGCTCCCCATGGGTCATGGCCAGCCAGTTCACCCAGGACAAAACCACTGCCTAGGGAAATGGAGTGGGGTCTGGATTTGTGCCAAGCCCCTCATGGGGGCCAAAAGTAAATCTTTGGAGCCCCAAACTCACCAGGCACCCCCTCGGAAATCCTCACTCTGGGGTCCCAAATCTGAGACAGAACTTAGAGCACCTCTGGACCGGGGCAGACAGAAACACGCATGATTTCTATGTTGTCACTGATACCGGAATGAAATGCTGTCTTTCCACTGTGAATGTAAGTGACAGCCACACAGAAGGGGCGGTTCCTGCCACTTTGTCCCTGATGGAGGCCATAAGTGCGTGCCCACTTTTTTTCAGACGCACCCTTACCTTCTCCCACAATCCCTCATGCTCGCCCTTCATCCCCACACTCCTGCACGCTCATCCCCATCCTCATTAGGTTTGCGGTTAGGAATCACTAACTCCCGGACTTATCAATAACTTCAGATGAGGCGTCTGGTAACCCAGGCCTGTAACCCCAACTACTCGGGAAGCTGAAGCAGGAGGATGGCGAGTTCAAGACTATCCTGGGCAACTTAGCAAGGCTCTATTTCCAGATGAAAACTTGAGGAAAGGCTGGGGATATGGCTGAGAGGTAGAGCGCTTGCCTTGTTTCCCTAGTCCTGAGAAGGAGGAGGGAGAGGAAAATGAGGAGGACCGTCCATGGAACATACACATGCATGTGTCATATACTGCATACAGAACTACTGTAGTAGCCACTGAACTCTCAGCCTCAGTGTTCCTGTCAATTTGATGGGCATAAGAACCATTTCAGCACATTGGAAAAACCACATAGACCCCACTGGGTGTGGTCCATCATTACAACCCTTCTTTATTCTTATTCAGTGAGGCCAAGAGCTGCTGTCCTGGCCCCTTGCCTTCCACAACCTCCCATATACAGGCTCTGACTGTCACTGGTTCATGTCCATTTAGATATTAAACGAACTCACCCCCATCCCCACCCTGCTACGAAACACATCCAGTGAGAAGCAGGTTGACAAGGTCACAAATATTTGAACAATCCCTGGGGTAAAACAGGACATTGACCCCAAGGTACGTGTTGCCTGGGCAGAAAGTTTATCCAAGAATGACAAACGTGACAGTTAACAAAGTGCGGGGAGAGGGCCAGATAAGAGTGCCGGCACCCAGCCCGTGCACAGCGAGAGCAGCTGGGCCGACTGCTGCACTGGGCGAGCAAGGCTCCACAATCAAACGCTCTCTTTTCTAGAAATGTCTAGAAATATTCCCATCTGGGACATGGAACAGACACTGACTGTAACTGGGTCACCCTGGCTTCTGATGACCTCACCCAGGCAGTTCTAGAGATGAAGAAATCCCCCAAGCCATGCTGATCCCTCCCTGTGTGGCTGAGCTTGCTCCTTGGAGGGGGAGGGGTCATTCAGGAGCTCACTGTGTTCCCTTGAACTCCTCCTGCCAAAATTTGGATTATACCATGTGTGCCTCTATGTCCAACCAAACACTAGGATACTGTGTGGGCTGAGAGATGGCTTAGTGGGTAATGACACTCCTAACAAGCATCGGGATCTAAGTTCAAATCCCCAGAACCCATGTAGAAGGTCAGACATAGCAGAGACAGGCATATCCAAGAGCTTGCTGGTCAAACAAGTCAAAATGGTGAGTTGTGGTTCAGTGAGAGACCACAGAGGGGTAGAGAAATAACTGACATCCTGCTCTGGCCTCTGCATGTGTGTGGGTGTGGGTGGGGATGAACCGTCATAGTCACAAGTAACACACATACATTACTTGTGTGGGTATATGTCTGCATGTGTGTGTGTGTATGTGTTTGCATGCTATTGGTATGTGTGTATGGTTTGTGAGTGTGTGTTTGTGTATGTGTATGCTGTGTACAGTGTTTGTGTATATGTATGTGTGTGTACACTGTGTGTATGTGTGTGTGTGTGGTGCTGAGTATGGAAACCATATGCACATCAAGCGTTTAGCACAGAAGCAATGCCTCTTTTTCTTCTTACCACTATCATTGTTATAATTACACACAGAGAGAAGATTTTTTTTAATCTCCAAACTCAGTGATC
Organism: Alexandromys fortis; assembly: GCF_014885135.2. Classification (NCBI taxonomy): domain Eukaryota; kingdom Metazoa; phylum Chordata; class Mammalia; order Rodentia; family Cricetidae; genus Alexandromys; species Alexandromys fortis. The sequence goes on along the minus strand of NW_026067985.1, from coordinate 1,508,404 downwards.
AGAATGGTCGCTTGGTTGGATCAAAACTATAACCATGACATAAATACTTCACCCAAGAGTCTCTGACCTTGATACCAATAACCACCCAAGCCACAATCTTAGACCTTTTTGGCTCTTGTGCCTCGTTTCCTTCATAGTGACTTGGGACAGCGTTAGTATCTTGACAGATTCTCATGGGGATTAGTTGAAATATTATGTAAAATGGGCCAGTTTGAACTTGAAACAGAATAAACATACAATGCTTGTTAGGTATACCACCAAACTGTCACTATTGCAATCATCACTGTCATCAACATCTCTACCACCATCACCATCATTATCATCACTATCACTGTCATTATCACTGTCACCTATGTCATCACCATCATCATCATCATCACCATCACCACCATCATCATCATTACCATCATCATCACCACCATCACCATCATCATCATCACTATCATCACCATCATCATTACTATCATCACCATCATCACCACCATCATCACCATCATCATTATCACCATCATCACCATTATCATCATCATCATCACCATCACCATCACCACCATCACCATCACCAGCATTGTCATCACCATCATCATCATCACCATCATCATCGCCACCATCACCATCATCATCACCATCATCACTATCACCATCACCATCACCATCATCACCATCGTCATTACCATCACCAGCATCATCACCATCATTATCACCACCATCAATGTCATCGCAGATTGGTCATAAACAAAAGCCCTTAGAAAGAAACAAGTAAAAGGGACATTTCCAGGGACACAGAAATCTATATGCGGTACAGCACATTGTCCCAATGCTGTTCTTTACCAACAGGGTTTGCCAGAACATAAGCCCTGTTCATTCTGTGGCTGAATTCATGGACACCCATAGATATGAGTAGCTACTGTGGAAGCCTGCAAACCTCCACCATTTTCTAGCTGGTCCTTTAAGGAAGACCTTATCAACCCTTATACTGGAGAACAGAGATATCTTCACAAGATGGTCCAGAGATGTTTATCAGCCATTTGACTTGTTACTTGGTTGTGTGTGTGGATGGATTTATCCTGCTGGAAAGAATAGCATTCTTTCTCCTTACCAATCAGTCTGTTTGTCCACATTCTTCCTTTCAGATTGGAGTAAACATCTTGATATTGCTGGGAGTAAACATCTTGATATTGCTGGGAGTAAACATCTTGATATTGCTGGGAGTAGAGGTATGAGCTAAGTCTAAATGGGAGATGAATCACACAGTCCATGTGATAGATGCTGGGAGGCAGCTCAGGCTTGGGTATGCCATGGCCTGTGTCATTTAGACAAAGGCCTCCTCGGTCATCAAGACTGGATAAATCATGAAGTGGAGGAGCCAGCACAACCCAAGAGCTACAGCAACACTGAAAAGAAACCAGCACAGAGGTGCCAGGTGAGGCTTATGGAGAGGAGCAGCTGGGCCTTGAGGGAATTATAGGGGGAGAGAGAGAAAGGGGGACGGGGAAGATCTTCGCAGGTGGAGAGATGTCTGTGCTGGGGAGGTGTGGGAGGTCTGTAGAGACAACTAACTCTAGATGCCATCTCAAGTCATTGCCTCTGTCAACCACCCCCCCTCTTCACATCCTCATCTTGATCCTGGAAACTGCCCCACCGCTGCGCTGCTGTCACCCGTAGATAAGATCACAGGAATTTGGAGACGTCTCTGTCCCATAGCTCATCATCTGCTGGGTGGCCAGAGGAACCACTGATAGTAGCAGCAGCTCCGCTGTTCTAACACCTCCCGTAGCCCCTCCATGCCCAGAGATCAGCCACAAATGCTTCCTGTACTACCTACCTGTACTCCCAGCTCACCTCTGCTCCTGCTCTCCAAAATGCCTATCTGCAAGCTCTGTGTCTTCCAGCCTTTCTCTCTCCCTCTCTCATATAAAGAACTATAAGGACTTTAAGATACCTCTGCTCAAAAAGGAAAACAAAGAACCCTTAAAAAACTTCTCACTTGTCTCCCCACCTCTGTCTTTTCTCCATACAGGATCCCAAAGGGGCACCACTATGAGCCAAGTCAGGCCCTACCGGTTCCCTATTTACAACTCCACAATACTCAGAGCAGAAGCTAGAGGAGGACATGCACTGACCATGACAGGACTGCTTCCTTACATACCCTCCTCCCTCACCTCTGCTGCATTTCTTGCTTCCTCTTGAAAGACCCTCTCTGAAGCCATCAAACTCTTCAGGCACACCCCTACCCCAGGACATTTGCATGGGCTGTGTTGTCTTCCTGGAGACTTTCCCAGGGCGCTCGTTCGCTCTCTCTCTCTCTCTCTCTCTCTCTCTCTCTCTCTCTCTCTCTCTCTCTCTCTCTCTCTCTCCTCACATCCTGTTTCACCCACTTCTCGACTTTTCTCAGTTTGAATGTAACCAAAGACATATTTTCTGATAATCCCACTCAACTCCCAAACCACTGGAGCTTGGAAGATGGTGAAGGGCCAGCCTCACAAGCCTGGGAACCTGAGTTCGAGCCCCAGGACCTGCAGAAAAACTGGGAGTGGTAGAGGTGGGCACTTGTAACCCCAGTCCTAGGGACAGGAGGCAGGCAAATTCTTGGGACATACTGGCCACCCAGTCTAGCCCAAACTGAGTCCCAGGTTCTGTGAGAAAACCTGTCTTTAAACAGGAGGTGGGAAGTGGCTGAGACAAACATTAAGATTGACTTATTGGCCTCCATGTGTGCATGTAGTATATGCACATGGAAGAAAGTACATCTTTACACACACACACACACACACCTACACACATGTACACAGGAACCCACACTCAATTCCTAAATCCTTTGTTTTCATGTTCTTCATGACAAATTTAGCAATTCTGTGCAATTTCACTATTTTTTCCATCAAATATATTTCTACTGCTTGGAAAACTCCATGAGAAAATGCTTGTCTATCTGTCTGTCTGTCTGTCTGTCTTTCCTTTTTAACCCACTTGCTTTTCAACGATAGCACCCCCAGCAAGCAGAACACATATGTTTCTCAGTTAAAATTTTGAGGACCTGCTGCTGTCTCCTTTGTTGCGATCAGGGTACCTTTCCTAACACGTCCCTTTGGTGTGACTGTGAGCTGTGTCTCACTACTAATGTAGTCTGGCATTTTGGTTGGTTTAATTTAATTTTAATTTAAAAATTGTTTTTGTTTTTCCACGGTTGTTCGCTCGGGAAGTTTCTGTGCACCCAGAAGTCAGCAGTAAAGGCGGGGTTAACCCTCACCTCACACCCACTGGGTGTCCCAAGACCTTCTCCCATCCTCCTCTGTCACCTGGCCACCTACCTCTCACTTCTGCAGTTTGTTTAACTTGGACAGGGCTTTCCCCCTGTTTGCCACCCCGACCTCTCGTTTGAAGTCAGCCGCCCAATGACCTCGGCCCTGTCACCTCACCTCCAACCACCTGCCATGTTCCACACAACATCAACACTTTGCCCAGGGGGAGGGGACAGATGGCTCGGTCATCACAGGTCGAAACTGAGCCTGGGTCAACCTGATAGATATAGCAGGGCCATCTGGCTGGCCCTTGGTGAACAGACTATCTCTCCCCATGTTTGCTGGCCAAGGTTGAAAGTATGACGGGAGGTCACCCAACAGCTAAGGAAAGCCATGAGAGACAGGGGAGGCCCAAGTGGTCCCTTTCCCCATCAGAAGCCCAGGGCTCCTCAAAGGAACCTGTATACTTCCTGTCTCCAAGAAGCATACCCCTAGAGCATCTTGGGAAAGTCCCAGCAAGCCTGTCAGTCAAAAAGAAGAAAGTATAAGTACCAGTAAATATAAATACCTATGCCACTGAGACCAGGCATGGCCTCCATCATTATTTCAAGAGTCTTTTGTTTTATTTTATTTTTGGCATAGGGTTTTGCAAGCTATCCTTGAACTTGTTATGTAGCTGAGATGACTTTGAACTACTGATTCCCCTGCCTTTATCATCGGAGTGCAGGGATTACAGGATGTTCCCCACACTCAGGTAGGGACAGGACTCAGGGCTCCATGCATGCCAGGCAAGCACTCTATTGGCTGAGCTGCGTGGCCAGGCCCCTGTTTCAACTTTCAGAGTGTGCAATGCAAGACCCTTAGAGTCCATCCCTCTGGGACAAGTCTTTGGATGGAGGCCACCTGGACTCTGGTGGCATTGATCGTTACCAGGTGTACGTGACTGAGAGACACTGGGATGGGGCCAGCTTGTCCTGGCTACCTTGGTAGTAGAAAGGAACCAATTTGGATTAAGATGTCCCAGGCGTGCACCCTGGCTTTGCCACGTACTAGCTGTGTGGCCTTGGCTTCGCTCCTTGGCCACTCTGAGCCTGAGTTGCTTCATCTCTAATAGATGGATGAAAATAACACTGACCTTGGGAAACTGTTGTGAAACTAATCAATCCGGAAGGTTCTGGAACATGTCTCTGTCCAGACTCCCCAGACTAGTGGAGTCACTTGGGCATCACACATCTTGATCTAATCTCTGATGGTTTCCACATGGACACAGAGCTTTGACTCACGGGTTGAGCTACTTTTTAGCGGGTGCACAGTAGGACTTCAGAAAGAGAGATCACCTCCTCTGCCAGACCTTTCTGTGCCGACAGACTATTTGGTTCCCTGTTAAGAGGAAGACACAAACACGGAACACCTGTTTCTAAACAGCCAAATGGAGAGTTTCAGCGTACCTTGGCCTTCAGCCCCGCTTGGGACTTCTGCTCCTCTTCCTACCATGAAGACTCTTCCACCTGGGTCACTTCTGTCATTCTGGGTGGTCCCAGCTCTGGACGTATCCTGAAGAGCCTGTGACTGCCTCTGAGTGTAACTCACGATATCTTGAGGCTCTGGTTTCTGGTCCAGATGTCCGTGGCCTCATTGCTGTCCAGCCGCGAGAGTTTGAGTCACCCAAACTGCACTTGGGAGACAACTGGAGAAAAGACTTTGTGGGACCAGAATAGAAAAATAAGTGGGACAGTGACATTCACAAACAAATCAACAACACTTCAGACAGGCCTCCCGGGAGACGGGTGCCGAGTTCCAGTTTTATTGGGCTGGAAATAAGAATGTGCTGTGGTGAAGCTATGAATATAGCTCCGAGTACCAAGTGTTTTCTTGCAAGCATGAGGACCTGATTTTAGACTTCTGGCACCCACATAAAAAGCTGGACAGGGCGGTGGCTCAAATGTGTCACCCCCGCACAGGAGAGGTGGAAACAAGAGCATCCACAGGATTCTCTGGTCAGCCATCCCAGGCTAATCAGCAAAGCCCAGGACCCAGTGTAACATCCCAACTCAAAATGAGTGCTGGGCAGAGTCTGAGAAACGACACCCCATGTTGTCCTCTGGACTCCCCATCAACTCTTCCCCCCACTCATCCATACACGGACTCGTGCACTAAGAAAAGTCTTCACCTAGACATCAACAGACCGAAGAAAGGATTCCATCTGAGTCAAGATGCTGGAATGATGATTTTACTAGGAATAGGGACGGAGTCGTGGGTGACTCTCAGGCAGCTGTGTCACAGAGTCCCACCCCAGGTTGACTGACACTTGCACCCCTGCTCCGTCCTGTCCCCCCCCCCCCCGTTAACCTCCAGCCTCACGTTAGTCTAGCTATCTAAGCTCCACGATTGATTGCAGCTAGGGCGAGGGGTAGAGGTGACTCTCAGCAAGGGTTCCATAAGCCTCCCATCCTTCCCGGTAAACCATGGACCAAAATCTGCCCACCCGGGGCCCCAACTTCCAGCTGAGCTGAAGTAGCCAAGATGCATTGGGAGCTACTAGGGCTATGGGGAGTGGGGCACACCAGGAGGGCACACAGTGGGGAACTGCCCCATGTGAACCAAGAGGGCACAAGTCTGCCCCGGGCAGAGCATGCGCTCCCATCCCCAGTCCAACTTCAGGGAGGATTGGGGGGGCTTCCCACCCCACAAACTAGAAGGAAACCATGAATATAGGGAGCTCTCACCTCCTGAGACCTCCTGAGACCAGTTACTGACAAACAGCCGCTAATAACCACATCTCAGGTTCGAACCAGGCCTGGGGTTGATCTGCTCCTGCACCTGCGCTTGCTTGTTAATAACTGAGCCAGTTGGTTGCCTTCCCCCATCCGTCTCTGGTTCCTCATCACGCAAGGAATCAGTGTGGAACATCAGGCAGCTCATGTGGACCAGGACACAGTGGCTGTTTCAAATGTCTCTTATTTGTTTGAGATGGGATCTCATGCTATAGCCCAGGCTCACCCCGAACTCACTAGGTAACCCAGGCTCGCCCCGAACTCACAGTGATCATCTTATCTCAGCCTCCAAGTGTTTGGTCATTTCAAACTTCTGACATGCATGGAGGCATGAGTACACATACATATATAATCCTATCCAGAGCTGCCTCTGCATTCTATGTATGTGTACATGTGTGCATATATGTGTGTGTGCACACACACTATATAATGCATGCATTAGTAGGTATCTGTATATGTTGAACACACATGCCTGCATAAATAGTGGGCATATATGTGAGTACACACAGGTATGTATACAGTATGCCTATTATGTATACATGCTGTTTACATGTGTATGCGTAGGCAATGGCGTTCATATACATGCCATCTCATGAAAAAGTGTTGCGTTTTGTTTTGTTTAAACTTTGTCTTCCCACCTCAGTCTGCCAGGAGCTGGGAACCACCATGCTCGACAGAGAGCCATGGCACCGAGCATATACTAATATTTGGACAGTGGGCCACCTGTACCAGGGTGGTCCCACAGAGCCTGACATGAAGCAGGCCATGCTTTTTTTTTTTAAAAAAAAAAGTGGAAATATTTTCATTCAATGTATTTTGATTATGTTTTACCTCATCCCCTCACTCCTCCTAGGTCCTCCCCCATCTCCCTCCCACCCAAGTTCATGATCTTTCTCTTTCTATTTCTCTCTGTCTCTGTCTCTCTCAAACCCTCCCCAAAACAAAAAACAAAAATCAAAACAAACTAAATACCAATAAGACAAAAATGCCAAATTAAAAACATGTCCCCCAAATGCCAAAACAAAACAAAACAAAAAATAACCCACAAAACAAAACAAGAAAACACAGGGTCCATTTTGTGTAGTCCGACTCCTCCTGGGCATGGGCCTGCCCTGGAGTGTGGCTGATGAACCCAGGGAGACTCTGTTGGCAAAAATGCTTCTCCCTCTCCCAAAGAGTGTCAGCTGCAAGTGGATCCTCAGATGGGAGTGTAGCTTGGAGTCCACTTCTTCTTCTCAGCAGGCCATACTTCAATGTCAGCATACAGTCCCTCACGGATGCCCATGACAAACCGCATGTTTCTCAAAACACATCACTGTACACCAGACACATGCAGCCAGGTTAGAATCTGCATGAGGCTCAGCTGTGTGTAGACTGCGTGATTGGCCATACATGGGCACACTCACCCTTCACGTTGGTTTTCTCTCGGGGAACAATGCAGAAATCTATATCTTAGACCCTGTATGATTTCCGCCCCCTGAGTGCCAGCAGGCATGCGGTATGCATGCCTCTCTCCGCTGCACCCTGGAGCCCACAAAGAAGCTCCCCCTCAGTTCAGTGGAAGGCAGTAGAATGCTTAATGACTTTAGGAGCAAAAACCGAGCTAAAATGGGTTAAAGCGTCTAGTGTGTGTAGCTACATAGGTTGCATCCAGCTCTCCATCCTTCCCTCCCCACTCTCTCACCCTGTTTTTTCCCCCTCTGACTCTCGATGAAAAATAGGCTCCAGCTAATAGAATTACCCCTAGAGCCATCAATGCAAACGCTGTTTCGGGACAATCTCATTGGAACAAACGTATTTTTATTTGAACGGTGTTACTTGAAAAATTAAATCGTGCTGTCTGGTCCCCTCCCCCTTCCCGCACCCCATCCATACAGTCCTCTCCACGGGGAGCAGGGAGAGATGAACATATTCGAAATGAATTTGATCTGAGTTAACGATCCCTCACTGCATTAATTGAAATGGAACCAGCCGATAGGCTATGTCAATCACACGCCAGTCCACAAGCACCCGCTCTATTTCAGGAGTCGGGTGGATGTGTCACGATTCGGGCTTTTTTGTCTGGAAAGTTCACAGGTGGGTTAGAGGCATGGGCACTGAGTGTGTGTTAGTTTGAATTTGTGTGGTGTTAGAGGCATGGACGCTGAGTGTCGTTTGTGTGGTGTTAGAGGCGCGAGTACTGAATATGGGGTTGTGTGGGGTTGGAGGTATGGGCACTGAGTGTGTGTTAGTGTGGATGTGTGTGGTGTTAGAGGGGTGGGCACTGAGTGTGGTGTTAGTGTGTGCAAGGGAATGTGAAGGTCACCACTAATGCTCAAGGCCTGTACACAAATTGACACTAAAGCCATCTGAGCTAGAATCTTGCTTGAATGTCACATTCTGCTGAACTTGAGACGCAGACTAGGTATTGTCCATATCTTTCTGCCTCTGTCTTCCTTTCTGTATATTCCCCAGTATATGATGATAAACACTTCTGAAGGACAACAGAAGGCTGAAGGGATGTAGAAGGCTGGCAGGGAGCCTGGAGGGGCCTGGAAATCAAAGACATCATATTTGTATCTTAGGAGCCAGAGGTGGCTTTCCAAGGCAGTAAGAAAACTCTAGAGAGTCAGGGAAACTCTATTACCTCACTCAGCCTCAACAAGAACAGAGCCTGTGCCCAGAGGGCTTCTTCCCCCAACTGACAATCTAGTACTGACACCACAAACTTCTAGTGACTTTATCTGGATGCTCTACAAGCAACGCCAGCTGAGAGTGAGCAGAAGGGAAGTATTGCCACCTGCCCATCACCATTTCTGGTTGGGGCACTGGCAAGTACGTCTGCAGCTGCTTTGGTGTGTGTGTGTGTGTGTGTGTGTGTGTTGTTGTTGTTGTTGTTGTTGTTGTTGTTTTACTTTTTGGTTTTGGTTCTTGGTTTTGCTTTCACCTTTGTTTTTAAACAAGGACCACTGCGTACTTCATCTCATTATGTGGCTGGTATGGTACAGAGAGACTGGTCTCAGGTGATCTTATTTTTATTAACAAAGATTATTATTTCTCTTTAAAGGTGATTAGAGGCTGGAGAAAGGACTCAGGGGTTCACACTGCTCGTTTAGAGGACCTGAGCGTTGTTCCTGTCTCTTAGGGTTCCTATTGTTGGAATGAGACACCAGGACCAGAGCAAGGTGGGGAGGAAGGGTTTATTTGTCTTGTGCTTCCACACTATCAAAGGAAGTCAGGACAGGAAGCTGGAGGGGTGCTGCTTACTAGTTTGCTCCCCATGGCTTGCTTAGCCTGCTTTCTTACAGAACTCAGGACCACCAGCCCAGGAATGGCCCCACCCACCATGGGCTGGCCCTCCCCCATCAATCACTAATTAAGAAAATAGCTAAAGGCTTATGCACAGCCTGGTCTTATGTAGGCGTTTTCTCAGTTGAGGCTCCCTCTTCTCCAGTAACTTCAGCTTATGTTAAATTGGCATAAAATCAGTCAACAGTTACAGATGCCCATGCTGGATGGCTCACAACCACATGCCACCCAGAGGCGGGGACTCCATTGCCCTCTTCTGGCTTCCTGGCTACCTGTGCTTGTGTGTGCACACTGCCCCACAGAATTAAAACAAAAACCAATAAAAATAAATCTTTAAAAATGTGTGCATATCCCCCCCCAAAACACAGAATTTTGAAAAAATAAAAATATAGCTTTAAAAATTGGCTAATGAAGATGGAAGCATCATTGAGGACCTACTATGTGCCAGGAATCTCATTGCTAGGGATTGAGGTGTGGAAGGAGTCAGTGCCCTGCCTAGGCTCACACAGCTAGGAAGCCATGGCTGCAGATGAGATGCTGTCCACCTAAGAAACACATGCTCTTCCCTTCTATTCTCCCTCTTTCTACTCTTTCATCCCCCTTTTCTTCCCCCTCTAGGCTTTCAGTGGGATGAACTGATTTTAGCTATAACAGTGTGCAGTTGTATTTGAAGCCCCTCCCTGGTAGGTGTCTACACTTCCTGTGGCTCAAGGTCTAACTGAGTGGCAGCTACCACATGTCAATCAAGAACCATGAAAGCGTTGGTGGGCGGAAACCTGATGAGTTTAATGATGAGTCTGTGGTGGTTCAAGTCCTCAAAGGAAGCAGATGGTTGTGTTGAGGGCAAAGGTGTTCTTTTGTTTTTTTTTTTTTCCCCATGATTTTATACAGGGATCAAACAAATCAGGCATTTGTGGATTGGTCTTTTTGGTCTCTAAAAGAATGCCAGTTGTGTGTACAAAGATGATCATAGCCACAGCAACCTCTGAGTTCACAAAGATGCTAACTGCTCTTCAAGAAAGAGGATGCTAACTGCTCAAGATATCAGACTTGGAAAAGAGAAAAGATATGGATACCACAAATAATTAAACACTTCTAGACACTTGCTAATGTGCCAGGGACTTTGAAACCCTTGCTCCTGCTAATGTGTTGGGGATTTTCAAGCCTTTATCTCTGTGAGTCCCATCAACAGCTGGAGGCAGACACAGCCAACTCCCTCCTTTAATTGATAAAGATATGGAAAGCCAGGACAGGCACTTTATCTGCCCATACAGTTCAAAAGGGCAAACAAAAAGCTTCACGGCCAAGTCTTTCGGATTCCAAGACCCGAACTTCTTAACCACAGCGCATTCTGAATGTGTGTTTGGAGGGAGGGAAGGGTGGCCACTGAGGAGAAGAGGTAGACACTGGCATCTTCATCCCGGGGCGGGGGCGGGGTGGGTGACCTTTCCTAACCAGCTAATTATTTTAATGGCAGAAGCAAATCTCATTTTCTAAATGTCTCTTCTGGTCTGATGTGGTTATCTGTGTTCTCTCTCTCTCTCTCTCTCTCTCTCTCTCTCTCTCTCTCTCTCTCTCCTCCCACCACCACCACTCTATACTCCCTGCTGTACCATAGACTGGATAAATACATTCCTCTAGTTTGTCTTTTTGGCAAGCTCCAAGTCCAAAATTTATTTGGGTTCAAGACTCTGTAATCTGAAGCCTAGAAACACCCCCCCAAACTGAACTCCTCAGTCACCTGGTTTGTAACCAAGAATAGAAACATCCATGGTAGATAACATAGTGTGCTACCCAGCTCTTCCTTCAGGATGGAAGGACCAATTTTCTCAACTCCAGCCTCCCCTGATTATCCTAGTGAGGGCCTCTTCTTGTTAGATACGGCTGTGCCAAAAAGTATCCTGGGGTGCACCTCTGCACTCTAGCAGTCAGTGACAGATGATCGGGGATTAATTTTTCCGAGAGTAAACTATCTTCTTTGTCCATCATAATTATCCTTCATCGCCACTATCTATATCTCCATAAACATCATCATTACCACGGTGACTAGCATCATTATCAGGTTCCTTATTACCACCATCATACCATCACTATCATCACCACCAACATCACCATCACAAACAACATTATTACTGTCATTATCAGCACCATCATCATCACCATCACCTTTACTACCATCACCACCATCATCACCACCATCGCCCCCATCACCACCACCATCACCACCATCATCACCATCATCATCACAACCATCACTATTATCACCACCATCATCATCACCATCACCATTGCTACCATCACCATCATCACCACCATCACCATCATCACCCCATCATCATCTTCTCACCATGGATGAACTTACCACCTCTAGCATTTTATAGTCATCATCTTTCCATCATTATGCCCAAATCCCCCAAACACACTTAAGAGCAGGAAAGGCTTGTTTTGGGTGATGGTTTTAGAGTTCCTGATGCAAGGCCATCAGCCCTACTGCTTTGGGTCCATGGTGACTCAGGAGTTCAGGGCAAGACATATGGAGGAGAAGGTTTGTTCATCATGGTGTTGAGAAGCAGAAGAGGAAGTGAATGGGGTTCCAATGTTCCCTTCAAGGACTGATCTACAATTTCAGCTATGATGAGACTCTGGGTCACTTTCTGGAGACAGTGAGGTACCTTCCCTTCTAGTTTTCCAGACTATAACATCTCCCCCTCCTCCAAAGCCCTGTACCAACCTAAGCTGCACTTACACCTTCAACTGGTGAATTTGGTCGTGTTGTCTCTACCTGACATTCCTTTTCCTCTAACAGATAAACTCCTATTCACCCTTCAAGACACAATTAAAATAACCCTTTCCCAGGAAATAGACAAGATCTCCTGATAAAATTGGGAACATGGGGATGGGAGGAGAAGTGAGGGTGGAAGGGGAGGAGGAGGGAAGAAGGAAAATGGAGAGGAGAACTTGAAGGAACGGGATAGTCGAGATGGGGAAAGGACAGATGAGATCAAAGAAAGAGATATTTTGATTGAAGGAGCCAATATGGGGCCAGCAAGAAACCTGGCACTAGTGAAATTCCCAGGAATCCACAAGGAGGACCCCAGATAAGACCCTAAGCAATAGTGGAGAGGGTTACCGAACTGGTCTTACCCTGTAGTCAAATTGATGACTTAAATGTCACCATAGAACCTTCATCCAGAAACTGATGGAATCAGAGGCAGAGACCCACATCAGAGCACTGGACTGAGCTCCCAAAGTCCTGTTGAAGAGTGGGAGGAGTGAGAATATGAGCAAGGAGGTCAAGACCATGATGGGGACACCCACTGAAACAGTTTACCTGAGCTAATGGGAGCTCACCAACTCCAACCAGACGGGGAAGGAACAAGCATAGGACAAAAGTAGACCCTCTGAATGTGGGTGACAGTTGCATGGCTGGGGCAGACTGCAGGATTACTGACAATGGTACCAGGCTTTGTTTCTCTCAGCCTAGATATAGTAGGGAGGGCCTTGGTCCTTCCTCAAAGCAATGTGCCTTACCCTTTCTGAGGAGTGGATGGGGTGAGGGAAAGGGAGGAGGGGAGGGAGGGAGAACTGGGATTGGTGTGTAAAAATCTAGTTTGTTTTCTTTTTTATTTTATTTTTTTAAATATATATTTATTTATTATGTATACAATAGTCTGTTTGTGTATAAGCCTGCAGGCCAGAAGAGGGCACCAGACCCCATTACAGATGGTTGTGCGCCACCATGTGGTTGCTGGGAATTGAACTCAGGACCTTTGGAAGAGCAGGCAATGCTCTTAACCACTGAGCCATCTCTCCAGCCCCAGTTTTCTTTTTTTAAAAAATAAAAAATAAACATATATATATACATGTATATACATACATACACACAAACACACACACACACTTCCATAAAGACTTCTCTACACACCAAGAGAAGCAGTAACTTTTCCTCTTGGCCTTAACATGATTGGGTGGCCCTACTCTCTGTCCTATCTTGTAGGACCCACCCCATACACCCATACTTTAATAAGGTGTTATATTAGCTCCTTTTTTATTGCTATGATCAAATGCACAAGAAGGGCCAACTTCATGGAGGAAATGTTTATTCTGACTCACAGTTTGAGAGACTACAGTAGGAAGGCTTGGTGGTTACGCTAGAGCATGAGGTGGCTGATCATGTCATATACATAGTTACAAAGTAGAAAGCAGACAGGAAGTGAGGTATGACTGTCAAACCCCAATGTCTGTCCCAATAATGTATTTCCTCCAGCAAGGCTCCACCTCCTAAAGATTCCTCAACTTTCCAAAACAGTGACACCTGCTGGAGACCACGTGTTCATACCCCTGAGCCTGTGAGGACATTTCATACTGAAAGCATCACAGGTGCGGGGATGCATGAAATTGTGTACTTTCTGTGGAGAAAACAATTGAGACCCAAGAAGGTGAAGTCAGGAGTTTGAGTCCAGTGATCAAGGACAGGTCACTCAAGAAAGACTTGTTCCAAGTCAGCTAAGTCTCAAGTGCTTGCTCATTCCCTCTGGGTCTCACCAACCTGCACAGTCATGCTTGATCAGCTAAGCATTCTTCTTTCTGGGGAGAACAGGCTTGTCAGTCCCCAAGGCTGAGTGTCAATAAGTGTCCACGATACCTCCCACTCTGCTCCTGGACATGCTGGTCAGTTGATCTGCACTTCCCCTTCCCTCCCGCCATGGGTCCTGATCCCTCTCTGTGAGATCCCCGTCAAGGGACTGCTATTCAGTGTCATGGGAAGTGTCTGCTCCCAGCAAGGTATGTTCCCCAATCACCAAACCAACAGGTCTCCTACAGACTTGGTTCGTTCATTCTCCATGGGTCAGTGTCCCTGTCCAAAGCTTTGTTCCTGTGTAGGAAGGTCTAGAATCCAGAAGAGTGGGCACAAAGGGACACCAGGCAGCCATTTGTCATAAAACAGGGCAAGGGCGGGCTCTGTGCAGCCGCCTGGGAAGAACCCTATACTGGAGAGACACCAAGTAGCACAGAGACACCTTCCCTAAGAGGAATAACAACTGTGGACACAAGCCCTTGTCGAGAGGTGGTGACTAAATTTTCAAGTGGTCAAAGCAGTACTTGGGCTTCTTCCTAGGAGAGAGCTCTGGTTCCCATAACAACCCTGACTCTGGGCAACACTGGGGCCATCTGGGGCAGCTCTTGCATGAGTCCTCAGTGACAAAAACAAAATGGAGCCCATGCTCTCTGCCTCTAGGAGTCTTCATGCTTGTGTTCTGACTAAAATAATTTATTAAAACATTAATATCTCCACCCACACATATGCAGCGATGACACAGAGGGGCTGTGTGACGTAACTACAGTCCCAGCGGAAACAAAATGGATGTCTTTTATAAATAGGGTGGGTGGAGGGTGTGGCTCAGTTGGTAGAGTGCTTTCCTAGTCTGGGAAAGTTCCGGGGTAACTCCCAGCACTGAATAAACCTGAGCATGGTGGGTGTACCTGTGGTCTCAGCACTCTGGAGGTGGAGACAGGGGGATTGGAAATTCAGGGTCATCCTCGGGTACAGAGTGAGGCCATCCTGGGCTACATGAGATGAGGGGAGAGACAGAGAGAGAGAGAGACAGAGAGAGAGAGAGAGAGACAGAGACAGAGAGAGACAGAGAGAGAGACAGAGAGAGAGAAGGAGGATTTTGAATAAAAGTCAATAACTTTTTCTATCCTGTTAGGAGATGTCATTGACAATTTGTTTCGGAATAAGTAGTATCTCATTACAAATAAATAGTATCTCATTGTGATTGGCAACAGCAATAACAATAAGTGTTCCAGTTGCCCCTGCTTCACAATAAACTGACCCAAGATGTAGTGAGGTAGAAGAACCGTCCATTTCCGCTGCCCCGTTCTGTGGGTTGAGACCATGGAAAGAGAACAGTGGAAACAGCTTGTCTTTGCCCCACAATATCTGGGACCTCCTCTGGGGGATGGGACAGCTGAGGACATGCCAGTGGCCCGAAGTTAGAATCATCTAGAAGAGTCTTTACTCACATGTGGTACAGTTGCTGCAGACTATTGTCGGTGATTGAAATTAGGACACTGGCCAGCACGGGTTGCGGTGTCTCCCTATGGTCTCCCTGCACAGGAGACTTCGGACTTCCTAACGGTATGGTGGCCGGGCTCTAGGAGCAAACACCCTGCCCAGAATAGAGAGGAAATTGAGCTGATATTGAGGCACACGACCTCACTTCCTTTGCACTGCTGATCATGGAGGTCTGGACATGTTCAAGAGGGAATGTGGAACTGGAAAGATGGTGCCAAGGACAAAGCACTTGCTGCATAAGCATGAGGACCCGATTTCAGATCCCCAGGATCTAGGAAGAAAGCCAGGCATTGGGGCATGTGCTTATGACCTTAATTTCAGGAGGAGGCAGATATGCAGAACCCGAGCACTCATGAGCCAGAGTCGTGTTCTGATCTCCTAGTAAACACACAGAGGTCCTGTCTAACTCTGACCAGGAGCAAAAAAAGAGCAGAAACAAGAGACAGATCACTTCTGGATCTTTCCATGAAAAAAAATGTAAGTGTAAAAAATAATAGAAATATTTTAGACTTAAAAAATAATCAAAAAATAAAAATAATTTAAGAAATATTCTTTAAAAGAATAAAAAGAAGCTAATGACCATACCTTACAATGGTCTACAACTTGACCGCTTTCAACAAACAGCCCCGTGACCGAGTAAGGTCGCATTGTCCTGATGTCCCCGAGGAGACGCTGAACACAATGTGTGCTCAGTGCAGTGTAGGTCCAAGTCACAACTCTGGTTAGCCCAAGGGTCTAACCTGGTTTTCTGATTCCCTCTATATCCCCATCCCACGAGCCATGCCTCTTTCTGAGTACACACAAGAAAAGCTGGTCGCCAGTGAGGTTTACACCCATCTTAACCGCTCAATAAAACCTTGGGAGACTTCCTCAAATTCAGAGAAGTTAAATCCTGACACTTTAACAGCTCGTTCGCGATACACAAACCAGATGGACCAGGGCCTTGAATCCATTCCGCTGCCATCAGGCAGCAATCATGTTACAGGCTTCACTGGCCGGGCACAGAACCTGGCTCTTTGTTCTATCCACAGACACCCCAGAGCAGGGGCAGAGGGTACCTATTTCCTGTCTCGCATCTGTTTATGAAGGCACCACCAAAGAAGAGGGTCTGTTGGTCTCTCACTCTTTGAGTTCTTTGTGAGTCAGGCAAGATTTTAAAATCTGGGCATTCTCTAAAGAAATGGACCGGGAAGCCCCTTCCCGCACAGCATCCACACTGTGCTGGCTGGGAGTGGGGCCCCTGCCAGTGAGAATAAAAAGTCCACCCACTGTTTGTATGTGCATGAACCTGATACAGGCTGAGGGGATGGCTCAGTTGCTAAGGTACTTATCTTGTAAGCATGGGGACTTTAGTTTGATCCCCAGAATTCACTAGATAGATAGATGATAGATAGATAGATAGATAGATAGATAGATAGATAGATACTAGACATTGATGTGGGAGTGATTTTTTCCTAATCTTTTGCTTTCATTGGTTAATTAATAAAGAAACTGCCTTGGCCCATTTGATAGGCCAACCCTTAGGTGGGTAAAGTAAACAGAACAGAATGCTGGGAGAAAGAAAGCCGAGTGAGGAGTCACCATGAATCTCCCGCTCCAGACAGACACAGGTTAAGATCTTTCCTGGTAAGCCAGCTCGTGGTGCTACACAGAATATTAGAAATGGGTTAGATCAATATGTAAGAGCTAGCCAATAAGAGTCTGGAACTAATGGGCCAGGCAGGGTTTAAAAGAATACAGTTTCCGTGTAATTATTTCGGGTAAAGCTAGCCGTGCGGGCGGCCAGGCGCCAGAAACGTAGCCCACCGCTCCTCACTGCCACTACAAGACATGATGGTCCATACTTGTAATTCCAGTTCTGAAGAGCCAGAGACAGGCAGACCCCTAGGATTCCCTGACCAGTGAGCCTAGTCTGCTTGGTGAACTTCAGGACAATGAGAGAGAGCGTGACCCTGCCTCAAAAGTCAAAATAGACATCTACTTTGAGTTAGGCTTCCGGTTTCTGGTTTCCACAAGCACACACACAAGCATGTACAACCCTCCACATACATAACATGGATGCACTAGTACATGTGAACACAAACAAGAATAGAATGAAAGAAAACACTTTGTCAGACACAAGTCGCTGTTAAGTTGAGGCAAGTAACATCAATTCTGAGCTCTTCTCTCTTCAGCCAAGACTCATATGGCTGCACCAAGTTGTGGAAAGCAGAGGAAGGAGGAGCCCTCTTGGCTGAGACGTGGTACCCGCTCAGCTTCTGATTGTCATCAGGCTTTCAAGAGCTCAGCAAGGTGAATGAGAATGCAGGGCATGGCCTCACCAGGAATTCCATTCAAGTGTGTAGCCTGGAACTTCCCTAAAGGCAATCTGACGGGTACCTGTAACGGAAGTGAAAAAAACACACATGAAAAGGGGGTGCCTCTTCCATGAAGAGAGACAAGGGTGGGTAGACTCTGGTAAGTCCAGTGTGTGTGACAGTTCTTCTCAGGGACTTTTATACTAATATTACTTTACATTTTCTAGGTGACCAAATCAAAGTGTCTACAAGGGTATGTATGAGGAAGGAGGGAGCAAGCATCCAGGGGATTTGATCACAGAATATGATACCTCATGGATAAGGTAAGAAGATGGATCGTGGTGTGGGTGAATGCATCGTTAGATGGATGACTGCATGGTTAGAGACATAGATGGATAGATGGACGGATGGATGGATGGACGGACGGACGGATGGATGGACGGACGGACGGACAGACGGATGGATGGATGGATGGACACATGCATGCATGCATGGATGATGGTTGGTTGGATGGATGGATGCATGGATGGATGGATGGATGGATGGATGCATAGCTGCATGGGCACATTAATGGATGGATACATGCACACATACATGGATAGATGCATGGATGGATTGATGGAGAGATGAATTGGCAAACTGATAAAATGAAAGCACACATGCAGACATAATTGCATGAGTATAGGAGGTATGCATGCATACATGCACAGATTGATAGGCGGCTTGTTGCCAGATGGATGGATGCATACATGAATGAATGAGAAGAGGGATGGATGGGCACACTGACGAACAAATATACAGAAGACAAACAATAGATAGAGTGTTATTCATTTTTATTATCGATGTCACTGGATGTAGAATCACCATGGGAACAAAGGTCTCTGGGTGTGTGTTGGACGAGGAGTGAGAGCTACATGCATCTGTAGGTCTAAGGCTAAACTATAGAGTGCCGATAGGAATTATGTCTGTTTAGTAAAAGTTCCATAGTAAATTTTCTTCCAATGGTGATGTAAACCTGTTTTCTACCAGTTGTGAGTAATCTGACCCCCAGAGGCCTCAGTTTCCCCATCTGAAGATGTACATGATAAGAGTGGCCACCTGAGTGTGTTACCATGGAGATAGATTAAACTGAGGATTTGGACACACAGCAGCCCACACATAGGATCTCAGCCTTCAGGATCCTGAGGAAGGAGGGCTGCTCTGTACTGCACAGAGGTGGAGTCTGACTGGAGGAAATAGGTCACTACGAGCCTTTGAAGATTAGACACGCCCTTGGTCTAGTCAGGTTCCCTCTGCTTCCTGTGTGCTGTGCTGTGAACAGCCACCGCCTTACGCCTTCACTACCATGATGGACCTGAAGTAGTGAGCCGAAATGAACTGCCTCCCTTACAGTGTTTCTGCTGGGCATTTGTCACAGCTAAGTAGAAGTTACTGATACACTCGTTATGACACTTGGCTGTTTGCTCCTTCCGCTCCTACCAAAGCCTAAACGAGTGGAAACACCAGTCTGGAACTAACTTAACCTTAACTCACAAGTAGTTTGCCTCGGATACTTGCTGTCATGAGAGAAAGTTGATACACCCACCAAAGCAGCTTTTACATCACTTTTAACTCCATTGATCTTAAAAAAAAATAAGCATATTTTATTCATTTCTTAACTTTCTAAATCGCACACAAATTGCTTTAGTTAATTATTGAAACAAAAATGTTTTATGGATAAAGCAAACTTGATTGTTGAAAATGATGAGTGCATTTATATATTTCTGTATTCTGTTTGCTAACATTTTCACATATATGTGCCTTGCAGATACTGGAACAATGTGAATGTCCTTCAGCTGATGAAAGAATAATGACAATCTGGAACATATACACAGTGAAATACTATTTGAAAGTATCATAGTAAGTGAGGTGACTCCGATCCAGAAAGATGAATGCCAATATTCTCTCTCTTCTGTGGTTCTTAGCTTCAAATCTTCAGCTGTGAGCATACAACCTGGAGTGACCACAGACGTCAGGAAAGTAAAAAGGGACCACAGAATGTGGGGCTAGAGAGGGGAATGACAAGACACAGCTGATAGGAAGGGGGGAATTAGAAAGATGGGGAACAGAGGGGCTTTAACTAGGGAGGAAAAGGGAGGTCAACACAGGAGGAGAGGAAGGGTGGAAGGACAGATAACACAAAAGGATGTTTAATAAAGCCTCAAGTAATCATATAATTTTATATTTATGTAATCTATATTATATGTGTAAGATATAAGGTACTATATATGTACATATATACAGCATATATATATATGCTGGTCTTGCTATGACTTCCTGCAAGAGCCATAGACTAACAAACCCTCCTGTAAAGGCATGAGAAACTGCCTGTGGTCAGGGGAGTCTGGAGACCCCAAAACAATAGGCTCTTGTTGTTGTCCTTGGTCTCCTCTCAAAGGTTGAGGGTGGGCCCCTGCTGCTGAAGGCATCACACGCTTCAGGCCCAAGACTCAGACTGGAGGTCACCTGAAAGCATCCCATGGTCTGGTTTTTATAGAATCTGAAGGCACCGTGCATGTCCCAAGAGAGACTCAATCAATGGTCCTCTCCAGCTGTGATATCTATAAGCTACAACAATGGCCAGCACGGCAAGACACTCCTGAGGGTGCAATAGTGGACCTCACAGCTTGATGGTAATCAAGAGTTCTCTAATTTGTACTTAAAGCCTGCTGTACAGGAGGGGAATCATGCCTGGTACTGGGAACCTAGCCCACTACCCAGGGTTAGAGAGGTCTATCTTAGAAGAGACTCTGCTACTGAAACCTCTCTAAGCCAGCATAATTCCAGCTACATTCTAAAACTTGTCCTTATACCTAGAGGTACATGTAACTCTCACGCCTCACCAAAGACGCTTTGCTTTGCAGCAAATGGAAACCATCGCCAAAAACCCCAACAGGTCATGATGCAGAGATGAACTTATGGCATTGTGTCTGCCCCAACGGATGCATCCACAACACAACCCCTACCCCTACGTCTCAGAGAACAGTGCAGAGGAGATAGAACTATCGTAAGAACCAGAGGACCAGGAAGTTTGCTCTGAGACTGTGCCTGCGAGAAATGACTGGGAAACTACACCCACGACCTGGGCAACACCAAACGGCATGCTAACATGACAAGGGGAAAATCTCACATGGCGTCATCCTGGGTAAAGAACTGCTGGCGACTAATGGTAGCTAAGAGCGGGAGAATGAGCCTCTTCCCACGATGAACCCTGTAACTGGCTAGCCAGTGCACAGTACTCAGCCCTGAAATCATATACACACAAGTCATGCTAAACAAACCCAGCAGCTTGTATCTATGTATTTATGTGTTTCTATATGTATGTAACAACAACAGCAATCATCAGTTTGAGAGGGAATGGCAAGGAGACATGGAAGGAGCTGGAGGAAGGAAAGGGAAGGGAAGAAGTGGTCTAATCATATGTTAATTAAAAAATTAAATGAATAAAAATAAGTAAACAAAATGACCCCTCCCAAATCTCAACAGTCATCATCACTGCGTGGATTTTGCAGGAAGAAGAAAGAGTTCATCTTGTTGACATTTCCTTTGCTCTTGTTATTCAGAGTCTCCACATGTGTAAGGGTACAGGCATGTCTCAGGGAGGGAGCACGCGCTTGGCTAGCATCAGGTTCCAGGTTAAAGTCTCAGCCCCAGGAATAAAACACAATAAACAAAGTGTACACAAAGCGTGTTATAATTTTGCAGTACAAGAGGAAAGAAGTGATTGCAGGCAGCTTTCAGTCAGAGGGGCGTTCTATTACAGCTGAGCATACAGCTGTGACCTCACAGACAGCGCCGCAGCTGATACGAGACCTCCCCAAAGAGGTCAGGGATGTGTGCAGGCGGCCTGCGTCCAGCCCCTGCAGAAGGATAACTATCCATCTTGCTCTCAAACTCAGGAAGTTCCCCCCAAGCATTCTGTCAATAACTCATCCTGGGAGCTTAATAACATTTCCTTGCAGGAAGTCCTTCCCCTCATCCTAGCTAAGTCTTTCCCGCTGTCCTGTCATCTGAATGGATGGGTCTCTTTCCCCCCACCCCAGCTCTTCAGAGTCAAGGGCCAAGTGTGAGGAGCAGGGCAGGGGCCACATGGACGATGTGCAGTGTGTCCGTTTGCTCTTGATAGTGGCGGTGCCCCCCAGAACCCTGGCGTGGAAATGACTGTGCCCATCTGTTACAGCTGGAAATGGTCAAGGCTTCTGTCTGCAGTGCGGCTCCAGCCCAAAGGGTCCCCAGGGACTGCCCCCCACCTGCCCATTCCCTGGACTGGAGGCTTCACTCTGCGTCAGTCGGCTCCCTGAGCTTCTTCCTGTCATATTTTATGCATCGTGATGGTCGTTTCAGTCAAGACTGATGCAATTCATATCCTTCCAAGCTGGGTAAATGGGGAGTCAGGAAATGCCATGGAAAGGGGGACCCAGGAGCACAGAAAAGGGGTGTAGAAGTGGGTCCCAGAGTCAGACAGGCATTTATCTGTTTATGGAGTTGGCCAGCTGGTCTCCTCTGCCACTGTGAGCAAGCAAGTTTCTTCCAGAAACTTCTTCCCTCTCAAAAGCTCCACTGAGTGTGGGGTGTAAAAGCAGCAGCCCAGTGTGATAGAGTCGAGTCCCAGGCAGTGCTGAGCATGGGTGACTGACCCTAAGTAATGCTCTTGGGACTCACGAGCATCAAGACACCACAGAGCCCTCAGGATGTGACTCGCGAGGACAGACATGTAGATCCATGGTTCTTCAATTGCTCAGCCTCAGGTGTCGCCTCTGTCACGGGACCTGAGACGGTACTTTCTTCATAGGAGTCAGGCACGTGCTTAAAGAAATGGGGCATGCCAAGGACAGGGGCCAGACCATGTAGGGTGGGTTTGCTGCTGTGTGATCTTAAGTGAACCACTGAATATCTCTCCCTCCATTTTCATATCCAGAAAATGGCGGAGACCATAGGAAGAGCAGCGCCCTTACCCAGACAGTGTGAATTGGCGTAGACAAGGTACTCAGAGATGGGTCTTGGACCTGGTAAATGTCGATTGAGTTTGCCATTTATATTAATTCAACATGACTAGCTGTATTAGGTGTAGTCCTACAATTTCAATTGAACACTAGGGATGAGCAGATTGATGGATTCATAACTCTGGCTTATCCAGTGGAGTAAAGCCATGCATAGAAACACACAGTGGGGGAGAGCAAGGAGAAAGATACCTTGATTGAGGGAGCCATTATGCAGTCAGGGAGAAACCTGGCACTAGAGAAATTCCCAGGAATCCACAAGGATGACTCCAGCTAAGACCTTAAGCAATAGAGAAGAAAGTGCCCGAACTGACCTTCCCCTGTAATCAGATTGATTGACTACCTTACAGCATACAAACTTCACCTGATGGAAGCAGAAGCAGATGCAGAGACCCACAGCTAAGCACAGACAAACTCCCAGAGTCCAATTGAGTAGAGGGAGGAGAGATAACATGAGCAAAGGGATCAAGACCAAGATGGGGAAACCCACAGAAACAGCTGGCCTGAGCTAGTGGGAGCTGGCTGACTCTGGACTAACAGCAGGGGACCCTGCATAGGAGCAAACTGGGCCCCCTGAATGTGGGTGACAGTTGTGTGACTGGGACAGTCTGTGGGGCCACTGACAGTGGGACCAGGATTTATCCCTAGTGTATGAACTGGCTTTTTGGAGCCCATTTCCTATGGAGGGACACCTTGCTCAGCCTAGATACACAGGGGATGGCCTTACTCCTGCCCCAAAGTGATGTGATGGACTTTGTTGACTCCCCATGGGAGGCCTTACCCTCTCTGAGAAGTGAATAGGGATGGGGTTGGGGGAAGGTGAGGGGGAGCAGGAGGAGGGGAGGGATTAGGAACTGGGACTATTATGTAAAATGAAAAAAGACTGATTTAAAAAATTTAAAACCAGCATATGTAATACATATGTATTTTCCCATATGCCCACAAGACTTCCATCAAAATAAAACATTGTTTTAAAGTAAAATTTCAGAATTTGGGCTACATGGTCAAATTGCCTAGTTCGTCTCAGATCCATGACAGGCAGTTTGTATGTAACATTTGTCATTCTGTCTGCAGCTGTGAAGCAGGTCCCCTAAAGGATTGGTGTTGTTGAATGATAACACACGTGAGACTCTGGGGGTGTCTGGCCAATGCTACACCTTTGGTGTTAGGATTTTAGGGGCAAAGTTCATGGTTGGCAAGTGTCTCCTTCTAGAAATGGCCACAGGATAGTCACCTCACCTTTCTCAGCCTTGCATTTAAGTATTTTCCTATTTTATTGCATGAAATTTTAAGATCTAATGTGTAGGGCTAGGGAAAGGAGAGTAAATTGAAACTGCACCAATGGGCACTCAGTTCATGGTAAGTGACAACCACCATAACCATCACCACCGCTACTATAACAATCACCATCATCAGCAACACCACCACCACCGTCACCACCACCATCATTACCAACACCACCATCATCATCATCATGACCATCACCACCAACATCACCATCATCATCACCACCATCATCACCATCATCATCATCACCACCATCATTACCACCACCACCATCATCACCACCATCATCTCCATTACCACCATCATCACTATGATCATCATTATCATCACATCATCATCACCCTCATCACCATCAATATCACCATTATCATTATCATTATCATTATCACCACCACCACCACCACCAGTATTGTTACCACCATCACCAGCATCACCATCATCATCGTCATTACTACCTCAGTGACACCATACTGTGATCAGGAGAGCTCCAGATGAGACCATGGTTTATCAAGAAGGAAGCAGAAGTCTGGAGGAGGCCAGAAGGCCCTGCCTTTGGTGTTCTTAATCTGCATAGTCCTGATCACTCCTTTGTACTTCAACCTAACAATCCCAAGGAAAGAACACTAAGAGAAAAAGCGACCTAACAACCCTCAGGACAGGGTGGCATACAGCTCATCTCCTCTGTTGTCTGTGTGAACCCACAAGCCTCATTCACCAACCCTGAAGTAGATTTCCTCCCCAACATGGGTAATCTGTGAGTTCCAGATGACTGGTGACACCGTGGAAACCAACTCACTTTCTCAAGCTCCCAGTGAAATTTAAAGACATTAGACTGCGGGCCACCATGAGACAATGGTAACCATTGATAGCAGATCTTCAACCACCATGAGATGGTGGTGACCACTGGTTTCAGAGACTGGGGAGGTGACTCAGTGGGCAAAGTACTTGTTGCACAGTGGGAGGACCAGAGTCTGACTACCCAGAGCTGGAGTGAATGCTGGGTGGGCGTACTGGCTGCCTGTGTTTGTTGAATGAATATTCCCAGTTTTCCTGTCCTGCAAGTCCAGACAACAGGTGATTCGATTAATTTTAAGTATGACCCAGTTATCCTTCGAATGCCTATCTATTGACACTCAGTAAACAGATAAAGAAAGTGAGGCTCGAAGAGGTGAGGTCACGTGCCCTTGATCACTCAATTTGAGAGAAGCAGAGCCAGCCTCCAAGCACATACTGTCTTTCCGCTACCCTGCCCCATTGACCTAGCCCTTACCCAAGTGTCTTGGACATCACCAGACACGCAGAGCACGGTCTGGAGCTGCCTGCTGAATGAAAAAGCAACTGTCAGGGACCATCTGCAGGAGTCTCCCTGGGAATATCTGTCTTTTTCTACTTTCGACCAAGTCGAAGCCTCTTTCCTCACCAGTTCCCCGGGGTCTCTTAAAACACCAGGAGGAGGCAGTGGCGCTCAGGCAGAGGAGCCAGCTCGCCCCGGGAGATTAACATGAGAGATTAACATCCCTGCATGTCAGAGTGCCTCCCTTTTCCTCCCAGAGCCCCCAGGCCATCTCGGTTTCTCCCAGTGACTTCAGTGAAGTCACTCTGGTCCTGGCATCGGCTTCTGCACCTGGTACGGAGCTCCTGGCCTCCTGCCTCATTTCCCTTACAAGGTTAAGTGGGGCTAAATTGGAAAGCTGTTTAAGAGAGCAGGCTGAGACGCCAAAGGTCAAGAGTTCGAATCCAGACTCGGTCATTTGTCTGCCTTGTAAAATCCGAGGGAGAGAATCTTCCGGAATCTGAGTTCTGATGCCCGGGAAGATATAATGTCAATATGCACAGTATTAAAACACATATTTTATAGACCTTGTGTGTGTGTTGGTGTTGCTGATGGCATACTCTCATTGAATAAATGGGAACCATTTTCACTCTTTCTCTTTTATACTAAGATGCTGTGAATTTAAAAATAGTTTTGTATGGGAAGTGGAAGGCAGGCAGCTTCACTGTGAACGGGAACTAATGCACACGGACATTGCAGAAACAAATGTGACAGGGAAGGTTATTAAGATAGATAGAGATCCGCAGGCTGGGGTGTGGCTCAGTGGCAGAACATTTGCCTGGCATAGACAAGGTCCTGGGTTCTAATACCAGCACCACAGAGAGGAAGGAGAGAAGGAAGGGGGGACATTGTAGCTACCGTGACAACCGTCAAAGTATGAGCTAAGTTAACATGGAAGGCAGAGGGAGGCCCACAACATG
Organism: Alexandromys fortis; assembly: GCF_014885135.2. Classification (NCBI taxonomy): domain Eukaryota; kingdom Metazoa; phylum Chordata; class Mammalia; order Rodentia; family Cricetidae; genus Alexandromys; species Alexandromys fortis. The sequence continues at coordinate 1,482,148 of NW_026067985.1, read as the reverse complement.
GGAAGATGATCCTCACCTCCCTCTTGTCATGAAGCTAAGGTCCAGAGAAGTCAGTTGCCTGCCGTAGGTCATGCAGTAAAGCTCAGTTCTGCTTTTCATCGTATTCTGCCCTATATTCCACAGTTTGTCTTCACTTAACCATATTTGACTTTATGCTTAACTTTGTTTTGAGCTGTCTCTGTAGTTGGGTCTTAAGCTAGGTCTCTGCTCTGGAGGAATAGAAACCACACCCTGCATTATTTGGTGGTCCAGGGTTGGTGGGTTCATCTGCTTTCCAGTGTGCACCAACCCCCACACATCTGGAAGCGCCTTCCTGGAGAGCCCTGAAAAAAAAGATATTGTTTCATGTGTGTGTGTGTGTGTGTGTGTGTGTGTGTGTGTGTGTGTGTGTGTACATGCAGGTGGAAAGCAGGATTTGACCTCTAGTGGTATTGCTCAGAAATCATTTCACATTATATATCTGTGTATGGGTATATGCACGAGTGTAGGTACCCCTGGATTCCCCTGGAGCAGAATTTATAGGTGATTGTGAACCACCCAAGAGGTGTTAGGAAATGAACCTGGGTTCTTTAGAAGAGTGCCTTGCGTTCTGAACCACTGAACTCTCTCTCCAGCTCCTACTATGTATTTTTAGAATAGGGTCTCTCTTTGGTCTGGAGCTCCCAGGTCATCGTAAGCTTTCTAGCCAGCAAGTATGGGGGATCTTTCTCCATCTTTCTCGTGCTGGGATTGTAAGCACACACCATCACATCTGGATTTTTGATGGATTCTGGGCAATACGCTCCAGTTCTTATGCTTGCTCTGCCTGTACTCTACCCACTGACCCATCTCCATAGGCTCTCTTTGCTTCTGCAAAAGACTCTTGCTACGAAGACTCAGCTGACCTTGAATTTGAGATTCTGCTTCCTGAGTGCTGGGGTTATTAGGCATTCATTATCAAATGGTGCCTAAAGGGTCCTTGAACTCATTCCTTATGGGTGGGAAGGCTACTGTTAACCTGTGATCATCGTTATCATTATCAGCTAGTGATGTCTGCGGTGGTAGGAAGCAAGAACACAGGGTCAAATGTGCTGTAAAGTCTGTGTCTGGAATGTAATCTATGCTCCTTTAGAGGCACAGCTTGTAAGATCTGAACCCCCTTGCCTTGGAGATCTCCTGCTCCAACCCTCCCAGTTTACACACACATTGTGCGTCAAGAAGTTGAGTAAGGAGAAGATCCACAGAGATGGATCCAGTACGGCCAAGAGTTTTTCTCCCACACTGTGACTGACTCACAGGAAGAACCTCCAGTCAATAGCACTGGCTCCGTTAGCAATTCCTGTCATCCATGGACTCCTCAGGAGGGCAGCTCTGGAGAGCAGGGGGAGAGGGAAGAATTCTGACCCTCTCTGACTATCTGACTACCATGTCCACAAGGAGATTCCCTCAGAGGCTGTGACAGCAAATCGCCCCCAGTTGAGGCTCTCAGAGGGATTCACCTCTCTCTTCCACCTTCATGACTTGGCTGTGTTTACTCTGCTCGCAAAGTGGCTTCCTGTTTCCAAGAGGAACGGGGTTTTTTAAAGGCTTATAAAATGGGATTCAAAAGGCTTTTTGGACATCAAATGACTCATTAAAAAAAGGAATGTCTCAACAGTTTTAGTGTTTGTGAGTGGAAGCCATGCAAACCATGTAGTATGTGCCTCCCACGCATCTGTGCACCAAAGCATTCTGGAAAGAGAGAGTGGTGGAGAGGGAGATAGATCTCTCTTGGACCTGAGGTCTGAGTGTCCAAAGTCCAAAGACATGGTGGCTTTTATTATGTCAAGAGCATATTTGACTAGAGAGATTATCCTGAGCTAACTTTAGGAAAACTAACGAAGGCACAGACCCACACACATATTTGTAGTCTGGGCTATTTGGTTAGCTTCCTTCTGTCTATTCCACAGTGTTTTGTTTTGTTTCAGATAGTGTCTCATGTAGTCCAGGCTGGCCAGGAATTCTCTGTGTATATGTAAATGCCCTTGAATTCCTGATTCTCGTGCCTTCACCTTCCAAGTGCTGGGAATACCAATGTGCACCCCTATTCACCTTCCAAGTGCTGGGATCACCAGTGTGCACCCCCACGTCTCATTTATGCAGTGCTGGAGTCAAACTTGCATTGCCATGCGTGCTAAGCGAGCACTCTACCACTGAGACACAATTCCAAGCTCCCCGCCACGACGCGCTCTATGGCACAGTTTCTTCACCCTCAGCAACCTTAATATTTGGGTGGGAGCATTCTTTGCATCTGGAGCTATACCGAGAGCTGTGGGAAACTGGATGACAGACAGCTTTTGTCTCTACACACTCAAGAAGCACCCTTCCATCAGGTGTGACCACTAAGATGGCCAGCTGTGCCCTGGGTTACCGAGGTATTCCTCTCATGGAGGACCAATACTCTAGAGTTAGAATTCATCGTTACAGCATGTTCTAGAGTTGATAACTTTGGGTGAGAGTGTGGAAGTAGGTAAATAACTACTTCTAGAAATAAAACAAAATGAAGCTCTAATATTAATAAGAAAACCAAAACAAAATAGTCCAGTATCTGTGGCTCTTCAGAAGACCTCTACCGGTTGCAGTTAGTGGCGCTAATATGCCTTTCTTGTTAACGGGAACGCTCCCCACAGGCTCATGGTTTGAACGCTCTCCACATCCACGCCAGCCTGTGGCTCTGTTCTGAAGGCTGTGAAATCATTAGGAGGCAGAGCCTGGCTAGCAGAAGTAGGTCACTCAGGGTGGGACATTGAAACCCATCACCAGTGACCGCCTGCATCCCTTGCTTCCAGTCTGCTGCTGTGGGAGCACAAATTCACGCTGCCATTCCTTCTTTCCCCACCACGATGGACTGCGGTCTCTCCAGAAGGGTGAGCCAAGTTAAACCTTTCCTTCACTGTGGAGTGACTGTCAGGTGTTTTGTCAGAGTGACCCATACACCAGTCTATACATGCATGTGGAACACAAACTAGAATCTGCAGTAAGAGAAGCTAAACTCACTCGTGAAGAAGGGTAGCAGTCAAGTTTGTATACTGGGGTTTTCAGGAAGTTCCTCTGGGCCCTAATGCTCTGTGCTCATCACAAAAGTACGTCAGCTTTATGAGCAGTTTAGACCAAAAGCAACTCTCCTCTCCCCTCCCCACTCTCTCTCTTTCTCTCTCTCTCTCTCTCTCTCTCTCTCTCTCTCTCTCTCTCTCTCTCTCTCTCTCCTTTTTTTTGTATGTGTGTATGTCATAGTGGTAGATAAAATTGCTACCACCCTGATCAGTGCAAGACTCTGATTTTAATGCCGTCATGCCTGCGGCATCCCAGAACCCCACACCCCTGCCTCTCTAGCACACCAGGACAGCTGCTCACTGAACTAGGAAGGAATATGAGATCTGGAAGCGACCACATGCCTTTTGCCAACGGAAAGCAAACCAGGACAAGGGCATTTATGAAACTCATACCAAAAAATATGGAGGTGAAACTTCACAGCCCTTGATTTGGTAACAAGTTCTTAGCTGTGACATCAGAAGCATGAGAAAAAATAATAACAAGAACAGACAAATCTGAATTTATCAAAATGAGCAATTTCTGGACATAAATGGCAGCATAAAGCACGTGGAAAAATAGCCTGTACAAACACATCTGTGATCAGGACTGGTGTCCAAGATATATAAGTTACATATTCTTTATACTAATATATAAAGAAGTCATAAGTCAACACAAAAAGACAACTCAAAAAAAACAATGACTAAAAACTTGAGCAGTCACATTTGCAAAGACAGCAAGCGAACAGCCAATGGGCACATGAGAATGTTTGACATCATCAGTCCCTAGGGAAATGTAAATAATCCCAGCGGCAAGGAGATAAGAACAGAGGATGGGGGAATACAAAAGAGGGACAGGGATGTGGAGACACTGGGATTCTCTGATGCCGCTGATAGCTGATAGGAACGTAAAGTGGTGTAATCACCGTGGGAAACAACTTGGGAGATCCTTATAAAAAGTTTTCACAGGGGGACAGCAGTGGGGGAAAAGAGCTTGCTGCACAAGCCGGGCGGCCTGAGTTCAGTCCCCAGAATCCACAGGCGTGGGGCCCTCTTGTAATTGCAGCCCCAGAAAGTAAAGACAAGGAATGCTCAGAGTAAGCTAGCCAGTGAGACTAGACACATCAGTGAGCTCTGAGTTTGATTTGGAGACCCTGCCTCAATGAACAAGGCAGAGAGCAATGGATGAAAATCCTGACATAAACTCTAGGCCTCTGCATGCACTCTCGTCTACACATGTGCCATACACATGTAATGACGCACACACAGAGACACACATACATATGAAAAGGAAAAAGATAAAACACAAGTGAGTGAACGCAGTTGATTCTGCGCTCTTTGAATTAATGGCTGCGTGTGTTTGTCACATAAAATAGCTATCTTCTTCCATGCCGTCTTGAACTGCCAGCAGGAAATATTAAAACTCATAAAAATGTTTTCCAAGCAGAATGTCTCAAATTGGGGAATAATGATATTAATTTGGAACCGAATGATGCAAACCAAAGCTATCTGGTAAATTTCATGTCAGTGAGGAATCAGGAAGAAGCCAGGACAATTGGCCAACAGGGGACTTCTGCTTCGCAGCACATCCTTATTCCTTAATCATGGCATTAATAATGTCAAACTCGGCACCTTTTCATTTATCAAACTCCAAAGCAGGCAGCTTGCGTGAGTTACGTCATGCAGCCCTTCCAGAAAATGTTGACTTTAGACCCATTTCGCTGAGGAGATAACTGATCTCAGAGAGGCATCAGTCTCTATGGTCTAAGGGGAGATATGAAATTCACCACCGGTTATTAGGAGTGAGTATCACAACCCAAGCAACTGTATTGCGATCTGAAATTTAACTCATCCCTTTTAGTCTGATGACACTATTCAAGGCAAAATAAATAAATAAAAATAAACACTTTGCCTCAGAGAATCACTGTAATATGGCAATTCCTGGCCATTTAGGACTGTTCATGTTTAAAATTATTGAAATAAAATAATAAGACTTTAATTCCCCAGCTCAGTGCTCAGTTGTCACATACAGCTGGTGCCTGCCATAGGAGCTACAGAACACACCCATCAATACAAAACCTACCAGGCCTTGTCATTGCCCAGATAGGCTCTGCCTCCGGGATTCTGATACTAGCCTGACACTCATCCCTAAGACTTCTCTGTATCCTCCTGTGTCTCGGGGAACCATTGCATGTGACACCTGTCTCAAAACCCTGGCTCAGGCTGAGGATATGGCTCAGCTTATAAAGTGCATGCCCCATGCATGAAGACCTGGGCTTGGATATCAATCGTCCCCTAGAAAAGACTGCACCCTGAGAAACAGAGATGAGCAGACCACAGTAGCCCACTAGCCAATCAGCATGGTGGAACTGGTGAGCTCTGGTTTTGGGGAGAGATGCTAGCTCAGAAATTAAACAAACAAACATACAAACGAACGAACGAACAAATGAACAAAAATGGGACAGAGAGACAGAACAAGATACTAGACGTTAACCTCCAGCTTCCACATCCATGCATACGACCCAGGGACGTATTCGCGCGCATGAGTGCGCACACACACACACACACAGAGCCAGGATGATGAACTGAGTTTATCCACAGAAGTTTTGAAGAGGCACAGCAGCACAGCAAACACACTCCCAGCCCCGAGTTGATTTATCTTGATGTTGGGTTGTGCTCCTCACATTTTGGGTCTCTTCGGTAACCTTTTCACCCCCCTGTTCTTTTCTGAGGTGGCTGGCCGGCTCTTCTCATTCATCATGAATGCATCTCACTCCAGCCCAGGCTCCCCCGACAGAAAGAACAGCCGGTCTTCAAGAGGTCAAAGACATTTTTCTCTCTTCGTCTTTCTCAGTTTCCAGCATAGATTTGTCAGTCTAAGAAGGCATGAACTCTGGATTTGATGTACTTTAATTGATTTCACCCTCGACAAGTCAGACTGGCCGTCAGCTCTTTGCTTGGGCTTCCCTGAACTTTCCTCAAGGCTAAGATTTTCATCTGTCTCTGAAACCGAGCTGTCACCAAGCAATTTATTCCCTTCACCAGCTCTCCGGACCCATCTTATTTTCATTCCCATAACTCCCCTGAGGGAGAGGGGAGAGTGTGATAGAACATGGGAAAGAGTATGCACAAAGGGAAGTGAGGAGGAAAAGAAACGGGGGGAAGATGGGCAATAAATGGAAATTCTTGTCCTTATCCACTTCAGGGACATTGTTCTGATTTCTTGTTTGCATTTTTAACAGGGTGAAATCAGAGAGAAAAATGGGCTGGTGGAAGGGATGCCCAGATGGATGTGTGGAGGGGATGAATGGAGGGGAGGATGCATACATGGATGGATGAAACGATGGATGGATGAGTGGATTTATGAATGGATGGAGGGATTGGTGGGAAATTGGATGGATGGAAAGAGGGAGGAAGGGAGGGAGGCCAAATATAGATGAGTGGGTAGTTTGATAAATGCATGAACGCAAGACTAGGTAAATAGATGCAGGAAGTGTCGGAAGGGGTGGTTGAAGACATAGATGGAGGGATGAAAGAAGGGACAGGTGGGTAGGGGAGTGTATGCGTGGACAGACAGGGGATGGAAGAATGGGTGTATCAATTAATGCCTGTGCACACATGCATGTGTATGTGTGCACGTGTGCATGCGCGTGCCAATTCTTTGGTGGGTGAATTCTTAAGTAATTAGGAGAATTCCAGGCCTTCTCATTACTAATTGGATTGACAAAGCTTCAAAATTTTCCACATATTACCTTGTACTTGCCAGGAATGGTGACAGGGGCTCAAATAATGAGAAGCATACACAGTCCTTATCACCAGAGAACTCCTATGCACAAAGGGTACGATCAGAGGGGTAATATGTGTGGTTCCTGGGGTTCAGCACAGGGCTCCCCACATGCTAGTTGAGCGCTGTGACACTTTCCTACCTCCGCTTCTTTACTGTTCTACTTTCTACAGGCAATATCGTGTCACTAAGTTACGTAGGCTGGCCTTGAACCCACTCTTGTAGCTCAGTCTTTGAATTTTCCATCCCCCTGCCTCAATCTTCCAAGTATGTGTCTGACAAGTCTGCACTGCCATGTCCAGATGGAGAATTTACATCAGGGACATTTGAATACTAAAGGAGAGGAGAATTCCAAGAAGCCCAATAAACAGTGGTAGGCGAATCGATTCATAATGATTAAAGGGTTTTCTGGAAACTGTGCAAAGGTCTTGCTGTTTCAAAGCACACAGTGTGGACGTCCAAGTTGCTTCCATCTCCTCTTTAAATGGGTCAGCAGGCTCAGTTCAGTCACCAGCCTGATACCTGAGAACTAAGATATGTAGTAGTCTATGATGTGGCTCCTGGTTAGATGTCATCTGGTCGGTGGCTTTGACAAATCGATGGCCCTGATGCTTGTGACTAAGCTACCTAAGTCTCCAGGGACTCGACCTGTTTTCTCACCAATGAAGCCTGCTGTTAAGAAGTACTAATTCATTTCGCAGTGGACGATGCCCAGCACTTGATTCCTAAGCATAGAGCAGACGTCCACAAACCCAGGGCTGCCCGTGGTCCTAGAAGAACTCAAGGGTGGTGTGGGAGTCTCACATGAAGAACTCAAGACACCTAGTAAAGTGTAAAAAACATGCACAGGTCATGCCTCTCTCACACTCACAAATGGGAGTATAGCTTGTCACACTCACAAATGGAGTATAGCTGGTCACACTCACAGATGGTGAAAACCTCGCAGATCACGTGCAAGGTCCTCACTGATCACATCATGTCCAACACAAAGAGCTTCAAGGACACTCAGGGGACAGTGGTCACTTTACAATGGCCTAAAACTATGCTTGTAAATTACCTGTCAAAAGTTCCAAGAGGATGATGGGTATGGACTTGAAGACAACTTTCTTGAAGGCCAAGGTGGAATCTGATTTGGTCTCCAGTTGCAACACCACCATCATTTCTGTGCTTGAACCGCTGCTCCCGTCTCCTCTCTCAAACCATACCTCAGGTGTTTATTGCACAAGCGAATGGGAGCCAGATTATGCCAGGGGATGAGACTATTTGACGGCCATCTCTGCAGGGTGAATTCCGACTGCCACTCTGACGTCTGTGAACGTAGGAGACTGGTTCTATCCTCTCTGTGTCCCTTTTTCTGAACAGCAGATGCATGCGCAGTGATAGAAGAATGCCTTCTGTAGCATCCTCAGGTAGTAAGCTCACAGGAAGCATCTCAGAACGGCGTTCTTGGCTTCAACATCTGCTTTCCGCTATGACAAAGTTGTCATTTCCACATCGTGAGTTATTACCTGTCCAGACACTTTGCAGAGGAGGTCTTAATTTATCCACGGCATCTATCTCTTGATCCGTTCACTCTGTCCAGAAATATCCACCATAGATAGATTTGCTTATCCCAGCCTTGCCACGCAGATTACTGAGTCAAGCATTTATATGGCGGCATTCCTTGTCAGATAGATACTTACTGGATCAAACGCAAAATGTAGCAAGGGTCTGGCTCAGTAAGTAGGGGCAATTACTGCCGTGCCTGACTGCCAGTATTGTGCAAAGTTTTGCCTGGAGACGGGTTGCTATGTAATGTCTATCCTTTCCTCACAAGGTCCTAATGTCAGCCTAAAAATTCAGTCCCACAAAGTTCACCTTAGGTTGTCAATGAGTTTACTAGGTTTCCTTACAGAGTACAGGTGAGAGGTTACAAGGAGGAGCCTAGATGATCCGAAAGCATTCACACTGGAAAGCTTGACCCGGCATGGACGATAGCTTCCCCAACCTGTATCCTCCAACGTCTCCCTGGCACAAGAAAAGCACACATATCTAGGGCAAAAGTGCATACAGTTGGCTGAGATGAGTGGCGGGATAGTGGGGAGTGGGGCGTCCCGTGATCCTCCCACCCCCTCCTTCTATGAGAGAGTGCTAACAGCTCACAAGCCCAGCTGTGATGTTTTGCAAGCAGACATAGCTAAGCTCCTGAAGATGGTGTCTCTTTGGTTCTGAGGATAATTCATAACAACAGCATGAGTCTAGTTCCCAGAGCCCACAGGCTGGAAGAAGAAAACCAGCTCCCACATGCTGTCCTCTGGCTTCTATGTGGAGAGAGAGAGAGAGAGAGAGAGAGAGAGAGAGAGAGAGAGAGAATAAATAATAAACAAAGAAATCGTTTTTAAAAACCTCCAGCAGAGGTTCTGAACCTTCCTTACGCTGTGACCCTTTAACACAGTTCCTCATGTTGTGGTGACCACCCAACCATAAAATTATCTTCATTTGTAGTTTTGACGCTGCTATGAATCATCATTCAAATGTCTGATATGCAAATGATCTGAAGTGACGCCTGTGAAAGGTCCTTTGACCCCTCCAAAGGAGTCTTCACCAACAGATTGAGAACCACTGACCTCAGCGTTGTAGCTTAGGCCGCTGAGAGCCTCCTTCCAGCTTGTTTCCTTCCATTGGACTGAACTGAGCGAGCTCACCACCTTGGCATGGATCTCACCAACTGTGCTGGCTAGTTCTAGGTCAACTTGGCACAGCTATAGTCTTCTGAGAGGAGGGACCCTCCACTGAGAAGATGCCTCCATAATACGGGGCTGTATGTAAACTTGTGGAGCATTTTCTTAATTGATGATTGACGTGGGAGGGCTCAGCCCATTATGGGTGGTGCAACCCTTGAACAGGAAGTCCTGGGTTCTATAAGAAAGCAGGCTGCCTGGGCGAGGCGGTGGTGGCACATGTCTGCACCTTTAATCCCCGCATTCAGAGGCAGAGGCAGGCGGATCTCTATGAGTTCAACACCAGTCTAGTCTATAGAACTAGTTCCAGAAGAGCTAGGGCTGTTATACAGAGAAACTCTGTCTTAAACAATGCTCCCAACCCCCACCAAAAAAAAAAAAAAGGGCAGGCTGAACCAGCCATATGGAACCAGCCAGTAAGCAACTCCCCTCCATGGTCTCTGCATTAGCTCCTGCCTCCAGGATCCTGCCCCGTGTGGGTTTCTGTCCTTCAAAGATGGACTATGATGTGAACGTTTAAAACCAGATAAACCCTTTGCTTCCCAAGTTTGCTTTGGCCATGGTGTTTCATCACAGCAATAGGAACCCTGACTAAGACACCACCCTTAATCCATTTTTCTTCTGCTCTTGTCTATTCTTGAATTACTCTTACAGGACTCAGTTTTTAAACCAGACTGAGAGTTTCAAAACTAAAAAGGATATTTGTGCATCCTGCACCTGAGCCCCAAGCATAAAATATAGGTGGTGCACACATCCCACAAGAACCTGCCAGGAAGCCTGGGTGGGTTATTGGCTTCCTATTCACCTCTCTTTCGGTCTGTCTTGTGTTAATCTTCTGGTCTTGGTAGCAAGAGAGAAGCCGCAGTGAATAACGTAGCGAAATTCTAAGTTCATTCTTGAAAGGCGTGTGTGGGAGAGGGTGGCGCTGGGCAATAAAGTCCCCCAAACCCTCCTTTAGTGACTTATTTCCGGAGTGTCCGATTCGGGGATTAAGCTATTCAGTGTATTTGTTTTGGCCTCAGAAAGCAATCCTTCTGTTCAGGGGGACAAAAGCTTTAACATCGCTATCCTGAATGGCCCTGTCTAATTGATGCATCTCAAAGTCCATTTGTCCGTCCAGCACTCCATTTCCCCGCCTTGGCTTAAGAAGAGGCCTCTCTTAACTCACAACACAAGTTCTGAGCTGGGTTTTTCTTTTCTTTTCTTTTTTTTTAAGGAAATGTTTCTACATTTTTTGGTGGAAGGGTCTGGCAGAACACTTTGAACAAGGTTTCTTGTTTTCAAAAGAGGAAATAACCCCAAGCTCTCCACTTGAGTCAAGTGGATTTCAGCAGGCCTCCAGTTTGCTGACACACCACAGGGTGCCCACAGCGCTGGACACTACAGCTTGCTGAGTCTGCCAGACACTGGCACAAGGTCACAGTGCGGGAACTGGTGGCAACATTTAATGTGTCTTGATTCTGACCTGCCTGGATACTTTTCAGGACAGATTTATGTTGCATTTTAAAATCCCATTATGCTAACTCATGGGCTCGTTGTCAATCCAAATGATATTGATCAATTTCAGTCTTCCAAAATTCACATTTATAATTGTGCTATGTAGTCAAAATTATTTGCATAGGTACTGTGTCTGGGTGTTCAGGAAGTTGTAAATCAAAATTATTTATATTTGCTAAAAGAGCCTTGATTATTTTAAATACCAAAATTGTACCACTCCACGCTGCCATTTTTTGCTGTGTGTTCCCATAAACCCTTGCTTGTGACTTTATTTTTTTCTCCACAGGAAATATTTTTCAGATGATTTAAAATTAGTATAGAATTTCAGACTACTTTAAATAAATAACATACCTTCTGTGGTTCATAAACATCAATGTTAGCTCATACAGAAAACTTGGTGTCAAAAGGATAAAAAATAAAATCAACCTAATCACATCCCTTACATGGCTAGTGCCATTTCTGTCTGTGCTAAAAATAAGATTCATTTTTATTTATGTATATAAATCCAGTGGCTGTGGGGTCAGAAGAGGGCTTTGAATCTCTTGAAACCATACTTTCAGAAGGTTGAGAGCTACTAAGTGTATGTGTGTGTATGCATATATATGTATGTATACATATATATTGTGTGTAGAAAAATTATGTCATTTCACATAATTTTGAAAATTGTTGAAGTACTAAGACTCTCTGTAGGTAGCACATGCATTTTCCCATCCACCAACTTTCTCACTGATTTCATCCAGTGAAATCTTAACAGATGTTCTAATGAGGCTGCTTGTTGGTTCCTGGCTGCTCGGCAGCTCAGACCTGAAATAATCACAGAGAAACTGTACTAATTAAATCACTGCTTGGCGCATTAGCTCTAGATTCTTATTGGCTAACTCTTACATATTAATTTAACCCATCTCCATTAATTTGTGCATCATCACGAGGTCATGGCCTACCAGTAAAGTTTCAGCACATCTGTCTCTGGCTGCAGCTCCATGGCTTCTCTCTGAAACTGCCTCATTTCTCCCAGCATTCAGTTTAGTCCCCCTCCCTTCCCACCTACCTAAGTTCTACACTATCAACAGGCCAAGGCAGTTTCTTTATTCACCAATGGTATTCATAACACACAGAGGGGAATCCCAAATTAAGCAGATACAACACAAGAAAGGATTTACCATTCAATACACAGTACAGCTACACATACACACACACACACACACACACACACACACACACACACGTACACCCTTCACCCCATGGATACTGAAGTCCTGGTTAGACTACTTCTCCAGAAAGAAACATACAAGTCAGAACAGCCCAGCTGGACCTGGGAGCTTAAAGCTAAAAACAAAAACCCTTTGGCTGAGATCAGCCTGAATCTTTCCAGTAAAGTTCAATGGGATACTGCGGTGAGCAAGAAGATGTAAGCATAGCAAATACTACTGATATACACTACTGAGAGTTGAAGCTTGTTATGCAGTAAAAGCTGGTTGATGCACCCTTGGTAATTCAGGGAAGGAAACTAGTCCTTTATGTCACACACAGACACACACACACAATCAAATTGTACAACTGGATTTGGGTGACCTCAGGCAAGTAAACACGATCCCTGTGAACCTCAGTTTTATGGACTAGTAATGGAAACAATAGCCATACACACCTTATGGAATCTCTCTTGAGATAAAGCTCACTAATATCAGCATGCCTTTTCCTGCAATGTGTGTCCAAAATGAGCGCCAATAAGTGGTTCTAATTGTTCTCCACTAAAGAATATGTACTTAAGGGATTCTAGTTTCATTCCTTAGAAAACTTTTCTTTTTCTTTTGAGACAGGGTCTCACTATGTAGCCCTGGATGTCCTGGGACTCACTGTGTAGACCAGGCTGGCCTTGAACTCACAGAGATCTGCCTGACTCTGACTGCCCAGTGATGGGAGTAAGGGCATGCTCCACCACACCAACCCTTACAAAATCTAAGGTCAAAACTGTTCCTTGGGGACATGGCAGGTGCTCAGTCAATTTTCATTTTTCATTATAATTTTCATGCTGTTTAAGAAAGAGCCGAGGGGCTGGAGAGATGATCCCGCAAGTTAAAAGCACTGGCTATTCTTTCCAGAGAACTGGGTTCAATTCCCAGGATCCACATCAGAGTTCACAGCTGTCTGGAAATGTAGTTCCAGACTGTCTGGCACCCTCACACAGACATACATGCAGGCAAAACATCAATACACATAAAAATGAATAAATCTTTAAAAAACTAAAAGAAAGAGAGAGTGAGGGAGGGAAAGAGGAATGGAGGGAGGGAGGGAGGGAAGGAGAGAGAGAAGAAGGAAGAAAGGAAGGAAGAAAGGAAGGAAGGAAGGAAGGAAGGAAGGAAGGAAGGAAGGAAGGAAGGAAGGAAAAGCTGAGTCATAGCTCATTGTTCAGCAGATCGGGGACTTCACTTTTGCAAAACCTAGTCAGCTATTCAAGCTTACCCAGGAACAATGATTAGAAATAAATAGACATATAAACTAGGTGCACTGCATGCTGGGGAAAGATACCAATCAGGTTCCGTCATCACTCTGCACTTTACCTGCCTTCTTTGTATCCAGCACTCACCCACACTCTACCACACCAATCAAAATGTATAATGAGTGAACAAGGTATAGTACACACCTGTAACCCCAGAACTCAGGAGGTAGTAGCAAGAGCATCATCCTCAGCTACGCCGTGAGTTTAGGACCAGTCTGAAACACGTGAGACTCTCAAACAAACAAGCAAACAAAACAACAGCCAACAGCTCAATAATTGTCTTATTTCTCCTCTTTGCCCCACGCTCTTCCCAGACATGCTTGGCTGGTGCTGGTGGGCACCTCCACTCTGGCGACACTTGTGCCATCAGCCACTGACCTGGAACACATCACAGTGGCCAGACCAAGATGATGGCAGACAAGCAGGTGGTTGAACTGAACCCGGAGGAGCAGACCAAAAGGAAAAGGAAAGGAAGAAAGAAAATCTTTTCTTGTTTCACCCATGTGAGACAATGCTGATGCCTTCTCAAAAGCACCCTGTGAGCAGACTAATCTTTGAATCCATGTTCTCTAAACTGCTTTAAATATGATGCTTGGCCGCTAATCCAGGAGCTGCAGAAAGAACTGTCGTGCCAGGTGTGGGCATGGGTTTAGAAAGGGGTGGGTGTCCAAAGCCAACATCTGGGAGCAGCCAATCACATTTCTCAGCTGAAAGCCAGCCCTTGTGTGTGTGGAGGGCCGGATGCTTCTGCTTTGATTCTCGCTTAGCTCCTATTGGCCACAGGTTGGGTAGTTTTGTGTTATTGACCAAATGGTACCCGTCACCCCAACATGAGAAACTTTTGCACCTGCCTTGAAAGAGCCCCAAAGCTGGCAGCCTCCCTCGCAGCCTTTTAATTCTTAAAGCTTCAGCCTTTGTGAGTTCAGATCCCCCCAGCATTTGGTGGGCCGATTGGGGTGGGCTTTGTCCTCACAGCTGCAACGTGCCACAGACACTCCTCTGTGGAAATGCAAGGAATTTTATAACAGGGTCACCCTGACCTCGCACTGTCTGTTAACTCCGGTCTCCCTGCTCTTAACGGTTCACAGGAGATCTCATTTCCCTCTAACTCAAGCTTTGTAAGGGGACAAGGGTAACTGTCTGCCTCCTTAGACACTGAGATCCCCTGCTGGAGATTGGACAATGAATGAAAACAAAACAAACAACCTATTTTCCAAAGCAGGTATCAAAAATTGATCACAGAACGAACGTTCATCCTGTGCTTGGATCTATCCTCTGCATTAGTAAGTGTTCCAGGCAACATCCGTGATCAATTTTAGTGAGCCACGATGGCCTATTGCAGCGGGTGTCAACCTTCCTAATGCTGTGACCCTTTTATATAAGTCCTCATGTTTTGGCCACTGCCCCCTCCAACCATAAAATATTTTTTGTTGCTACAGTCATAACTGTAATTTTGCCACTATTATGAATCGTAATGCAAATATTCGATATGCAGGTGGTCTTAGGCATTCCCTGTGAAAGAGTCAGTTGAAACTGCTCCCTCTCCCCCACGAAAGGGGTCACGACCCACAGATCGAGAACCGCTGATCTGTTGTTATTCTGATGCAGAGAAGACTTTATAGGAAAAAATTTAGGCAAGAGAGGAAAAATGACCTCTTTTTATTTTATTGATTTTTATTGAGCTCTACATTTTTCTCTGGTGCCCTCCCCCTTCTCCCCTCCCCTTCAACTCCCTCCCAAGGTTCCTATGCTCCCAATTTACTCAGGAGATCTTGTCTTTTTCTACTTCCTATGTAGATTAGATCCATGTATGTTTGTTGACTAGGTTCTCTTGGATTTGATTCATAGGCTGTGTAATGGTTAGCACTGTGGACTCTGAAAATGACCTCTTGGTACCCAAGCAGTAGTGCGAGTCAAGGCTGAGGGTATAGTTCAAGCATCTGATTCCCAGGCCTGTGCTCCTTGAATCTAGGAGTCCACTGTGGCCCCTGAAGTCTTGGAAGACTCACTCCAGCTCTCCAGACTAAGCATACCTAAACAAATGACTTCTGAGGCGTGACAGTGGCCAACTGTCATTGTTCCTACTGTGAGAGATAGTTTATTAGTCAGCCATTGTCAGAACAATGCTGTGTAACAAGCCATTCTACAAGTCAATGGCTAATAGCAATGGGCACTTAGTCTTACAGATGTGTTTGCAATGACCGTGGGTGGAGGTGAAGTGAGGCTTTGCTTGGCTGTCTGTGTGTTTACTTTGGTCTCCTGGATTAACCTCAACCACCACCACCAGAGCCTATGTGTGTGTGTGTGTGTGTGTGTGTGTGTGTGTATATATATCGTCTGGATATAGTCTTGCACTTGTGCACACTCACGCATCATGCCTGCACTGGGAGGTGGAGATAGGTGCATCCCTGGGGCTTGTATCCAGGCTGTCTAGGAGGAGCAAAAATCCAAGGTTATCCTCTGGCCTCCACATATGTACCTTCACACACACACACACACACACACACACACACACACACAAGGGTAACTATCCAAGTCACTCTTTTTCATTGTAGCTTAAAGAGAGCTCAAAGCCAAGTATGCTCAACAAATACACCCACATCTCACACTGTGTGGACTAACCCAGGTCCAAATGCAGTGATGTGAGGTACTAGTAGAAAAGAAGAGCCCAGAATATTTACTGCACAACAACATAAACTACAAAAACGAGCCTGAAATAACAATAACATTTTAATAAGAGTTAGGGTATGCCAAAGGAAGCCATTGCGGCAGCCCGTCCCGTGCCACCTCTTTCTAGAGAGGAACCAATGTCCTTTGGAGCACCCGCCTGAATCCCAGAGAAAGTGATATCATGTGTTGTGTTTTTAGCTAATTCTCTCACTCCAGGGATGCCTAGGTGGACAGTCTCAGAGGCAGATCATGAATATTTTAGTGCTTAGATTCTGGACTGCCCAAGAGGTACCTTTTGCTCACTTTTCACACCGCTTGACCCTGCCCTAGTGTTCTGAAAATGCACAGGGCTTTCAAAAGATAATGCTGAGTAAATTATAAACCCCTGGTGGTGAGTGGTTAGACGCAGAGAAGTTCCTCGGGGTGGGGGGTGGGGGTCAGGTACAGTGACTGTGCAAGCCCTGGGGCTCAGGGACGTTAGAAGAAGAAGGAGAAGGAGAAGGAGAAGGAGAAGGAGAAGGAGAAGGAGAAGGAGAAGGAGAAGGAGAAGGAGAAGGAGAAGGAGAAGGAGAAGGAGAAGGAGAAGGAGAAGGAGAAGGAGAAGGAGAAGAAGAAGAAGAAGAAGAAGAAGAAGAAGAAGAAGAAGAAGAAGAAGAAGAAGAAGAAGAAGAAAAAGAAGAAAAAGAAGAGAAGGTGGAAATATTCATGAGCTGGAGGGTCAGGACACTTGCTGCTGTGAGGTAGCATCCTCTAGTTAGGCCAGGAAAGCTATGTCTGAGAAATCTGACATCACAGATGCCTAAACAAGGCTTGCGTAGTAATAATGTCTTAAGGCCCCATCCTTAGATGAAGAGCTGTCAAGACAGGGAAAATAGAATTTCTCCAGGGATGAATGCCATGATAGATTATCTAATCTCTACTGGTCAACCCTAAATGCATACACAAGATCAGCGTTGAATGGACTCAGTAGCCTATCTATCTATCTATCTATCTATCTATCTATCTATCTATCTATCTATCTATCTACCTATCGTCTATCTTTCCATCATATATCTGTCATCTATTTGCAAAGGCATGGGAAGAATTGGAGGAAGGGAAAGGGAAGGTGGAAATGATGTAAATACAATCCTCATGTACCAACCTCTCCAAGAAATTAAAACTTTTTTTAAAAAACTTGGTAACTGAGTATGGGGTTTGCAGAGGGGAAGCCATGTCCAACACTAAAGACATTGTTGCCTCTTGAGCACGTGTATACCCACAGCACCTCCCCCTGCCAAGATGAGGATGGCCACAGCAACTTTTCCATGTGCAAACTGAGTGAAATAACCCAAGCACCATGCCTGGCTGGCTGGTCATATGTTCTATCTCACAGCTTTACTCAGAATATTAGTCTTCTTTTTCCCCCCGCCCCCCCTCTCGTGTGTGTGTGTGTGTGTGTGTGTGTGTGTATGAGAGACAGAGACAGAGGAGACAGAGAGAGTGATGAAGAGGTACACACACCACAGTTTGCATGTGGGCATCAGAGGGTGGCTCTGTGGAATCAGTTCTCTCCTCTCACCTCTGCAGAGGTTCTGGGGACCCTAACTCAGTTGCACCATTTGGCAGCAAGCACCTTCAACTACTGAGCCTGTTTTTTTCTTTTTTTAAATTTTAAATATAGTTTTCATCCTCATCTTTTGAGAGACTCTCTCCATGAACTTGGGGCTCATTGGTTCAGCTAGGTGGAGCTGGCCGGTGGGCTCTAAGGATCCCCTCTCGCCTACTCCCTGACTCTGGCTTTTCAGGTATGCACCATCATGCCCAGTTTTGTTTTGTTTTTTAAACATGAGTTCTGGGGCTCGAACTCAAGTCCTCACATTTGTGAGTCAAACTCTTCAATGACCGAATCATCTCTCCAGCCCCATGGTTCCAAGACTCCTTAAGAAGCCTGATGATTCTGTTTCTCTAAGTTCACTTGACTGGGAGTGACCCGGCTAACACAGATCCAGTCACCTGGACTGGTCTGGAATGGTCCCTACCTGAGACACTGGTGTCTCTGCTATGTGTCTTTAATCTGCTTCCCTTGTGAGCACCCAGAACGGTCCTCACAGGGTCCAGCAACGAGCACAGGGAATTGCACCCAGCTTTTGTTTGCCAAGTTTCATGGCACCTACTATGGAAGTTACATACCAAGCCCAGAATCAAGACATGAAGCAAAAGCCTTTCTACTTTAATGACAAGAGAAGTACTGGGGACATCAAGGCATCAAACCTCACCTCAATCCCCATAAAGGCTTAAGAAAGAAGTAGTTGAATTGAATAAAGGAGTTATATTTTATTTAATACAAAGAGCTGGTAGTGGTGGCACACACCTTTAATCCCAGCACTGGGTAGGCAGAGGCAGGAGGATCTCTGTGAGTTTGAGGCCAACCTGGTCTAAAGAATGAGTTCTAGGGCAGGCACCAAAGCTGCACAGAGAAAACCTGTCTCGAAAAACAAAAATAAAAATAAAGTATAAAGGAATAAAGGAGGATGGACGGATGGACGGATGGACGGACGGACGGACGGACGGACGGACGGATGGATGGATGGATGGGTGGGTGGGTGGATGGAGGAAGGAAGGGAGACATAGCAGTGCTTGTTGCAGTTTCTTGGAGAAGGTGGGACTGTCCCTATGGGGGTGTCGTGTGGCTATCACATGGCATCTGCAGTCGGAAGCCGAGAGATGGATATTGGTGCTCAGCTCGGTGTTCCTGTCTACTCAGTCTAGGACCCCAACCTGCAGGATGGGTCACTCATATTTAGGGTGAGTCTTCTAACTTCAGTTAGCCTAGCCTAGGAACCCCCTCACAGACATAGCCAGAGGTGTGTTTCTATGGCAACTCGAAATCCTGTCAAGATTACAATCAGGATTAACTGCCACAAGTCCTCCAGAAGCCCAGCTTTGAGTCCCCACGTCCCTGGAGTGACCGACTTCGGGAAGACTCTGCTTCCTGTTGAGTTACAATTCTTCTACCAAGCCAGCACTGGCCCAGCACTTGCTCTGTTTGCCTTGTCTAGCATGCTCCCTTTCCTGGAGTCAACATTTAAGAGAGAAATTGGGGGTTTTTTCACTCTGGAAAACCGACCAAAGGTAGTTCAGCTGCCCAAGACGTTGACAAAGGGTACAGGTGGGCTGTGGCCCCTCAGCGGGGACACCCATTGCCCTGGGATGTCTAGTGAGCTACCGTCTTGTTCCGCGGGTGGTTCCCAAACACTACAGATTTCCTCCTGCGTAGAATTGGGTTTCTTCATCTCCTCTCTCCATCAGTTGCAGTCAATTCCTGAGTCCGAGATCCTGGAACCAAATAGCGAAAGAGTCTAGCTCGGGTCGAAAGTGTTTTTCTTTGGTGCCTCAGTGTCTCGAGTTGAGAAGAGTTCTCATGCAGTTGCCTTTGAGTGTAAATGCTTAGGTTTAGAGACTCTAATTCATTTGAAACCCTAATTGTTTCTATGATGCTCTGGCCACGGAAAAGGCTCATTTATCTGAGTGTAGGCAGGGCATGCACGCAATCATGTACACATCAAAGGGCATAAGGTGCTTTATCCGAAAACTCCATTCCTAGAACTAAAAGGTATAATTTGAGCATTACCTGTGTTCTTGGCACTTGGGAGGCAGAAGCAGGAGGGGCAGAAGCTCAAGGACATCCTGGGCTACATAGTGAGTTGAAAGCCAGCCTGGGCTACATAAAACATAGCATTTAAAGAAGTGTGTTGTCTATTCTTTTGCTAACAGAAGAACCTAAATTTACATCAGAATGTCCAGTCATGATTCTAGATAGACAATTCTGAGATCTGCTGCTCAGGACACTAGAGAAGCAGCCTCCAGCCAGAGGTCACCATCTGGTCCCAGTTCCCATTTCCTTCCCCATTCACCCCTTCAAAGAACAGAGAGAAAAATCAAGACCGCTCTAGCTAAGTGACCCGTGCTGAGAAGAGCACGCCAGGGCCAGGAGGGCCCTGACCCTCCTATGGAGGTAACAAATTGGTTGCTATGTCTGTGCCTGGCCTGAGAGGGGGGCCAGGAAGGGGGAAATGGGGAGGCAGAGGGCAGTGTGGGACAGAACTGGGGTCATGGGGTCAACAGCCTGTGCTCCAGGCGTCTACACAACAGTTCCATCTACTCCTTCCCAGGAAATGGCCAGCGCTGTGGGGCATGGCGTGTAGAGGTCGGCAGAGGCCACGGCATGCACACACAAGCATGCGTCTGTGCACTCCAGTGGGTGTGTCCTGCCCTGGCTCAGGGCGGGGAGAGGCAGTGAATTGAATTCTTTTACAAGGTCTCCAAGGACCTCTGACCCCATCCATAGTTTTTAAGCATATAAGATACACTTTGATTTTTCTCTGTGGTGCGGTTTGGCTTTTAGGTGTAGGGTTTCTGATACTGTACTCGAGTTCAGATCTTGTCTCTCTTATTTAATACTGTGTGTCTCTGAAAGGCAATGTAACCTGAATGGGAAGTGAGCTAGGTATGGTGGCACTCATTTGCCATGGCAATGCTTGGGAGGCTGAGGCAGGAGGATTGTGAGTTTGAGGCCAGCCTGTGCTACATAGTAAGACCCTTGGTGGGGGGGTCAGGGAGAGAGAACAGAAAAGCAAAGAAGAAAGAAAGGTGATGATAAGGAGGGAGGCAGAGAGTGAAGGAGGAGAGGAAGAGAGGGAAGGAGGGAGGGAGGGAGGAAGGAGAGAAAGAAGGAATAATCATTTTCTCATGCTTGTGAAAACTGAATATTTCTACATCCCGTGTTCAGAGAAATAAGTACAGGCTATAATTATTCAACCTCACACACGAGGGACTTTACATGCAGTTCTCTTTAACATCTGTATGAAAAGCTGGGTTCATTCTACTTAAAATACCTCTTGTAAGCCCCTCGGACCCTGGAGAGTTGAATGCCCTAGGTACAGATAAGGACACGAAGGCTTAAGAAAGCCAGGTCTCCTATCCAGAGTTTCTTGACTGAGGACTGAAAAGGCAAGCCTCAGTCCAAACATGGGACCCTTGATCATCCAACGTGATCTGCAGAGCACAAGTCATGGATGGATGGAAGGAGGGAGAAAAGGAGGGTGGATGAGTGGATGGAGGGATGGATGATGGATGGATGGATGGACAGATGGATGGACAGATGGAAGGATGGATAAATGGAGGGATGGGTGGGTGGGTGGATGAGTTTATGGGTGGATGGATAGATGGAAGGACGGACAGACTGTGGGTGGGTGGATGGATGGGATGGATGAGGGGTGGATGGGTGGATGGACAGATGGAAGGACGGACAGACTGTGGGTGGGTGGATGGATGGGTGGGTGTAGGGGTGGATGGGTGGATGGGTGGATGGACAGATGGAAGGATGGATAGATGGATGGACAGATGGAAGGATGGATAAATGGAGGGATGGGTGGGTGGGTGGATGAGTTTATGGGTGGATGGACAGATGGAAGGACGGACAGACTGTGGGTGGGTGGATGGATGGGTGTGTGTAGGGGTGGATGGGTGGATGGACAGATGGAAGGACGGACAGACTGTGGGTGGGTGGATGGATGGGTGGGTGTAGGGGTGGATGGGTGGATGGACAGATGGAAGGATGGACGGGTGGATGGACAGATGGAAGGACGACAGACTGTGGGTGGGTGGATGGGTGGGTGGGTAGATGGCTGGGTGGATGGGTGGTGAGTGGGTAGATGGGTGGAAGGGTGAATGTGTGAATGGGTGGGTGGGTTGGTGGGTTGGTGTATGGATGGATAGAAGCTCATTCTGTCAGCCTTCATATACTCTTTCCATTTGAACTTGTATCCAGACTCCAAGGAAAGTCAGGCCTCTCCTGCCTACACACCCCCTTTTCTCTGTCCTGTCTCCTTATACTGGCACCTTGGTTTCCATGGCCACCTCACAACCACAGTCTACTCCCACCTCTCCCTTGGAAACCAGGCCTCAGACATCACCCCCCACCTCAGTACCTCTTGCTTTAATTCTCCCTGGCTGGCCTAATTGCTTTGCCCTGTGGTGAGAGGAGACCTCCCCTGCGACAACCCCCGAGGATATGCTGGGGGTGGTGTGAGAGAAGGGGAAAGCAGGACAGCCAATGAGGTACAAAACCCATGGTCCTCTGAACCTATGGCCCCAGTCCTGCTCTACGATGTTTGATGTTTACAACTGAATTTGAGCAGGAGTGTGGTCTGGGGGCCACACGGGCCTCTCCAGTGCTACCTTCAGTGTTTGTCCTTTGGCTCATTACCCAGTGACATTTAACACATCATCAAACTGCTTTACGGTCACTACCAGCATGGCTTCTGGCCCTGGAGTCACAGGCGGTGGAGCACAGTGACCTCCCAGTAACTGGGGCTGGGGCCCAGAGCACACATCAGGGGATCAAAAGCCATACTAAGAAAACCAGACCCGGAGTCAAATTAGAGACTCAGGACCCCTGACCTCCCCCACAGCTCAGTGATAAGACTCAGAGTTCAGGAGGTCTGGCATGGTGTCATGGAGAAGCGTAGTGCTTGCTAGCATACGGCCAGGTGGGATTTGCCACTTCCCCGAAACTATTGCTCCCTGGAGAGGATCACAGCATCTCTGACCTTCTGTCAGGCTAAGAACACCCATCCCAGAAGCTGTTACTGGGAATATGGAGTGGACACTTACCTAGAAAGTGATCAGCCCAGAGCAAGCAGCGGCCTGTGGCTATTGGAAGTATCCGCTACTCTCCCTGTTCTCTGAGGATCAGGGTCAGAGGGACTGGGCTGTCAACTGTAAGCATTTCCTTCTTCTAAGTTGTCTTCACGTTTTGCCGAAACCCACAATAAGAAGAGTAAGGAAACAGTAAGAACTCAAGTGGCAACTTCCACTGCGGCAGCTGCACCGTCGGCAAATGTACGCACTATATGCAGAGACATCGGCATGCATTATACAGACGGGAGTGCAGCGTTCTGAGCCATTTACAGTATCGACCTCCAGAGCACAGACGAGGAGTGGAAGAGGCCAACAAGCTGCTTCCATGGCTCAAGGAGACTGCTGCCCAAATGGTCTCTGGAATCCACACAAAGGTGGAGGGGGAAAAGGACTCTGCCAAGTTGGTCTCTGACCTGCCATTTGTGCCAGAGCAGACACACACACACACTTGCACACAATAGTGCACACATACATGCATGTAACAATTACAAGTAAATAAGTAATTTAATTTTTAAAAGAAAACTAGAAGAGGCTGGGGACTGGCAGAATAGTCCTTGTCTTCATTTCTGAAAGGTGAGCCCAGACCTGTGGAACTGGAGGCCTTGCTCTATCTAACTGTGGATGGGCCTTCACTGAGGGCAAGGGAGGTGCCACAGAGGGGTACCCTGTGGGTCAAGGTACTCATGGACCCTTCCCTCTCCTACTCTCCAACATCCTAAATTTCCCTGACACGGCGGCTGAGAAGGGCCGGCTGTCACAGCTGATGCGCGGTAATGAGGCAGGGTTAATACTCATGGGGTCACGCTGCCATTCTGAATTTCATGGGTATTCGGTAACACAGGCAGTAACCAACGTGGAGGCCAGGAGGTATACAGTGAGGGCCCCTGGGTACAGGCCCGGGATAAAAGCTGACGCCAGGTTCTCATGGTGGATAGAGGATGCCTTAGGATGCTGGGATCATGGCCTTGTCCTCCCTCTCACCTCTGACCTCCCTTTGCTGTGGGAACTGATCTGTGTCCAGGTCTGAGAGGTGAGCCCCCAGAATTCTAGAAAAAGTGGTGTGTACTCTGCGGATAGAGTGTGGACGTGAGTGTTTTCTATCTACTTAGCTGGATTTGAAGCCGCTAGGGGATAAACCTCTAGATGGGTCTGTGCGGTTTCCAGAGAGGGAAAATACACTCTGAATGATGCTGACACCACGTGATGGCTGGGCTCCCAGGTGGAACAGAAGGAGAAAGCCTGCTGAGCGCCAATATCCATCTCTCTCTCTGCTTCCTGGCTGCACAGTGAATGGGTACCGTATGCCCTGATGCCACGCTTTCCTTACCATGACGGACTGTACCCTCTGAAACAGCGAACCAGAATAACCCCTTGGGTGCTGAATTTGCTTTAGTCAGGCATTTGATCGCAGCAAGAAAAGCCGCGCATAGACAATATACATTTGCTAAGTTGCCGATCTAAGAAGGTTATGCCAAGAACTAGGGCGGGGATTCCTGGACAAACTGTGTATGGAGATGAATGTGGTGGCCCACACCTGTAATCCCAGCACTCAGGAGGCTGAGGCAGGAGGTTGATGAGTCCAAGGCAAGACCTGTCATTTTCAAAAGAAAAATGACCTGGGAGAAGTTGTAGGAGGGGAAAGCATGATCAGGAACTATTATAGGAAAAAAAATTAATTTCAATAAAAACCAAATGAAAAAAAATGTCTTCATCGTTGTTGAATAAGGAGGAGAAGTCACGCTTGTACAGATGGGCTGTGGGTGCAACGCATCCAAACAGGAAGCAAGATGAGGCTCACTTACAGGCAGGTGACTCCAGCTGCAGAGAGGGTTGTAGTATCCTTCCTTGTGCTTAAGAAAAGCAGGGCCCAAACTAATTAAATTAACTGTTACAGGGGTTGGGGTATGACTCAGGTGGTAGAGCGCTTGTCTAGCAAACAGGAAACCCGGGGATCCACCCCAGAAGAAACCAAGGTGTGCTGCAGCAGAACTGTCACCCTGGTACCCCGGAGTTAGAGACAGGAGGATTAGGAGTTCAGGGCCATCTTCAGTTACACAAAGGCTGAGAGCATCCTACACCTCATTGGAACTCTGACTCAAGATAACTTAAATTTTAAAAAAATTTAAAATAATAACAGAGTCTAAGTATCTTTAAATGAACAAGCTAAGACTAGGGAATAAGAGTAAATCCCATTAATATTATTTGGAGGTCCTTTTGCCCTCTAAGCTTGGAGTTGTATCAAGACCATCCACTATTAGGGGGTCAGTTCTGCCTGATCATGTTTGACCATCTATAGTGAGCCCTGAATCCACCTGTACCTGATCACACGCAGTGAGCCCTGAATCCGCCTGTACCTGATCACACGCAGTGAGCCCTGAATCCACCTATGCCACAGCACAAACAAACCTTTCAACAAATCAGGTCCCTTAACAAGTATCTTCATTGCTTTGAGTGATCTTGTGGTTGATAGACAGATATTTCTTTGGTGGTGACATTTATACATGAATAGTCTTCTCAAGAAACACAGGTCACTGCCTGGGAGTCCTTTCTCCTGCTCCTCACCCCAGACATATTCTTAGCACGCAGAAAAAACCAAGTTCACTAGGAGGCTAAAACTCCAGCATTTAACCTTCCTTGGCCCATGACGACAGGGAACAAACAGACAGATAACTTCTCCAGTTTTCTTGTCCCTTGATTGAGCTCACTTTTAAAAATGTCCCATATTGTCACATGGAGTTCCATTGGGGCTAGCTCCCTTGCCAATATTATTTTTAGTTTATTTTGTTTTTGTTTTTAATTATGTGTGCCTATAAACATATATCTATGTGTCAGTATGTGCATGTTGCCT
Source organism: Alexandromys fortis (assembly GCF_014885135.2). Taxonomy (NCBI): domain Eukaryota; kingdom Metazoa; phylum Chordata; class Mammalia; order Rodentia; family Cricetidae; genus Alexandromys; species Alexandromys fortis. The sequence continues at coordinate 1,456,404 of NW_026067985.1, read as the reverse complement.
GCAGAGGCCAAAGAGAGCATCAGATTCCACAAAACTGGGGCGGCAAGTGGTTGTGAGCCACCTAACATGGGTGTTGGACTTGAACTCAGGTCCTCTGCAAGAGTAATACAGAGTGCTTGATTGCTAAGCCATCTCTCAAGCCCCTTATTGCCTGCTATGCGGACTAACTTGGTGGCCGATGCCTCTCTACTCTCTCCTTTCACCTGCTGGCTTCCTGGCTCAGATGCCCAATGAGCCCCGTGTGCCTGTATCCTACCTCATGACCTGCTTTGAGGGAAATCCCAAAGTCTTTGGGGTTCTGCACCTCATACACTGCAGAGCCCTGACTAAATTCTAACCCACAGGAGGCATACCCCAAACTCTGGTGACCCCCAGATCCATGTTCCTCAATCCTTTCATAGAAACATCTTCACCTGAGGGCAGAGTTGCAAGGCAGCAGCGAAGTCATAAGACTTCACCAAGAAGCCTGCTCTTCCCATAGTCATGGGAGCCTGAGGTCTCCCTAGTGAGCTGCTTCGGGTCCAGAGCAGGCTCTAGGTTTGCGCATTGTGAATGATCCCATTTTCTTTGCACATAAATGTTGCAAATGCCATACAGTGCTGCTAATAATTACGCCCCACCTCTTTTTTAAGGCCCCTTCTTAGCCAGCCAGTGGCCCCTGCATTAGTTCTCTGTTACACTGATACGTCATTACGTCATTATGACGTCTCAGGCGAAGAGTTGGAATCCTAACACCCTCGGCCCAGAGAGAGGCGGAGAGCGGAAGGGCCCATTAGGTTGCTGTGGTCAATGCACTGTGTTCCCCTACCCCACCCCCCCACCCCCCACCCCGAGACTATTTTCTGATGCTTTTAAAATAATGGACTCATGGGTCTGCCTTCCATAAGAAAAACTCCCTGATAGCTTGCCAAGGACAGAGCTCGTGGTAGGTTAGAGTACCCTGAAAAGCAATTGCTTCTTCAAGTTCTTCATATTCCCTAAAAGATGGTTTGGGTCTCCTTAACATAAGACCGCTCTTGGGAATTGGCTGATCTGAAATTCAGGCCTCCATAAGGAATGTTTTCAAGTCTTAAGAGTGTGTTGTGCGGACCAGTAGAGAGTGTTGAAGAGAGAGAGCAGGCTAGGGAGCCCCTCAGGTGACTTCTAAAGCCCAGTGTTTGAGGTCACACCTCCAACTCGCCATCTTCTTTGTAAATGTGTGTGGTGTGTGTGTGTATGTGTGTGTGTGTGTGTGTGTGTGTGTGTGTGTACATGTGTACCCATGCCTTCTGGGGCGCTCAGGAAAGAGAGGCAGGGGGATGGTGAGTTCAAGGCTAGCCTGAGCTACACAGGGAGATCTCGTCCTTATCTGAAAACAAAACAAATTATTCTACTTTACACTGAAAACACACAGCACACCCACTGTGGGCTTGCACAACTACAGCACACTTGTGCCTTGTTGCCAGTGCGTGCTGGGTATGCTCTCGCTTCCATCCCGGCTGTGAGGCTGCCAGTCTACACGGCACAAAACCAAGTCCCTCCCGTAGACCAGGTCCGAATGTTTACACAGCGATCTTACACACATTAACTCGTCAGCACAGAATCCGCTGACTGGGCCAAGATGAGAAATGGATGGCAGAAGGGTGATACATCATGGACCAGAATAATCATTTAGCTCCTGGATAGCGGCTCCCATCCAAGCTTGGATTACTGCTTTCAGCTACACACAGGGCAGATCGATAGCAACACCATCTTCACGCCGGAAGGAATTGCGGAGATGATGGTCTTCTTTGTCAGCCTGGACTTCAGGACAAAGTGCCCCAGGTAGCTGACTCGAGCAACAGATGGATGCCTTCCGATTCTGGCCAAGGTCAGAGAGATGGCACGGATGGGCTCTGGTGAGAACCTTTTCCTGCCTGGCAGAAAGTCACTGGTGTGGTTCAGTTTTGAAATGTCTCTCACAGCCCCTGTGTTTGCACGTGTGGTCCCCAGGGGATGGCTCCATTCTGGAAAGGTATGGAATTTCCAGGAGGTAGAGCCTAGCTGGAGAAAGTGTTTCACTGGTGGCAACTCTTGAAGTTTCATATCCCAGTTCCCTTTCTGTCTGCTCTCCACTTTCTGGCTGTGGACACAATCCAACCAGCTACCTCATGCTCCTGGCAACATGCCTTCCTCACTATGGCAAACTCTGTCTTCTCAAACTGAAAGCCAGGGTGCTTCCTTTCTCCCCACTTGTCAGTTATCCCGCCATAGCAGTGAAAAATGAAAAAGAGAGTCCAATGGATGTGTCTCCCTTGGTGGAGATGAGAGCTCTGACCCCTCCCTCTTACACAGACTGTCACAAGGTCATTGCCTCGGTAACTACCTAAGCCTGCTGAGTCCCCAGAGGACAGGCTTCCTGACTTCATCCACTGGAGGTCTGAGCTGTCACGTCTCGGTTTCAAGAAGGACTCAGGTAGTTTTTATATGAATGGCCTGCTCCGGGCCCCTGAATCCAAAAAGAGCAGCTGGACTGTTTGCATAAAGGGTATCCTACTTAGTCAGGAAGTACTCAATAAAGGACTACATTCTTTGCCATACGATAATCAGTATTCAACAGAGGATATAGGGAAACCTGGAAGAGCTCCTGCTTCCTCTGCTTCTTTAGCTACTGCCTGTAAAACGAAGAGATCATACATCTCAAAGCAGCATACCCCAGGCCTCAGGCATCTCAAAGAAGCATCTCCCAGGCCTCAGACATCCCAAAGCAGCATCTCCCAGGCTTCAGCTATCCCAAAGAAGCATCTCCCAGGCCCTCATTCTCCGAGAAGGAGATGGGTGTTTTGTGCCAAGCATAGCATCCCCAGAGACCTCTGGGTCCTGTTGTCTTTGTTTAGGGGAAAGAGGTTTCCTGGTTGCAGGCCTTGTCAGCTCCTTTCACATACTGACATTACATTTTATGCTCTAGGACGACGTCGTGGAGGATTTTCCAAATTTATTTGACAACATATGGAATATACATCCTGCCTGCTTTCTTGAGGGATTAGAGTCATGGCAGAATCCAGATAGGGAGAAAAATGTGAACAAGATGAATGTATAAGTTTTCTTTGAGGTCTGACATTTGTAATGTTGCCATTTTGGATGTTTAATCCAGACTTTCCTCCCTATTTGCAGGGATATTATATTAGTCCCGGGACAACCGTAACAGAATTACAAGCCATTGCAGTGGGACTCGGCACCCACAAAGCGAGGACTCCTGGTGGAGTAGCACACGCCTATGACTCCATACTCAAAAGGCTGAGACAGGGGTTTGTGAACTCAAGAACAGTCTGGGCTATATGAAGAGACCCGATCTTCCCCACCCTGCATCAGAAAAAGATCAGCAACAGAGAAAGGATCAAAGGCTGAGTGAGCAGTTTAAATCGACAGGGACTTTAAAGGCCAGGAGTCCATGGCCTTGGTGCGGGCTGGGCCACGCTGAGAGACTGAATCTGCCACACTCCTTCCACTGTGGTCCACACAGCTTGCGCTCTGTGGCTCCCAGCAGCATGCCTCCCAGCCCTTCCTCCATTGGCAGTGGGTGTTTCTTCTGAGATCTCAGAGAATCTCTGTAGCTTGTGCCCCTATATAATGGCTCCAGTTCCAAATGAGGTCACATTTCTAAGTAGCAAGAGCTAGGACTTTAAGTAACGTACTCACAGATCAGTGGAGGTATGAGGACAGACAGGAAATAGACTGCTTGCCTTAAAAGAAATTATAGAACCGATAAAACTGAATGTTTTATAATAAACCGGCCAGGAAGTAACTGGATTCCTGCATGGGTGACCAGCATGGTCATTGACGTCAATACAATTGAATTTCCCTTCATCTGTCTCTCTCATCCCCACATTTTGTCCTTGCTTGCTTGTTTTGTTGTTTTGTCTTTGTGAGGTGTGTCTCTCTCTGTGTGTAGTGTCTGTGTGTGTGTTTGTGTGCATGTGAATGTGTGCTTTTTGTGTGTATGCTTTCTTGTGTGGGGTATGTGTGTGTTTGTGTGGGTGTATGTTTGTATGTATGTATGCGTGGGTGAGTGTGTAGTATATGTGTGTATGTGTGTATATTTGCATATGTGTGAGGAGGTTGGGGGTTAGGTGGGTGTTGGTGTGTAATGCTGCCGAAGCCAGGCTTGAACTCTCCATGGAGTCACAGAGACCTTAAACATCCTCCTACACCATCCTCCTGACTTCTGAGAAGGGGAGCATTGTTATACGGTGATGGGGTAGAACCAGGGTTTTGCTTATGCTGAGCAAGTCTTCACCATACCCCCAACCTTCTCCATTTCTCCAAAACTGGATCATAGAAGCTGAGCTGACAGCGCCGGAGGGATCAAGGTTCAGCTATGGTGATGGTTAGAAGTGTTAACTGGAACTGGGTCACTTTGACTGTGTTCTAGAGTTATCTGAGCCTCTAGGGCAGTCAACATCTCTCTATGGCCTAATACGGCATGTCTTTATCTAGACATTGTGGTAGCTGCCCTTTTTGCAGTTTCCAGCAACTTCTTTCTCATTTCTCAGTGAGTGGCCTCCCAGCCTCCTTTGCACCACCCACTGTGAGGAACAAGTCAGCAGGCACCTGTGGGCATCATGAGGACAAGCGACGCCTCCAGAACCCCAGCTCTTGGCTGTGCTTCCCCCCACACACATTTTTTCCCCAGTTCCAAACAGTCCAGGAAAGCTGCCATCCTAGGACAAGAATGGGGAAAGAGAAAAGTAAAGAAACATTGTATGGCAGCATTATGAGATCTTATGTGTGCGTGCCCGTGTGTGTTCATATGCACACAGAGATTCGGGGTTAATATTGGGGTCATTCCTCAAGAGAGATTTGGGGATCATTCCTCAGGAGATGTCCACTGTTTTTTTGTTTTGTTTTGTTTGTTTGTTTTTTAAGCAGGTCTCTCACTGGCCTAGCCCATTAGATCCTCCTGCCTCCAGCTTCCCAGCTTGGGTTGTAAGTATATCACCATGCTGAGGTTTTTGTTTGTTTGTTTTGGACAGGGTCTTTATACACAGACCTGACTGGCCTGAAACTCACTCTGTAGACCAGGCTGGCCTTGAACTCCCAGAGATCCACCTGCCTCTTCTTCCCAAGTGCTGGGATTAGTAAGCACGATCATGTCCGGTTTTTAAATATTGCTTCTGGGATCAAGCTCACATCATTCTGCTTGCAAGGCAAATGCTTTACTGAGTCACCCCCTGGCTCCTGGTTATGCCACCCAAAGGTTTCCTCGCTGTAAGCAGGAGTCTGGCCCTCTGTGGCTCCGCTGCAGAAGTCACACACAAGAATGGGCTTGGACCTCTCTGCACATGGCTCAGAAGCTTGTGCCAAAGTGTGGGAGGTGGGGTGGGGGCCGGCTGGTTCAGTCGGATGCAAAACCAGTTTCCTTCCCAGCCTGAGCCCAGCCTCTGAATTCTAGGATTCTTTAAACCTCAAAAATGGATTCTCTGTTTTCTAAAAATTCCAGGGTGGCTGTGCTCCAAACCCCTTCCAAGCCCCAACCTAAAATGTGGCTTCACTTTGGAGAATTCAAATGTGGCTGACTTTTAAGAATTTTGGCTCTAGCGCGAGGGGGTATCTGGTGAATCGCTTGGAAAATGAACGATGGAGTTCTCAGAGGCCTCCGGATCTCACCCGGGAGCCAAGTCAAAGCAGGCCTAGCTGACCGACCGGAGGCTCTGGTGTCAAGGGTGTCCGCTTGGTCCTTCCCCCTCCCCTCCAGTGAATGCTTGCACTTTGGGGACAAGAAGGTTTGTTTGTTTTCCAGAATGTTCAGAACTCTTTTGTCCTCCTGCTTCTTCCCCCGCTTGTAGCCTTGAGACTCTGTGACGAGGCCACAGCTGTTTATGCACTTAACTTGACTTGAGGTTTTTAACTGCATTTACTGGGGCTTTTTTTTTTCTTCTTGAGGCCCCGTTTCTTGCTTGGCCAAATGAGGTGTGCTAACCCCTCCTTGCTTCCCAATATCTCTCCAAACACGTGCCGCACACCTATGCAAACGTCCAGAACACCAAGGAAATTAGAGGGCCTGATGAAAGGCAAGTGGGGGTGAGAGAGGAGGCATGGAGGTAGCCTCAAAATAAAATAAAATTAAAAATTCCGATGATGACTTTGAAAACCAGCTGCAGTTTTTCTGATCAAAACGTAGTCTTCGGGGGTTATTTTCAGGCCAGGCTCCCTGCCAAAGGCTGGGATGGATTCTAGGCCCCATATGGTGTTGGCCACATCACGGGAGGCTTGGCACTAGCGGGCTCCTAGCTGGAACCTGCGAAGCCTGCCCTCCCAGGGCTGGACGTTTGTGAGGGCTGAATTCCAAGATCATCTCAGACAACAGATTTTCTTCCAATTCTGAAGGATGATTTGCTTCCAAGGTGGCTAGGGCTTTGGGGCTCTGGGTGCTAGGGATAAAATCTTTATCCTCTCACTTCCTGGAAATACCTGGTCATGACAAGAGGTGTGACCTCTGGATGCTGGTTACTGCATCTTTAAGAGGAGACCCAGCACACTCAGCCTGAGCTGTAGATTGTCTACTCAGTGTACCTGGGACCTTGGCTGCTTTGTGTCGATGTTCAAACTCATGACATCTCCTCCATCCTGACTTGCTGGGACATAGAGCCAACCTCGGGTACAGAGAGTCCCACGCCAAGCACTGAGTACCTCTCAAAAATCTTCCCTGAGCATTTTCTCCCTAACGCAAGGAGTCCAGCAACAAGAGATGTGCCTGCCCCACCTCCTCTCCACTTCCCTTTGGCATCCAGTCAGATCTATAATGTGGTCACACCAGGATACAAGAAGGTTCCACAGAACAAGAAGAGATACTTGGTTTTGATGTAGGGTGCAATCTCCTCACACAGGACATCACAGAAGACAGTGCATTTGTGTCACGCACTCATGCATGCACGTACACACACATGTACACACTCACACACACCATACCCTGTACTCAGTGTTAAAAGCTAGGAAGAACTACCCATAAGAATTTGGAGACTCTCACCATGTCTGAGTGGTGGCCTCAGTTACCTGGGTGAAGACTCTTGGTGACTTGTTTGGTGTTCTGAACCAAAATCCCTGACAGAAACAGGGAGTGGTGAATGATATATTGGGGCTCATGGTTTTAAGGGATTTCAGTCTGTCATGGCTGGGATAGATGGCAGAGGGGCTCAGTCTATGGTGGTGTCACCCACATGCTGGTAGACAAGGAAGCAGAGAGTGTAGTAGGAGCTGAGGGCCTCTTCCCACAGCCTGGCTCCTGGCCGTCTGGCTAGCTTATACCCCAAAATAACAACAAACAAACTATTCATTTAAACACTGCCTGGCCCATTTCTATTAATGTGTGTAGCACCGAGGTGCGCTTACTGGGAAGATTCTAGCCTACATCCATCCTTGATTGGAGCTTCATCGTGTCTGCCCAAGAGGGCAGAGCTAAGGCATATGAGCTCTCTTCCTCTTCCTCCCAGCACTCTGTTCTGTTTACTCCACCCACCTAAAGGCTGGCCTATCAAATGGGCCAAGGCAGTTTCTTTATTAGCCAATGACCTTCCTCCATCAAGAGAGGAGGGTCTGAACCGGTGGCAGGATATGACTCTCAAAAGCTCATCCCTGGGGTCCTATTTCCACCTCCTGAAGACCTTGAAGCCTCCTCAAATTCTGCCTCAGGGCAGGGGGAAAGAGAGGGAGGATCCGAGATACAGAGGACATGGCGGCCAATGTGGCTTGAGCATCGTTCACCTACCCAGGCTGATCTAGAAGTGAGGCCGTGATGACGCAGAGGAGCAGGCTACAGGCTGGGGAGGCACCCAAGTCGGGGAAGTGCTTGCCAGGCAGCTGAGCCAGGACTAGCACTGGACTAAATGCTTAGAAGCCGTGTTTCTGTTGCCGTTGTTCTTTCTGTCCTGTTTGTCTGTTTTTAAAAAGCTGAGTACAGTGGTACGTGCTTGTAATTCCAGTACTGGGGACACAGACACAAGAAGGTCCCTGGGGCACCCTGTCCAGCTAACCTGGTCTGCTGGGCCAGTTTGAAGCCAGTGAGAGAACCTATCTTAAAGGTGACCTCTGCCTGAGGGATAACACCCAAGGTTATTTTCTCATACACATGCGCATACACACACACATGTGTACACATATACACATGCAAACACACAGGTGCATGCACACACATACACATGCACACATGCAAACACACAAACATACATGGAATATACATGCACATACACACATAAACACATGCACATACATGGAAAACACACATGCATGTGTATACACAAACACATGCATACATGTGCACACACAAGAGGACACATAAAGGTCATTAAGAGATGGCTAGGTCATGTGGTTGGGCCCTTGAGGATCAGTGAGGTCTATGATTGTGGGGGTGAGTTAATTATAAACGGGGGGGGCTGGCTCTCTTTCCTCTCTCCATTCATCTTCCTTACTCTTGCTCTCTGTAAGGCCATCTCTATGTTTTGATACTGAAAAAAAACATTCGACAGCTATAGCCTTTAGAACTTAACCTTTTCAGCCTCTAGACCTGTGCAACAAACTTCTGCTGTTTTTCATTTCTTTGGTCTGTGGTGATCGCTGTGAAAACACGCAGATATGGGTGGATGTAGAAAGAAGCATGTGCAGAGAGTGATTCTCCATGGGTGTGGAGTCACTGGAATGTCAGGAGGCTCGTTCCTGATATGAATTGATCACCTACTGTATACGGGGTCCGTCACAGTGGCATCTGGAAGCCGTGATGCTGAGGTTAAGCAGGGATCGAAGAATTCTTGGCTAGGGCTTCAGGAGACCCCAAGGGCTTCTTGGGTCATGGAAAGGACAGTTGTGATATGTAAGGTCACTTTAAATTCCTGAAGTATAACAAGCATGTACAACTGGGAAGCTCAGATTTCTGGGTTTTATGCAAAGCACAGCCCTGGGCCCCTCAGAGTGTGGGCAGCCAGGGAGTGGTTACTTAAACTGAGCCCATCTCCCAGAGCAGCTCCCCAGCTCCTAGATTCACTTGGGCCACCTGTCAAAACCAAGGCAATGTCCCCTTGCCTAAGCCACCAAGTTGACTTATGGATCCCCTGGATGTCTTCCAGATCCTGCCTGTCTCTGGGACTCCTGGGGCATCCAACATACTTAGCCAGGCTCCAGGAAGGGGCACAGAGCAAAAGTTGGGTGCAAAGCCTTATTATAACAGAACGGGGTGACAGGCTACTTTGCTGGAGTATATCATCTACTCAGATAGCTGGACACGATGAACAAAGTTGTCTTTAATGGATGGTAACCTAGGACTGGGAGCTGGCTAGGGGGTGAAGTGCTTGCTGTGAAAGCAGGAAGACCTGCGCCTGGTTGCCAGCATTCCTGTGGAATGGTGGGGCCTGCTGCTGGGCTCCTGTCACTTGGGCTTTGGAGAGATGGAGACAGTAGGATTCCTGAGGCACTGGCCAGTCGGCCTAACAGAACTGGTGAGCTATTCATTCACTGAGAGACCCTGCCTTAAAATACAGATAGGAGGGAGATTGAGGAAGACCACTGATTTTGATCTCTGGCCCATATGTATACACACACATGTACATGTACCCATACATATACATGCACACATATGTGAACATGTATACACACACATACATACACACACACACACACACACTAGGTTTCATGAGTAAGAAAAATGCCTTGAAGTTATTTTTAAACCTTTTCTCCATTTTGGATCTCCTCTGACCAGTCCAGGAATGCAGGGTAAGGACAAGGCACACCCTTCAGGCTACGGCAAAAAGTATTTTATCATCTGGCAGAGATGAGAGTTGATATTGGATATGCCTGTCACTTGCTGGCATGAGGTTAAAAGAATCCCAAAGCTGTCTCAGGTAAAGATGGTGAATCCTTGTATTCTAAGGACATTAATAAAAATGGGTTAATTTAAGATGTAAGAGTTAGCTTACATATGCATGAGCCATTGACCAAACAGTATTGTAATTAATATAGTTTCTGTGCGACTATGTGAGTCTGAGCGGCCAGAAAACAAACTTCCAGCCTCTGCTTACATAACTTCTTTGCCGTGATGAACTGAAATCTTCTGAAACCACAGGCAGAAGTAAATCTTTCCTGAAGTCTTTTCTACCAGTATTGTGTTCACAGCAATACGGAAGTAACTCACACAGGGAATAGATATCAGGCATAGGAGTCTGCCATTATCAAAGTTTTGTGTGGACACCATTTGATAGGAATTTTCAGTGCCTTCTCCTAACCTCTGTGAGCACATGATGAGCATACACACATGCAAGCAAAACACTCATACCTATAAAAATTCAGTATAATCTAAATGAAAGGTCTATTGCGGGGGTTTAGCTCTCGTAGATGATATAGACAGAATGTTTGTGTTCACTTAAAGTTCATGAGTGCAAGCTTAATATCTAAGTGATTTTTTTTAATATTTACTTATTTATTATGTATACAATATTCTGTCTGTGTGTATGCCTGCAGGCCAGAAGAGGGCACCAGACCTCATTACAGATGGTTGTGAGCCACCATGTGGTTGCTGGGAATTGAACTCAGGACCTTTGCAAGAGGAGGCAATGCTCTTAACCTCTGAGCCATCTCTCCAGCCCCTCTAAGTGATTTTTTTTGTTTTTGTTTGTTTGGGGTTTTTTGTTTGTTTGTGTGTGTGTGTGTGTGGTTTTTTTTTTTTTTTTTTTTTTGAGACAGGGTTTCTATGTAGCTTTGGAGCCTGTCCTGGAACTAGCTCTTGTAGACCAGGCTGGCCTCGAACTCACAGAGATCCTTCTGCTTCTGCCTCCCAGGTGCTGGGATTAAAGGTGTGCGCCACCACCACCCAACTGGTGATGGTATTTTTTAATAGTGGGTATAACCACCTATCCTAGCCTTGGGGAGTTGAGACTTCAAGCCATGGGGCACTGAGCCTTCTAGCCATGGGAGAGTTTGTGCTTTTTAGCCATGGGAAGTTGAACTTTCTAGCCATAGGGAGTTGAGCCAGCATTCCCAGAGCAGCTCCAAGGAAGAAGCCAACCTGACTCTACCAAGGAAGAGACAGGACTGAGTGGAGACACTCAGCTGGTTAATGACTAAGCCCTTCTGAAGGGAATGAATGACCTTATCAGAAAGGCTTCAGAGACCACCTTTAACTGGATGAGAAAAAGGCGTAGTATTTTTCAGTAAGCCACCTCAGAGACTGTGCTTATTGAGGAAGGCACAGGGAAGGTTCCCAGAATGCACTTAGTGAGTGAACAAAGGAAGGGTGGATAGATAGATGGATGGGTGGGTGGATGGATGGATGGATGGATGGGTGGGTGGATGGGTGGGTGGGTGGGTGGGTGGGTGGATGGATGGATGGATGGATGGAATGGTGGATGGGTGGGTGGAATGGTGGATGGGTGGGTGGAATGGTGGGTGGGTGGATTGATGGGTGGGTGGATGGATGCTACATAAAGCTTTCAGTCACCATGAAAGGAAACAGCCTTGAGTTTCTCATCATCAACAGCTCAGCAATTAAAGATCTTTGGAAGTTGGGCTTCTCAGCCACAAAGCAGGGGGCCTGGGAATTATTAAAGAGCTTCTTGTTTGTTTGTTTTGTAAATGAAATTCAGAGTCCAGGAAGCTTGCTGAAGCCAGCTGCAGAGGATTGGAGTTTAACCCTTCAGCGTCCTTGGATCTGTGCTGTGTCTGCTCTTCAGAGGACAGGCAAGCCTCAAACAGTGGGAAGAGAGAAAAGCTCATCGTGGGGGCATCTTCTCCTCTATCCAATTCTAACATTCTGGTTACCTGGCTTCAAAATTGCTCCATTGGGAAATGTTCAAAGAAACAAGTTCCTTGGTTTCTCTACATGTTAATGTCTCCACCTGAAACTCAGATCAAGAGGCTTTGGTTCAAAATGTCTCTCAGACCTGTATACCCCAACACCAAGATCAGTTCATGCTAGGGAGGGGAGGGTCAGTCTGTGAGTGGCTCTTTGTGGGAGGGGCATATGTAGAAGCCAGAAGCTCTACAAGAGGAGGGTTTCCTGCTGCATCTAATAATAATCCCAGTAACCATAGAAACAGTAGTCACTTTGCACTGAATGGGTGCACTGTATGATTTGAGGGCTGACTAATAAAATCCCCATCTACTGATGGGAAATCTGAAGCTCCAAGAAGCTAGACCATCCCTCCAAGTCTTTATGGCCTGTGGGTGGTGGAGGTGAGGCTGTAACATAGGAGTAGGTTTGGTATAGCTCTCCCCCATCCCTTGGCTTCCCATTGGCCTTACTTCTCAGGATCACCTGTGTCTACCCTGAAGTGGCTCAAGAGGGAGAAGCTGTGGAAAAGGGGATTTGACCAGAACTGAGAGAGTATAACATTCAAATTCAGGACCAGGTTCTCACATGCCCAGGATTTCAAGGTTTTTTTTTGTTTGTTTGTTTCAGTTGGTTGGTTGGTTGCTTGGTTGGTTTTTAGAAACAGGGTTTCTCTGTAACTTTGGGATCTTTCCTGGAATTAGCTCTCGTAGACCAGGTTGACCTCAAACTCACAAAGATCCACCTGCCTCTGCCTCTCCGAGAGCTGGGATTAAAGGCGTGCGCCACCACCGCCTGGCAGGACTTTGAGTTTCATCTTCTATTCTGGGATCTCACTTTCCCCATTTGTTCATTCAGACTGTCACCCACAAGGTCGTGCAAGATGTTGTCATCCCAATCAGTGTGTCGCGGTTACTAGAGGACAGAGAAGAGCTTCTGTCTCCAGTGAGACAGCTATGCAGGCAGGGGTGACTGCCACTCAGACTGAGGACCGAGTTCCATCCCTAGAACCCACATAGTGGGAGAGAGCCACCTCTTGCAAGCTGCCGTCTTTCACGGGTGCACTGTGCCTGCATGGCTGCATAGAGACATAAATGTAATGAGATATTTTAAGTAATGTATAAATGCCAAAGGACTGTATGGAAAAACTGTTGGGTATCTTACGTTGGGGACCAGAGACTGAAACTCAACATCATTATGCTCAGGCAAGAATCTAGAATGTTCCAGCACCATCAGCAAAGACACTCCATAACAAATTAAGAAATGCATAACTCTGTCAAGGGACAATGGATTCTGCTGTCAAGGCATAATAGCTGTTTGCTTGAGAAACAGCCAAGGCACAGACCCCATCCAATAGTTTTTTTTTCCCGTCTAGAAACTTCCAGAATAGCAACAAACTATTGAGAATTTCTCTCTGAATGAAGAAGCTTCCTTTCATTTTCCAGTAGGATGGGTCCCCTTTGCACTCATTTCCTCTAGAGGAAGCCGGATAGATCCCCAGCAAGAATCTTCAAGCGGGATGGCAGAGATGTGTCACATAGTGGAGACTCATGAACATAGAGTCTAAAAATCCCTTAGGTCCATGTGTACCTATCTGTGCAGAAGGGTTGTGAGCCTGCATTCGGGTGCATGAGCATCCATGCCTAAATGGGACACAGTGTGGAAGTTATCTTTAATTATCAGTTTGACTGGATCTAGACTCCCTTGGGAAGAGTCTCAGTGAGGGTTTATCTACATGGGGTTGGCTTCTAGGGGAGGGGCTGTCTTAAGTAAGTCTACTGATGTGCAAAACCTCTGCCCACTATGGGCAGCACCATTCCCTAATCAATCAGGAAGTTCTTAACTGTGTGTGAGCAGAAAACCAATAAGCTTGTTCCTCTCTGCTCTTGACTGTGGACATGCTCTGTGATCAGCTCCTCTAAGTTCCAATGGCCTTGACTTCCCCAGAAGTGTAAGCTAAAAGAAAACCTTTACTTCTCTAAGTTGCTTTCTGTCAGGACTTTTTGTCACAGCACCAGAAACGAAGCTAGGACAGGTGGGTGTATAGTGCGCATACTCCCTCCGTTCCCCAATCTTCCTTCAACTGCACATCAGCATTTGCCAGCGGAGGAAGGCAGATGCTACTGCTGCTTCTGCTGCCTCTGCTCACACAACCCCGATCTCACACAACTTCTCTTTGATCAGGATGATCCTTTCAGCCGCTTCTAACTTCTCCTAGCCTCAGTCCACCCCACCCCATCCCTGTAAATCCTCTCCTTTTCTTGGTGGCACTGTGCAAACAACAGCTCTGTTAGTAAAGACTCTCCATGTATCGCAGCTCAACAGATGGAAGTCCAGATGCCGGCTCACCTTGGACAGCCCTTGGTGATTTCTTCCCCCCTCTTAGCCCTAATTTCTTCATCTGGAAAATAGAAGCAGAGAAAATAGGTTCATGTTTTAAACGTCTCAGAGCTTTGGTGTATGTTTTCCCATCCTCAGAAAACACCTCCTGAGAAAGCTCAACACTATTAGAAACCACTGATCGGGCTCAAAGAACAACAGCAGGCTCTTCCCGCTGCTCCCAGCACAGGAGATCCGGTGCACCCTCTCTGTGCTTCCTGTTCATCTTTCATCCACACACACACACCCCAACACACCCTGCCATACACACACACACACACACCAACACACCCTGCCATACACACACACCTCAACACACTCTGCCATACACACACACACACCAAGACACTGCCATACACACACACACACGCATACCAACACACCCTGCCATCCACATACAAACACACACCAACACACTCTTTCATCCACACACACACACCAATACACCCTGCAATCTACACACACACACACACCAACACACCCTGCCACACACACCTTGGCTCCTCCTTCATCCACACAGCACCCACACATATATATACACACACACAACACACACACACCCTGCCCCCGCACCCGGTCCTCCTCCATCCACACAGCACATCCTCTTGGCCCTTTTCCTCCTCACACCTTGTTCATCCTTAATCTACAGAGCAAGCTCTATCCTCCCTGGCTTTGCTTAGCAGCCTGATTCTTCATCTACTTATTCTCCATCGGAGTTTTAACTTAGCACAATAGAAACTTGGATGCCCTGGCCTTCCTTGAAAGGCGCCTATCTATTTTCATAAAAAGAGCGCCAAGTAAGTTTGCTATGTGATACGGCATGGCTCCAGCTCTCGTCCATGGGTCCTGAGCCCAAGGGATGCCATCTCTCTTCCTACTCCACACAGAGCAGGAGGGTGACCAACACCCACCTACCTGCAACTGACACTCACCCTGAAATTATCAGGGTGCAGAGAGAAGGAAAAGCTGGTGCAGCAAACAGCCCAGTCTGTAAAATGCCTGCTGAGCAAGCATAAGACCCTGAGTTCTATCCTCAGCGTCCATATGATTGATGGCTCGTATCTGATATGCCATCATTGGGCAAGTGGAGACAGACAGGTGAAGTCCTGGGGCTCGCTGGCCAGCAAACCTAGCCAAATCAGTCAATTCCGATTTCAGCGAGAGACCTTATCTCTGAAACTAAGGTGGAGAATGAGGAGAACAGATCACTGACCTCCAGACTCCATACGTCCGCGTGCGGGCGCACACACACCCCACCTACACAAACCTTAAAACAAAACTGTCCTTGAATCAGGGTCCCCTAGATACAAAGAGATGAGAGACTTGCTGTTCACGGGAGAATCCACCAGCAGATGGAAGCCGGGTTGGGAAGAGATCACTGCCGACTGAAGAACACCTGGCCCCATCAGAAACGGGAAGGGGCAGGGATGATGCTCCCCAGAGGAGTCTGGCCCTCAGGCACTTCGACCTCCTATCTTGGGAATCTAGTCCTTTCACCCTTTGACTCTGTCTCCCCATTACTTCCTGAGAAACCCCCAGAGAAAGAGAGGGTGGACCTCACCACTTTGGGGAACTAAACTGCAACTATTCGTTGCTATTTAAGAAGAAGAAAAAAGACATGGCCTCATGAATAAACCATGGTTGGCGATTTTTTTTAAGCTATAATTCCAGGTTGGATCAATGGCTGGAACTTCCCAGCTAATGTGAGCCAGACTCGGGCCTCCTCGCTGCTTTCCTCTTGCCTGCCTCTCCCTCTCTCGCTTTGCCGTGTACCAAAAGCCGTCTGCTAAACTTCTAGAACACCCTTTGCCTTTTTGACCCTTCAACTTGTCTTGAACTCCAGAAGAAAAAAAAATTGGGGAAATGGTACGGCGAGAGCTATATATAAGTCCGGGGTGTGTAGGGCAGAGAAGGGGAAGGGGGTGTGGGGGAGGAGGCTTTCCATGAACTTGGGGCCTCAAATATTCACTGGGGAAGGAAACAAGAAAAAGGGAAAACCTTCTTTTAATGGAATTAGTAAATATTTGTTGCTCCGTTCCAGGCCATGCCCCCAGGGAGATATCTGGAGGAAGGAGGGGGGAGGAGGGCAAAAAAAAAATGAAAGAAAACCTACTTTTCCGCTCCTTTCCTCCTTGGAAAGACACTAAGCAGACAAATCGGAGGATTAGAATGAAGCCTTGTGTGGCTGCTGAAGCAGGAAGTTGGGGGGGGGCTTTGTGGCTGGGAGGGAGCTGTGGAGGGGAAGCAGCGGGCAGGCTATGTGATGGGAACGTCATGCCTGCTTAAAGAAATGACTGCTGGCCTCATTCCTGAGTTGTGGGCCTATGAAGTCGCTGGATGGTTTCCTGGAGCCCAGAGACCCTGGTCTGAGGCTGTGCCATTGAGAATTCAGGAAGGGAGATTAGGAAAAATCCCAGAAAAGGGGGCTGGATGGGGACAGGAGGCAAAGAGGCAGGGCCCTGGAGAGGACCAGGGATCAGCATGGAAATGAAGAGGCAATGACAGAAAGGGTGGCTGACTAGGAGCTAGAGAGACCAAAGGAAAACCCATGGAGACAGACAGACAGGAAGAGGCGAGACAAAGAGGCTCTGTCAAGTTCAAGGAGATAGATGAGAAGCCAGGGTGAAGATGGAGGGGCAGAGCTGCGTGGGACTGGGCTGGGTCTGAGAGACGGAAGGACAGGAAGAGAGGGCAATGTAGGCAGAGGGGAGAGAAGGTGGGGAGAAAGGACGGAGCCCAGGTGAGAGCAGGGAGCGGCAGAAAGGGAGAGGGAGCGATGTCGAGACCCTGACAGTGAGGAAAGACCAACCAGGAATGGGGGGCACAAGCATAGAGACCCCAGCAGAGGGAGTCAAAAGGCTGGGCATAGAGAAGGGCCTGGGAAGCCAGGCAGGGCCCCCTTGCATGTGGAGACTCTATCAGCAAGATCCAGAGCAAAGTCCCAACGGTTGCTGGTTTGTTTATGAAGGAAACAGCAGCAGTGGGGTATGCCTGCCATCTCTGCACTAGGGAGGTAGAGGCAGGAGGGTCAGGAGTTCAAAGCCAACCTTGGCTATGGGAGATGGCTAACAAGCAGAATAAATAAGATCGTGGTTAATGATAGCCACATAAAAGACAGGGAGCGAGAGGGCAGGATCCCCTTCCAGGAAGCTGCCTTCCTAGCCTCTGGTTGGCTTGATAGCAAGTCGGATCTCAAGGCCACCCTGGGCTACTGAGTGAGTTCAAGGCTAGACCAGGAACTTAGCAAGACTGTCTCAAGATGAAAAATAAGAAAAAGTCTGGGTCTATTGCTCCTTGGTAGAAGCTAGCACACTGGAGACCCTAGTTCTATTCTCCAGAACATCCCAAAAGAGGGAAGGGTGAGGTCAAGTGTCCTGAGGACTTAATTCTGATCAAGAGGAAGCTAAATGAATTATTGTGTTGGGTACAGAACTCATTATAATGTAGCAAGAATTTGATGCTTGTGCTCAGAGCCCACAAGAGGCACCTGGTATGTGAACAATGGGCTGTGAGCAGATGGGGAAGTGGGAAAGACCATCCTGCCGGCTGAAGAGAACAGGAGGAAGGAAGAGGCAGGAATGGAAAGCCCTGAAACAGGAGGAAATTCTGGATGGGGATCCGAGGTGGCCCAGCCAATTTGCAGGAGATTCAGCTTACTCCTTGGAAGGCAGAGACTAAACTAAATGTATTCTTTCTCGAGACTCAACAATTGCCCTAGCTGCTATCTTAGCCCTAGGGGTTGAGAAGTTCTATTCAGACAGACACTGGAGCATGGATGTTTAGGGCGCCTCATCGTGACAGCAATGGTTGGAAGTTATCATGAATCTCTCTCTCTCTCTCTCTCTCTCTCTCTCTCTCTCTCTCTCTCTCTCTCTCTCACACACACACACACACACACACACACACGTGCACACCATGCACGAGGACATGCACTAACTGGGGTACATCCAGGCTGTGCAATATCATTCAGCCTCAAGCAAACAAAAGCAAGAGAGATCACCACAGAGTGTGGGTGACCAAACGTGCACGCTCGGCAGTGAAAGGGATCCCTCTAGAATGGCTGCAAATTGTGAAACTAACTCTAGAACATTCTCGGAGTGGTGAGGTTATAGACAGAGCCATAGTCACAAGAGGCTAGAAGGAAGAGAGATAAAGGGGGAGGCCACTGATGGGGTTGTGAAAATACTGGGCTCGGTTCTGTTTGAGATGTGTGTGTGTGTGTGTGTGTGTGTGTGTGTGTGTGTCCTTACGCCTACAAGCAGACCACAGTGATTCTGTGGATTTGGAGGTGATAGCATTCTGTGTCCGAATGGCGCCATCACTGGCAGTAAAGGTGCTGCCCTAAAAGAGCTGTGGACAATCAGGACACTGAGCATGCTGGGAAAGGAAGTCGTTGGGAAATCACTGTTTACCCCTCCCACTCATGATTTCTCTGGGAACCGAAAACGGCTCTGAAAATAAGTCTTTAAAACTTAAACAGATGGTCACAAATCCAGGCGAGACTGCAGGCACATTCATCAGGACGAGGGGGAAACTTGCAGTTCAAAGATGGGGACCTCAGCAATGGATTCTTTCTGTTAAAGATGAATAAAGAACTAGGCCAGGAGCAGGTGGCAGAGGGCAGGGTGATGACTGCCAGTTTGAAGCCAGTCTGGTCTACATAGCAAGTTTCAGGCTATCCTGGGCTACAAAATAAGACTTAGTCTCAGGATCAGCAACAGGGAAAGGAAGGTGACTTGGTCAGCAAATGCTGGCTGCACACGCGTGTGCGTGACAACCCAAGTTCGATCCTCTAAAACACACATTTTCTTTCTTTTTATTTATTCTTTCTTTCACACACTACATCCTCACAGACTACAGCCTCCCCTCCCTCTGCTCCTTTCACTCACACCCTACCAAATCCTTCTCCCCCAGATCCACTACTTCTCCCTCCCCCCTCAAAAAAAAGCAGGCCTCCTAGTGATATCTACCCAACACAGCATAAAAAGATGCAATTTCAATTCGACTAGGCAGAAATCCTCATAGCAAGGCTAGACAAGACAACCCACTAAGAGGAAAGGGGTCTCAAGTGCAGGTAAAACAGTCACTGACACACCACTCCCACTGTTAGGAGTCCCCCCAAAAAAACCTGAGCTAGTCAACCCTAAAATAAAACAGAAGACCTAACAGAGACCCATGCAGGCCCTGTGAGCCCCTATGAACCCTGCTTAGTTGACTCTGTGGGCTAAAGGAACATGCATTAAAAAAATTAAAATCAAGCTGTGGCAGGGTGGGGGGAATACACATATAATCTCAGTGCTGGGGAGCTGGAGGCAGGGGTTCCCTAGAACTTGTTGGTCAGTTAGCCTCCCTACTTAGTAAGCTCTAGGTTCCATCAGAGATCCTGACCAGGAAAAAAACAAACAAACAAAAAAAGAACAAACAAACAAAAAATAAAACAAAACAACCTCCAACAAGGATCACAATTGGGGAAAACACACACACTCACCAACAAAACTTCACCATGTGATTTTCTGGATATGAAATTGATGGCAAAAACAAATATTAAAGGCTATTTTGGGCCAGGCACTGCGGTTCACGCCTTTAATCCCAGCACTTGGGAAGCAGAGGCCGGTGGACCTCTGTTGAGTTCAAAGCCAGCCTGGTCTACATAGTGAGTTCCAGGATAGCCAGGGCTACATTGTGAGACCCTGTCTGGAAACAAAACCCTCTGAAAGCGTAAAGATATTTTAAATGAGCTCTAACCAAAAAGCAGCTGCTTTTCTGCCATGTAGAACTGACAAATTAGAGTCTGTGGCATCTCAACTCACCCCAATCCCTCATGTGAGCTTCTGCTCCACACATCCCCTCAGGCCTCTCTGGTCATCAGGGAGACCCTCAAGGGTACCACAGACCAGGGTGTGGACCCAAACATCTCACCTGGACTATCGCTCTCTCTCACCCACTGCCCTTTGGGTCCCACTGCCCTTTGGGTCCCACAGCCCTTTGGGTCCCACAGCCCTTTGGGTCCTACAGCCCTTTGGGTCCCACTGCTACAAACTGTACCTCGAATGTCCTCAAATACCCGTGTGTTAAAACCTGGCTACCCAGGTGGCACTGTTCCTAGGTTAAGGATTCCTGTTAAGAGTTGGGGGTGAAGGGAGGCCTTTAGATCTTTGGGACTGTGTCATCGAAGGAGCAGCAGGACCCTAGCCCTTTCTTCTTCCTCTACCTTTTGATGGCAGCCATGATCCCTGCACTTTTGCTCGGCCACCGGCTCCTCACCATAGGACCCATCCCTCACGGGCTGGAACCTCAGCTTGCTCTCCTGTCTGTGGCTGCCCTTCCCCTAAGTTCTCCCTTCGCTGTGCTGTGGAATAATCCTCTGCACCAATGTGCCACAGAGATCTAAGAAGCCCTAGTCTCCACTCTGCCTGCCCAACATAGTTGGGTACTTACTGAGGGACAGAAAGCCTAAACGGTCACCTTTGCAGAAGAGGGACTGGAGCCAATGTCACCCAAGCCTGAAATGCACACTCCTGACTCTGCCTTGATCCTCCATCCAAAGGGGAAGACCAAGATCTACCAAAGGAGCCCCCACTGTCAGTAGCATCAGACAGGCATTTTAAAAATACATAGGTGTTTATTTTTAGGAGCATGAAAGGAGAGCTATAACCAGCGCTGTAAAATCTCAACCAAAGAGACTGGAGAGACAGCACAGGGGTTAAGTGGGTTTCACTGCCTTTCCTGAAGACTAGAGTGCAGCCACACCAGGCAGCTTGCAACCGCCTGTAACTGTAGATCTAAATAATATTGCGCCCTCTTCTGGCTTCTACAGGCACTCTACACAGATGGCACACATGTGTGCGCTTGCACACACACGCACAATCATGCACACAGAGGCACAAAGCACACACATATGCACATACAGAGATAAAAACAGATTTTAAAATCGGGTTATCAGAGTTGACTGCTGTGGATGCAGCTTATGTTTTACAGTGTGAGATTCTAACGGATTGAGGACTTGGATGAGATGCCATGCCTGAGTACCGGGAACTCCGCTCTTATTTTACAGATGGGGAAATTTGAGTCTAAGGAAGGGGGTCATGACCCAAGGTCATCTAGCAAGTTGGAGACAAGGCTGAAACTAACAGCCAGGGCTCCGGCAATCTGTCTCTCTGAACCCTGACTTCCATGTGACAAGAGGAGCCAACTGTGGGACCAGGTGTCTGGAGAGCACTGGGTAAGCGTGGACAGGCCTGGGAGGTAGGAGTCTGTCTGAGGCACTATCCTCTAGCCCGGGGTCATCCGCCATCCTTAGGCTAGCCTTTTTACGGAATCAGTATGTTAGCCCCAAGACTTACGGGATTTCCCATCTATGCCAGGAAAGCTCTGGGTTCTAAGGAGATCAAGCAGCCAGTGACGTGATTTCTTTGCAAGCATGAAGTTAATCCTCACGTTCAGAGGGAAAAAAATCTGGGTGTGGTGACACATGCTTTTAATCCTAGCATTGAGGAGGTGAGAACAGGTAGATCCTTGGGACATTAGAGTCACATAGTCACAGTCCTGGGGTCACCACCATGCCCTACCATTGCATCACCTGGGTGATATAAGCAAATCACACTCACCGTAAGCCTTGGGGATGCTCATCTCTGAAACAGACACGAATGCCTACTTGACTGTGATTTCAGTGGAATAAGATATCTTAAAAACCTTAGCAGAAAGCTCACCTCAGTATTCATGTCCAGTAGATGGGGGTGATGGATAGACGGGCACATGGGATTTTACCCTTCCCCGGGAAATAGTGTCTCAGCTCACTTCAGCTGCGTAACAGATCAACTTGAGATTTTAAAGCCTGAAGCAAGGCAGGGCACGGCTTGTGTTATGCTCTATGTAGCATCAGTGGGATCCCCTGTGCAGCTGGTGGGCATGTCAGGCAGGAGGCCAAGAGCTCTTCTTCACACACCTGCCCCTTGGACGCTTTTCCATGTGGCCACTCCCTCTTCCTGGATACCTCCCTGTTGGTTCACTAGTGATGCGCTGTCTGATAATGGCTTCCAGAACAAAGACGGTAGCAGCCCCTTAGGGATTAGAGTCAGAACTGGCTTCATCCACGACAGGATCCGCAACGGCCCTGGTTATTCAGCCGGTCTAAGCCACCACACGCGCCCCCTCCATCCTTTAGGTCTTTGAATAACCTGTTCTCTTCCCCGCCTTGACCTTTGATTAACTCCTCCTCATCATCTTTGGTCCCATTTCAGCTGTCACTGCCTGCTAGAAGCTTTCCAGCATCTCCTACCAACTGCACCTAACTGGTGACCTGCGGCCTGCAAGCTGCCACCACGACTAGGTGTGAATGCAGGTTCCCGCGAAAGAGTAAGCTTTTAAAACATGAACGTTTTTATGTAATTGTGAGTATGCTTTGTGTATGTTATGGGAGAGGGGTGCACTTACGCATATGTCTATGAAGACCAGAAGTTGATGTTTGAGTCATTTCACCCTCCCTCCCTCCCTCCCTCCCTCCCTCCCTCCCTCCCTCCCTCCCTTCCTCCCTCCCTCCCTCCTTCTTTCCCTCCCTTCCTCTCTCTCTTCCTCTCTTCCTCTCTCTCTCTCTCTCTCTCTCTTCCTCTCTCTCTGTCTCCCTCTGTCTCTGTCTGTGTGTGTGTGTGTGTGTGTGTGTGTGTGTGTGTGTGTGTGTGTGTCCCTGTCTGCTTTTGTTTTTCTCAACAAGGAGCCTCTGGAATCGATTCGTCGCCTCTGGAGCTAAGGCAATGGATACGCACGGCCACACCCAGCTTTACTGATGGGTGTTAGGGATCAAACTCAGGTCCCCATGCTTGCACAGTCAGCTCTTGACTCACTGGCCCGGCACATTTTTTTCCCCTAACTCAATTGCACAATGCTCAAACAGGAATTTTGCAGATCACAATATTGAGCCATGATGTCAGCAGGTTGCTCTCCCCACCGTGGGAATGCTGGGAAGCCTGTGAGTGACTTTTCCAGCATCCTATGTCTTTTCTCCCTGATTCTCATCACCCTTGCATTTCATCCTATCCTCAGCCTCTGTGTTCTTCCAGGCAATGACCTCGGAGAGCAGGGACTGGCTTCCATTTCCCCGGGGACTCTTGGCTGGAATCATGAATCAGTAACTCATCACTACTAAGAAAGCGGTTCCCAGACTCCCCGTGGTTCCTGCTGCTGTGGGAAAACACCATCACCAAAAGCAGCTAAGGGGAGAAAGGGTGCGGTCTGCCTTGTGGCTCCAGACAGACGGATCCGGCACGGAGGGCAGGCGAGGTACGGTGACGAGCAGTGGGTGTGATGGCAGGAGCAGGAAGCTGAGAGGGCGCATCTTCCACCACAGACTTGAAGGGTAAACTCAGAGCCCGCCTCTAGTGACGTACTTCCTCCACCAAGGCCACATGAGGCTCCATAAACTTCCCCCAACAGCCCCAGCAACTGGGGACCAAGTGCTTGGATACCTGAGCCTTCTTTAAACTTTGAAGAAGAACCTAACACTCAAAGAGTGGATCTGGAGGTCCCAGGAATGTGGTTCAATTGGTAGAACGCTTGTCTAATGTACACGAGGCCCTGGGTGCCATCCTCAGCCCTGCAGATGTGGGACATGGTGGTTCGTGCCTGTCATCCCAGCGCCTGGGTGGCGGAGGCAGGAGGATCAGAAGTTCAAGTTCATCCTCAAATGCATATCAAATTTGACATCAACCAAGGGGGCCATGAGACCTTGATTCACAAAGCAAGGAAACAGAAACTTCTCTAAAAGGCCTAAAAGATGAAAGCAGGAAAGAAGGGTCACAAATCCCGCAAACGCCATGACTTAAGAAGGAGACTAGAACCTGTTCTGAGTCTGGCCATCAAGAAACCTGCTGTGCTCAAACACATCCGCAGCCATTCTAGGCAGCCTCATCCTCTTGTCCCAAGCAAGTTTTGTAGATGCCAGCTCCAACCCACACCTTTAGAGAAGGACTTTCGTGTATCTTTGGCCAATACTGACCTCCAGAGATCCCAGATGCAGTGCCCTGTCTCCCAGAGACTCACGAAGAACTTCTAACGCATCAATATTTACAAAGACCGGAACTGTCTGGGCTGGGAGTGGGATCTGTTGCCTGGTGTGGGAATAACAGAGCCTGGGGATGGGGTGGGGGTGGGGCATCAGGTCAGTCCCCAGTGTGGTCCCAGGACCTCTCTCTCCCTCTCTCCACACACACACACACACACACACACACACACACACACACACACTGGAATAGTCAGAGCTGGTCTCACACCTACACGCTCTTGAGGACACTTCTGCTCCTGAGGTTGATGCCACATGGGTGCCTTCCTGGGCATGTGTACCTCAGTGGCACTGGTCTCCACTTCAATCAAGGTGCAAGATGCTTCCCCTCCTTGTTTCACGAGGGGCCTGTGTGTGCGCGTGTGCGCGTGTGTCTCTGCCTCCCCAGTGCTGGGGTTACAAGTGTGTGCCACCATGCCCAGCTTTTGGCATGGGTGCTGGGGCTCGAACTCAGGTCCTTTGGTTTTGTAGCCCCACGTTGCACACTGAGTCATCTCTCCCTCACTTCTTGCTTCCATTTTGCTAATGAGAGAGACCTAAGGTTCGGGGATGTCTACAGTGAGAGAGGTTTCAGGATTATTTGTCTTCAAGGTGCATGGCTTATCAATTTGGTTTATTGAGAGGTCCAACCACCAGGACACATGGACTGAAAAGTAACAGGAATTTAGCGCGATCTTAGGTTTCACTGGCTCTGTTAAACAATGATAAAAATCAGGCCACAGACAAGGCAGCTGTACCTGGCTCCTGTTCTTCCTGCGCCCTCTCTTCTGTCTCCATCACCTTCTTCCTTCTCACCTCAATTTCCTGGGGTTTCCCATTATGCCAGATGCTCAGGCGGAGAAAAATGCATGCCAGCATCCTTTCTCCATCCCCTGACACTATCTTGTAGGAAAATCAAACACAAAAGAAGAGATTAAAAAAATAGATGTTCGTGGAAATCACTGAGAGGTGACCAAGACACCCATAAGGATCACTTAACTTTGGACATAAACCAGGTTCCGTCCTTGAACAAGGAAGAGCCGAAGAAAGCCATGGAGAAGGGAAAGGTTTGCAGGCTGAGGCTATGACAGAGCTGCTGGGGTTCTAGGGTGTAAGGGCTGGGGAGAATTCTTACTGGCTATGGACGTCATGTTTGCATGGCCAGATTTAACTGCACAGATCCTGGGGAAGCACAGCAGATGTTTAAGAGAGGAGAAGGCAGGGTGGCCTGATGATACTGGTGCCTTTGGAAGATCAAGGTAGGTCTTTGCAAGATGGATGCAGTGGCAGCGGGGAGACGAAGCTGAAGGAACCGAACTAATGGTTGCCTGAGTCTTCCCAGATGAGTGGGGGGGGGAGTCCCCTTCTCCTCCATCCCCGTTAGAATACCCAGTGCCTGTGATAAGCATGAGAGGGGCTCATTTCACTCCGTGTTAGCACCTGGCCTGTGACCTAGAGAGGTCAGCGCTGAGAACGGCCACAGAATGGACTTCCGGGTGATTCGGACCACAGACAGCTACTTCTAAGGCTCTTTGTCATCATCCCTGGCTTGAGTTCTTCACGTTTTATCTTATAACCTGTCCTACGAGCTCAACAAGCTTAGCGTCCATGGGGGGATCTATCCCTTTATCCCACTCACTGGATAATCCCACAGCTGGCCTGTCCCCAAGATCCTGGAAAGGAGAGCGAGGGTCTGGCAAAGATTTCTCTCTCCCTGACTGAAATAAAAGACAATTTGCCCGATGCTTTCCGTTCTGAGTTCACCAGCCACCCTCTGCAGCAAAGCCCCGGTTTCCATTAATACTATTACTTGGGATGACATTTCCCCTGACTGTCGTCTCTTGTTTTTCCTCCTCCTTAATTCCCTAATTTGTCCTAATATGCCCATTCCCTGTGCATCAATTCATCCGTGAAGCCGCCCCATTTCCAGGTCCCTCCGTCCTCATCAGCCAAGTCCCCGTCTCCCACAGAAATTAGTGGGAGGTGGTTGCTAGCCCGCAGGGGAGGAAATAGAATTAGGGGACGTATTAATTGGGACATCAAGTCGGATTTCGTTCCAGGCACTTCCTTCCGCTAACCACTTTGAAGCTTCCCCTCCGTGGCTCTGTTTCTCATTAAAGGGAACTCTTAATGGTGAGTGGTGTTTACGCACGGTGCAAATATGTCATGCCCCGGCTGTTGGCCAGGCAGGCCGGCTGACGGGTGAGGCCAAGGCAGGGGTGGGGGGGCAAGAGGGTTCAGTCCGGCAGAGCTTGGAGGTGGCACCGAGAAAGGGCATGGGGGTATGGATAGACTAAAATGTGTGCTGGGCTGTGGTAGGGCTCCACCCACCCAGTTCACTTGAAAGTCACCCCGCTGTGCAGTTGCCATGATCGACAAGTTCCTTCACACGCAGACAAAAGTTATTCTCTTGTTCTTTTTCAACCTCTGTGTGTCTGTGCATGTGTGTGTGCATGTGCATGACTGTACATGCTTTTCCCAAACATCCATGAACTTGACGGCCAGAAAAAAACAGGTATCTTTGTCAATATTTTGCTAACTGGATGAAACCAGTACTCCGCCAGCCCCAATACAACCCTCCATCTTCCCTTCATTCATGGCTATCTCCTCCGTCCATGAGCACCTAACCCCGGGTCCTGTCCGTCCACCACACTTCGCCACGATCCTCTCATTCTCAAGGCCAGATAGTTAATGACTCTGTGGTATTCCCCCTCAAGGGTGGCTTTGCCAGCTCCAGGTCAAGGCTGTGTGGGCTGGTTTGTGGAAGGAAGGCAATTCGTTTGTCCAGCAAGGCAGCCAAAACCGCCAGCCACCCTTGCCGAGGAGAAGAGAGGTAGAGAAGGAACCACCTCTGGGTTTCCCAGGCTCCACAGAGCACTTGCCCAGAGCAAACCCTGGGAGATTCTAATCCCAGCTGCGGGGGTCCGCTGTGGGTGGGCTGCTTTCTAACACACAGGACAAGGGACTCCCAGGAAAGAAGCCTTCCTTGTGTCTAGCAGGAGGAAATCGGGTCCTGAGGATGCCCAGCCAATGCAAATACCACAGCCAGCCGGGGCGAACCATCAGTCCCCAGGAGCAACTAGGAGCTGGTGCAGCCAAGCCAAGGAGCTCAACTGAGCACTGAATGGCTAAGCCGGCTGCTTCCCACACTGCAGAGAGGAGCCTGGGCGGTTTCGTTTTTATTTTCCCTTCCTCCTCCTCCATTATCATCGTTGTTGTCATCGTCATCATCATCCCTAGAGATAAAGAAGTCAGTGGAGGCATGAATAGAGCCTCTGAGAGGCCTGGGCTTTGTCCTTGTGTGGACGGATGCAGGAGGCTTGAAGGAGCTCTTATCTGGGCACACGTGTTATGGCGGTGTTTTAATTTCATTTTTGTTGCTATGAAAAAAATCCCCCCCACACAAGCAACTTAAGGCTGCTAGCCCATGTTTAAGCTGGTTCTTCGCACCTCAGTGAACACAATTAAGCAAATCCCCATAGATTTCCTACAGGCCAGCCTGATATAGACAGTCGCTCATTGAGGCTCTCTTCCCAGTTGAGTCTGGAATGCCTTAAGTCAACTGTTAAAATCAATAATCACAAATGGATTGGAAAGTAACGGTATAAGCCAATTCATTCCTCCTCTTCCCCTTCTTCCTCCTCTTCCCACCTCCCCCGCTCCCCCTCCTCCTCCCTCCTACTCGTCCCCCTCCTCCTCTCCTCCCTCTCCTTCTTCCCTTTCCCATGCACTTTCCCCTCCTCCT
The DNA here is from genome assembly GCF_014885135.2 of Alexandromys fortis. Taxonomy (NCBI): domain Eukaryota; kingdom Metazoa; phylum Chordata; class Mammalia; order Rodentia; family Cricetidae; genus Alexandromys; species Alexandromys fortis. Next base: position 1,428,480 of record NW_026067985.1, on the reverse strand, counting down.
CCCTCCTATTCTTTTCCCTCTCCCCCTCCTCATCCACTTCCCCTCCACCTTCTCTTCCTCTCTTGTCATCCTCTTTCCCACCCCACCCCCAGCAGAGCATCTTCTCCTCCCTTCACCATCTCCTCACTGAGGTGAAGCCATATTTACTAGTCACAACAGGGGATATTCCCATCCATGCACTGTGGACAGAGAGAAGCTTCACCCTCTCTTTCTTCACAGAAAAGTGGTTTTGATTTGTTTGCAAGGTCGGGATGCCATTCTTTTTTTAATATTTATTTATTTATTATGCATACAATGTTCTATTAACATATATGCAGCAGAAGAGGCACCAGATCTCATTATAGATGGTTGTGAGCCACCATGTGGTTGCTGGGAATTGAACTCAGGACCTCTGGAAGAGCAGCTGGTGCTCTTAACCTCTGAGCCGTCTCTCCAGCCCCCCGAGATGCCATTCTTGATTAGACTGGTGAGACAAGGGGTTGCAGAGAGCCTTGAATCGCGGAGGCAGTGACAGCACCGTTGTCTGCTGAAGGTTCCTGCAGATCCCAAGGACTTTCTGGTCTCCGTTATTCCATCATGAGAAATTCATTCATTAATTCATTCACATTACCCATGTGGCTATGGAGGGATTTCATCACTTTCTCTTTCATTTATTTTTCAAACTTACTTATCTATCTATTCAACAAATAAAACCATTGCGCATGCAAGAAGGCAAGACATGCTAGGAAAGGGTTAATTGTTTATACCTTCCTTCTATAAAAGCAGTCCTGAGGGACAGCTCTGTGATCAAGGTCACGGGCTGCTATACAGAGGACCTGGGTTTAGTTCCCAGGACCCTGATGGGATGGCGTACAGCTGCCTGCAGCTCCAGCTCAGGGGACCTGATGCTCTCTTCTGGTCTCTGTGGGCACTACACTCATGTGTGCATACATCCATGCATACATGTAATTTCCCCTTCACTTTAGGATCTGTCCCCAAACTACTAAAGTTAACTTTTGTATACCTCAGTCTCAAATGACTCAGCCCCAGGACAAGAGCAAGCGTGGCCACTGGGTCTCCTCAGGAAAGCCAACGGGGAGTATTCGGGACTGTCACATGACAGGATCCACTGAGAGCTGGAAGAGTCTCTTCCTCCTCAGCAGGTGGGGAATGTTGAGCTAAGTATGTCTATCAGACTAGCAACAAGACCGTTACTCATGGAGAAGGCAGGAGCAGGAGTTCCGTAGGTCACAGCAGCTCACATGTGTGCCATGGCTCTGTGTATGACCCCAATGGAAATGGGCTAGGGGTCAAAGCAGAATTACTTCAATAGTCTCTTCTGGCCCTAACCTCCTTGTGTCTTAAATGTCTTAAATGCCCAAAGACCTGTCATGGAAGAAAACCAGTGTGACGTCATCCCTTCAGCAGATGGAACTCAGAGATAAAGCTTAGACAAATCCTGATGTTCTGTGCAAACAGACCCAATGCCCAGAAAGATATGTATACATAGTAGATGGGACACACCTTCCAGAACCTGCGATTGGCCCACGAACTCCAGACGGCAGTTCACCCAGCGAGCATCACTGAGTGTCTCCATGCAAACACCCTGTCCACCACAGTGTATGTTACTGGAGGGACCACAGAAGCAGGACTCCACCATTGGGTTTCCAGGTCCATAAACACGCCTTCTGTGAACACATACAGAGGAAACCTGCAGATGACGGTGCATCCAGGGACTGCATAATAACGGGAAAGTTCCGTAGGATGATGGGATTGTCAGCTGTGCTGCTGGGAAAAGGGAGAAGGAGGGAGGGAAAGAGAGAGAGAGAGCAGGCTAGAATTTCCCCCATAGACCTAAAGTCATGGCAAACATACAGTGAGAGTTAGCCAACAGAGCAGCGGGCTCAATACAACTGCTTTGTTGCTCTCTCTCTCTCTCTCTCTCTCTCTCTCTCTCTCTCTCTCTCTCATATGTGTATATGTGCATGTGTGTGCATGTTCCTGTGTGGATGCATGTGTGTTTGTGTGCCTCTGTGTGTGTGCCTATAGATGTTAGAGGACAACNCTCTCTCTCTCTCTCTCTCTCTCTCTCTCTCTCTCTCTCTCTCTCTCATATGTGTATATGTGCATGTGTGTGCATGTTCCTGTGTGGGTGGATGTGTACCTGTGCATATGGGAGCCAGGTATGACATTCATCCTCAGACACTATCGACCTTGGTTTTTGTTTCTTTGCTTGACTGAGACAGGCCCTGAGGCTGGCCTGGAACTTGCAGATTGAGGTAGCCTGGCCAGCCAGGGAGTACCAGAGATCCCCTGCCTCTGCCTCTGCCTCCGCAATGCTAGGATTATAAGCAAGTGCTGCCATGCTCAGCTTTCTCCATGGGTGCTGGGTTCAAACTCAGGTCTTCTTGCCTGCAAGACCATCTCCCAGTCCCTCCTGTTCCCTCCTCTCCTTTTGCCTTTCATCACTAAATGTCACTCTCCTTTTTGGGGATCCCTATATGCCCAAGAAAAATCTCCTAAACTCTGAACTCCAGAGACCCCAGTGGAGGCCACAACTTCACATCAGCAGGATGGAGACAGAAGTGCAGGGTCAGTAGCCACAGCTGAGTGTGTTTATTGGAAACCCTAGCTGTGGCTGTAATTTCTTGCTTAGAGTCCAACTTCACACAGCATGAGGGCCAAGTGGGCAGGAATTACATTTGCCTCATTGGCTGAAGGGCCTCCAGAACCGCTCCATGCCTGGCACGTGGTGGATACTCAGTAACTATTTGCTGAACAACTGGACTCCTATACGTTTGCCTGGTTGAATTCTCCCAGCAAGATCCGGTGTTATCGGGCCCCATTTTTTTTTCTACTCATAAAATGACTCAACCTCCCTCATCTGGTAGTCATTAATAGCTCCATTTATAGGTCAGAGGAGTGAGGCTGTGCGAGGCGAAAGCCCTTTCGAGGGGACAGAAGGCCAAGAAGAAAAGCGCAGGAGTTCGCATTAGCCCCAGCACACTCCGTCCCTAGGATTCTGCCTGCCTGGGAGGAAAAGCTTGCCAAGTCAATTTAAATCAGCATAAAGAAAGAGCTGGCTGGTGTCAAAGAGTGTTTCAGAATGCTACACTGTTGCTCCCTGGGAGCTTTTTCTCTCCATTTGATCTCTAGGAAGAGCTGCCCCAACGCAGGGATCTCTGCTTGCACTGTACGCAGGCGAAGCAGTCAAATGCTCAGCTTTGGAATCAGATCCACAAGGGTTCGAAGCCAGATTCTGCTGTCAGCTGCCCTCCATCCCTCTGACTTAATGTCTCTTAACCATAGCCTGTAACTCTTCCACAATGGACTCTTCACTGGCAAGTGAAGCTGCCTTTGGAATCTTGGGACTCATGATGCTTCAATAGAAAAGAAAGGTATAGGGTTGGGAAGACTTCACCCATGCTTCCTGTGTGAGCATGAGAACCCACATTTGATCTCCGGTCCCATGTCTCTGGGACATCAAGTTCCAAACTCAATCTCTCTTTTTTTTTTTCTTTTTTTTTAAAAGATAAGTGTTTGGTTTACTTTATCTTTAATTATGTTCATGTGTGTGTGTGAGAGAGAGGGGGTATATATACATACTTGAAAATGGTGCCTGTGGAGGCCAAAAGAAGGTTCCAGATCTCCTGGAGCTGGTGTGACAGGAGGTTTGAGTCACCTGATGTGAGTGCTGGAAATGAACCCACACCCTCTAGAAGAGCAGTCAGTACTCTTAACCACTGAGCCATCTCTCCAGCCCTCTCAAACCCACCTCTTAAAGTACTGATAAATGTGCTATATTCATCTCACTGTTTGGGCGGGTCAAGAGCAGCTCAGCTGGGTAGCTCTGATTCAGAGTCCTCCATGAGATGGGTTTTGGTGCAGACAAGAGCTGCAGTCTCAGACAGAAGCTGGCCTCAGGTCTGGAGATCTGCAGGCGCATGCTGGCCGTTAGCAGAAAGCCTCATTCCTCACCCCCCCCCCATGGGCCCCTTCATATACTGTTTGGGCATCTTCATGAATGACCACACAAGTAAACCAAGTCAAAGGAGTGGTACGGAGGCTTTTGGGATCTAACTCTAAAGTCACAGATTGTTCCCTTTGCACAATATAATGGTCACACGTGCCCACTCTGGGCTAGTGTGGAAAGGTTACACAAGAGAGTGAACATGGGGAGGTAAACCCATGAGTCTCTGAGTATCCTGGAGAAGCAGGCATGTCACCCCATAGTATCTTAACAGCTAGCCTCCTGCTTGGTGTATGTGGGCGACCAAGAAATTCCAAGCGTCCATCTTTAGAGCCTGAAATCAGAAGACACAGCCTGAGACAAGTCATGTGACCTCAGTACAGTAAAGTCACAGCCAATTGAATACCACCCCCTGTCAAGGCTGTACATCCTCAGTAAATTAGCAAATGGTGTTGGCAAATGTCACAGCTGAGCATAGCAGGGCACACCTTCATCCAGGCGGTCAGGAGATGAAGGTTCATGACTGTGAGTTCAAGGCCAGCCTGGGTTGCATAGCTTCCCAGGGCATAGCAGCCCTGACCTGAGGCTTTCCTCCTGCTCTCCTGCCCCCTTATAAAGAGAGCATCCGAGATTACTTCCTTCATTTAAACCTGGTTTTCAAACCTTTCTGACAATTTGGGCCTTTCCAGGCAATGCATTGAATAAATTAAGTTTTGCTTAAGCCGATCTGAGTTGGCTTGTGCTTCTATACAGCCGCATTGCCTGACCGAGAGCCTGCTTGCTTTTCCACACTTTCTAAAATAAATGTATGTTTCTCTTAGGCTTGGGTGGGAGGGCGGGGTAGGGGGAAAAGTCCTTTTGAAAACACTCCAGGGCTCTGGCCCAGCTAAAGCCCTTCTTGAGGGCCGCCTTTCTTCTTGCCTGAAAAGCAGAGTTCTCACCTCATTTGGGTGCAGACATACACAAATCCAGCAAGTTAAAAGGAGGAGGAAGGTGTGAGACCTGTGGAGGTTTGGCTGTGAGTCAAGTCACCATCCTGTCCCTGACACGTGATACCACGCTTTAGCACTGGCAAAACCCTGCTCTTACCACTGGCTACAGATAGAATGTGAGATGCTAAGATCTGGAGCCAATCTCTCCAGCGTCTCCCTCATCTTTACACCCCCAGGATGCTGTTAGGACCCAAGCCAGAAGAACCGCTGAAGGGAGCAACAAAGACCACAGATGCTGATGAATGTGGGGGTATTTTGTTTGTGCTCTAACAAATAAAGCTCGCCCGAAGATCAGACTGCAGAGCCAAGCCACTAGTTAACCATGGAGGCCTAGGCAGTGGCGGTATACACCTTTAATCCCCCAGCACTCAGGAGACAGAGACACTTGGATCTCTGTGAGTTCAAGGCCAGCCTGGGCTACACTAGATTGATCCAGTCTCAAAGAGAGTCAGGCAGCAGTGCTTCACACCTTTAATCGCAGTACTTGGGAGTCACACACCTTCAATCCTAGCACGAGGGAGTGGAGTTGGAGACAGGAAGGGATATGGCAAGGCAGAGAGAAGATATAAGGCGGAGGCGACGGGAACTCAGCCCATTCAGTCCGAGGATCCGTGGTGACAGGATCTTGCTCACTTTGTTCTGAGGATTCAGTAGAGGTAAAAGGTCTCTCTTTTGGTTGACTGCTTTGTTTCTCTGATCTTTCAGCTCCCCCCATATCTGACTCCAGGTTTTTATTTTTAAGACCAATTAGAATTCACGCAACAAAGAGTTAAACATGGAGGCTTCATCCACAGTTGTTATAAGAAAATCCAATTACATGCTTTGGGGTGAAGAGGCGGGGTCAATGGAAAGAGCTGGAACACATCTGGAGGGGTGATTCAGTGCACGTCCTTGCATCTCAGACATGAGCCCGGAGTTTGGAGCCTCAGCTCCCATGTAAAAAGTCAAGTGTGGCTTGCCCGTGCTTGTAACCAGTGCTGTGAGGGGCCAAGATGGGACTCGTGGCTACCAGCCTATCGCCAGGCTCAGTAAGAGGCCCTGTCTGTTGGGAGTAAGGTGGAGAACGACAGAGCAGTATACCCAATGTCCTGTAGCCTCCATGATCCACCAGCACATGGACCTGCACACCTGTGTACATACACCACACATGTATAAAATGATAAAGATGGGGGTGGAGCAATTAGGGCTCCATCTCATAGAGTGAGCTTTTGTTCCAGAGTGGAAAGGGAGGCAAACTGGATATACACTCAGTGCATTAACCAACACACACACACACACACACGCACATGTACGCACACGCACATGCACATGCATGCATGCTCACACACACACACACACACACTGGCACCCAATGGCTTAAAATTCATTGGCTTCCGTGTTCCTTCTCAAACACAGACAGGGTTCTTCCAAAGTGGAGAAGAACAGTGACCTGCCGGCTGGCAGAGATGACGTAGGGGTCTTTAGTAAAGTGTCATTCTGAGAGAGGCTCTGCACAGGCTACCCTCAGCTCCAAGCTCCCTGTGGGGACTCCTCAGCAGGAGCAGCCTCCTTGTAAAGGCTTCTTGGTCTGGGCCATTCTCAAATTTGCCCTCAGAGAGAGCAGTCTCAGAGAAGTCAGAATAGGCACTGAGGACCACCCAACCTCTACCGGCTGCCTGTTAATTCAGAGTTGGTTCGTGTGTGTGTGTGTGTGTGTGTGTGTGTGTGTGTGCTCATGTGTGGAGGTGCACAAACAGGGGAGCATGTGTATGTGACACAGAGGCTAGAGGACTTTGACTACCCTACTTCAGACACTGTCCACCTTGTTTCATTTGAGACGGGGTCTCTCAGTGGCCTGGAACTCACTGGCTGGCTAGCAAGTCCCAGGATCCTTCAGTCTCTCCATTCCCAACGCAGGACTTGGAAGCACATGCATGCCACTGTGTCTAGCAATCTCACATGGGCTCTGGACATTGGGTTCAAGTCCTTGTGCTTACTGGCAAAGCAAGCATTTTATTGTGAGCTCACACCTCCCCAGCCCCACTCTCCTTCCTTCCTTTAGTGAGCTCACAATAGCCAAAAGCAGGTGACTTTGAACTTGACAAAAAGAGACATTGCTGATCACTGGCCTGACAGGCTACAAAATTTCAGCTCAGGTTGAAGTTAAAAAAAAATGGGGAGAGGGGGAGACACAAAACCAAACCAGAGCAACTAAAACCCATCAGAATGTTCCAGATAAATTCACGATAAGCTGGAAATTGCTAAAAAGCCCAATAGTCAGAGGAATCCAAGCTGCAGCTAGAAGGTGAGAATGCATTGGACTAAGAGTCTGTGTCACAACGTTTATTATTTTATTAGTTTTAATCGCTGGGTAGATAAGCTAATAGCAATGGGATTTACTTTAAAGATCAACACCGACTCCGCCGTTTATTATTGGACAGTAATGTGTGTCCTGCAAAGGGATATTAAATCTCATGGAACAATGTGCCCGAAAGACACACAGGCCCTTTCTGTCCCACACCCTGGTTTTTCTTCATCGGCTCACATCTCTGGCATCTTGTCTGGAGTCTGAGGGCTCTTGGGAGTCTTGGGAATGCCTCAGTCACAGTCCGGGTCCTATGGGCAGAGGATGGAACTGTGGGGTCACCTTTCTCAGAATCCTGTTAACCAAAAGCAGAGAACGCATCATCCTCTGGGTGGTGGAGGCTGGGTGGGAAAGATGAGACGGTCCAGCCTCAGAGAAATTAGTGGAAGTAAAAGAACGAACGCATGAAGATTCTCAGGGGCGGGCCTGGCCAGCCCTGAATGCCAGGAGTCCACAGAAACGGTCAGAGTAGCAGATGTCTGAGGCCCTTGCAGTCACGATGTCTGGGTCAAAAGTCCTGTTCTGGAATTCTCATAGTTTCAAATGTCTCCCCGACAAGATACTTGATTACACGGTTGGAGGCAGAAGTGGCTTCATTTACAGCAGCGTAACAGGCAGACACCACCAGATTATGGTGGACTCCCCCGTCTCAGGTCACTCTGGGGGCCAGTGCCTCCTGACACCAAGCGTCCGGGCCAGGGCATCACCTGTGCTGCTCCTGTCAACAGGATATGCCATGACGTTTAAGTGACAAATCTAAATTGATGAGCATCCTGCAAAGCAACTGGCCTAAATGCCTCAGGGCGGTCACTCTAGCAACAGACGAAAGATCCGGTACCCTTCCAGAAGGAGGGAAGCTTCAGTGACCAGTGATATGCTGCGCCATTTTATTTATTTATTTATTTATTTATTTTTGTTACATCTTTACTTCACGTATGTGTGTGCACATGTTTGTATTAGAATGTGGCCTGCGTTTGATCCCTGGGACCCCATAGTGAAAAAAAGAGAACCCCCACAAGTTGTCCTCTGACCTCTGCACACATGCCATGGAACACACATACATGTGTACACATACTACACAGACAGAAATGACTTGTAAAGAAAAATTTTTAAAATAATTCTCTGCTCTGTCACCCTGGGGTTCTGAACGACTTCTCAGAACCTCTTCTGGCTCCACCCCAGTTGGGGATTTTTTTTGTGACAGTGTACAGGACACTTTCTTGCAAAGGACAGATTGTCGAAAAGGAGAACCATTAAGTATTGAGTCCTCTCCAGTGTGGGGCAACAGACTTGCAGCACCGAGAGCTGGCCCATGGATGGCACATGCTTCCAAGTAATAAAAATCAAGATTTTTACATTTGGCCCTGGACGTTCCTTCCAACAAGCTGTGTCAAATTGGAAAGATCAGATCTGGGAATCCTCTTAGAACTGGCTTTCCCTTTCAAGGCTGTGGTGGGAATTGAGTGAGATCATCTCCCTGTAGGACTTGGGGCTGTCCTGGCACACGGTGGGGTCTCTGTCACTACCCTGTCACCTGTCAATCCCCGATGAGCATCATGCCTAGAGAACAGACCGCTGCTGTCCACACACATGTGACGTCAGACTTTTGCCAGTTGGCCGAGCTCAGTTCATTCTAGAAGGTCAGATTGGCTCAGGGAATGATGGTCTAACCAACCTCATTGTAGCCCCCTCTGACCTCATGGGTTTCAGACCGGGTGGCTGTCAGAGCTCTGAATGCGTGGGTCTTAAATCCCTGCACCTGGCAGAGGGTCTGTTGTGAACAGGAGTGAGAGCCCTTGTCGCGGGGGAAGGGAAATTGGTGTGAAATTAACAAGGTCATGATCCAGTTCTTTGGAACCTGGGCTCCCAATTTTCTGCCCTAATGAGAAATCCCTGGAGCTTTTCCCCGACTCTTTCCCTCTCCACATCATGTCTTTCTAACTGAAAACATGGACTCACTCACATCATCCAAACCCTGATTTCTTTAGTTCCTGTATTTCAAACTGAAGGAAGAAACAGAAAAAGGAAGGAAGGAAAAAGGGAGGGAGGGAGGGAGGGAGGGAAGGAGAGAGGGAAGGAAGGAAGGAAGGAAGGAAGGAAGGAAGGAAGGAAGGAAGGAAGGAAGGAAGGAAGGAAGGAAGGAATGACCTCTAAGAAAAAGTGGCAGTCACTCCTGGGCCACCCAGAGAGAGACATTCCGAGGTCTTAAGGAATTGCTCTTGGGCCATTAAGGGTTAATATTGAAGGGGCACAGCTGAGGATGGGCCCCTTCTTGGGAGCTGAGACTTCTGCAGGAAGCGAGAACCCTTATCAGAGGACACCAGAGATAATCCCACCTAGAGCCCCCACCCCATGACATGGGCCAGGTGAGCTGCAATCCGGCATAACCACGCCCGTATCTTCTGTTCCTTTCTCACCCAGCTGACAGCTTTTGCTTCAGCAGACTCTGTCTCTTCAGGGATACGGTCTCCCCACAAGGCCCCAGGTTGATCCCCTCCTACCTCTAGATACTCCTTGTCCCTGTGTGACAAAAGTCATGGCTTCTGGATATGTGGTGTGGGCCATTTCCTTTGCCACTGGGAACAGAAAGGACTTCACTGAAGTCACAGCCAGCGAACACCAAGGTGTCACCTAGCCGTTGAGTGTGGACATTTCTTCACTCTCCCCACATGTTCCTGAGGATGGTGGCTACCTTCAAAAGCTGGGAAGAGACTGATGGAGGTCTCCCGGGGGATAACACACGGGACCGCTGCGCACGGTGCATGTGTGAGATTGGTGCCAATAACCTCCATCCTTTCCTCTCGGTCAAATGAGAGGCACCCCCTTCCCGGGCCCTTGTAACTGGGTAGAGTCATGTGACTAGTCCTGCCCAGTAGACTGTGAACAGAAGTTCCATGGTCAAAACCAAGTCAAATTTAACAGTGAATGTGCAATCTCTGGGAATTCTCTTGGTTCTCTTGTGAATACTGACAATATACGAGGTTCCAGCCCTCTCCAGTCTAGGCCCCCAACAAATGGAATCCCCCTGAGACACGTGACAGGCAGTGTATATACTACGACTCTTGATTGTCCCCATGGGGACATACTGTTAGGTTAACATACTCTAGCATATAACCTATCTGGTATGTAATGAAAGACAGATAATCTAATTAGCTGGGAGCTAGAGACTTCTAATTACATTAAAGTTACTCTGATTGCATCGATGTTAATTACAAGCTCTCATACTCAAGGTCAGCTCTGGCTTTATCAAAGGGATAGGAGAGGCTCCCTCGAGGAATCGGAGCTAGTACCAAATTCCTTCCCCCATTGCAGTGACTAAGAGCTGAGACGCTGTCGTTCTGCTTGCCTGCCAACTTTATTTGACGGCGGTACAATCCAAATCAGTGATTCTCAAATTTCCCGATGCTGTGACTTTTTAATGCAGTTCCTCAAGTTGTGGTGACCCTCAGCCATAAAATCATTTTCGTGGCTACTTCATAACTATAACTTTGCTACTGTTATGAATCAGAACATAAATGTCTTTGTTTCCCAACAGTCTTAGGTGACCCCCGTGAAAGGATCATTCGACCCCCACTCACCCCCGGAAGGGGTCGAGACTCACAGGCTGAGAACCACTGGTCTAAATCATGGTGATGGTCGATTTTGACTGACAATTTGATTGACCTGAAAGGCGCCTAGGAGACCAGCAAGGTGTGCCTCTGGGCATCCGCGAGGGGCTTCCAAGGAGCAAGAACGAGTGAGGGGAGAAGGGGTAAGAGAGGACTGGCCAAAATGTGGCCACAGCCAGGGTGTAGGAAGTCACAGGGCAACCCTCACCCCTCTTCTCTACTCCTCTGCTTCCTCCCCTCCCCCACCCCCACTCTCTAGTCCTGGCCTGTGTGATGAGAGCTACTCTCTCTCCACTATACCCTCCCACCCATGGTGGACAGAACCCTGAACTCATGACCCAGTTCCACGATTCTTCCCTAGAGGCTGTGGACACCCCATCTTCAGCTGCACTGCCTTCCTGACCAACCCCAGAACCCTGGCCCCGTTGTTCCAAATCGTCCCTGTGAAGGAGAGGAAGGTAGAGCTCAGAACTGGTTCTGGGACCGGCTCTGCCACCCAGTCACCAGTGGTGTATATGGTGAGGTCCATGTCTGTCCCTCATAACTTCCGAGCAGAGGGAACAGAATTCCATGCCATATCTCTACTTCGAGGGATTTTAAATGGGAGACATGATAGATTATCCCAGACCACCCACAGTGGCCGTCTAGATGAGAGGGAGCAGAAAGTGCCCAGGCTTTCAGTATCCGTTGGTCATTTTTCCAGAGGTAAATTGCTTGTGAAGTGCAAGGTTTTGGGTTTCTTTTGACAAATCCAAATATCTGTCGACACTGGTCCCACATTTACGCGTGGTGACAACTGGTAAGGGCTTAGCTACAGCTCTCTCTAATTGAGGCACACTTGCTCTGGCTCCCCTGCACCCCATTAGTCCCCATGGCCCCACACAGAGATGGAGTGCTAGCAGACTTTTATCACCCCGCACAGCACTCACGAGCACCTTCCACTTCAGCTGGACTGGATGGATTTGGGCATTGCAACCCCGAACTAAAGAAACCTTTGGAGGCTTCCAGGGTCCCAGTTCTCAGGAACCTTTTACAGCAGTCGCCTCTTGTCTTCACACCCCATCTTCATCCAGAACTCAGGAGTCAAAAAACCCTCCAGAAACCACACAGGATACCCAATCGATGCTAAGCTTCCAGTGTGCTTCCTGGGGGGCTGATCTCCTTTGCCTGAGCCTCCGGATTCTTCTCCGGACACTTCTGTTCCCTCCTGCTTTAACGCCTGTGTTCCAGCTAATGGGTGGTCAGCTGATCAGACTTTGTGAGTCAGGACTTGCCAGCATCACTACCTCCTTCGGGTCAGTTTGGGTTTATTGTTTGTTGGTTGTTTGGTTGGTTTTGGTTTTGGGTGTTGTATTTTTATGTTTTGCTTTTGCTTTTGTTTTTCAAGATATGGTTTCTGTGTGTAGCTTTGGAGCCTGTCCTGGCACTTACTCTGTAGACCAGGCCAGTCTTGAACTCAGAGATCCTGCCTCTGGCTCCAAAGTTCTGTGCTATGGCCAGTTATGGTGGCTCATGCCAGTAGGATTTGCTGAAGGAGGTGGAGGCAGGAGGATGGCAAGTTTGAGGCCAGCCTGGGGTACACATTTTTTAACCCAGGCAGTAGTGGCACACACATTTAATCCCAACACTCTGTAGGCAGTGAGTTCAAAGCCAGCTTGGTCTATAGTTCAGCGTTTTAGATTTACATCTGAGTCCTCAAGTGATTTGCTACCTGGAGCTGGCACTTTGCAAACACTTCGCACTATCCTAAAAGAAGTGCATCTACCTCTCAACAAGGGCACGGGGAAGGCACTGTCTTCAAAATGCACCCAAATGCTCAGTGCCTTTTAGAGGGGCGGGGGAAACTGGACGGAAGTCACCCTGATGTGTGCTGTCTTGGTTCATGCTACACTGGGGTTAGGGCGGAACTGTGGTGTTATATGAAGAAAGTAAAGAGAGAGAAAAGGAAAGAAATGAACAAAAAGGGGAAGGAAGGATAGAGGGAAGGAGGAGGAGGGAGGGGAAGGAGGCAAAGGGAATGGAGAGGATGATGACAAGAAGGAAAGGGGAGGAAGAAATGGAAGGAGGGAGCGATGGATGGTTCAGAGCTGTGTAGTTTTCTTTATTATCTATGTGGCTTGGGGTAGTAATCTTCCCAGTATCCTAATTCCCTTCCCAGAAAAGCACAGCGGTCACAGCAGTGGCTGCTAATGATGACAACACAGATTAGGTAACCGAAGAAATTCCAAGCAGCCTCTAACAGAACCAACATGTATGAAGCCCCTGTACACAGAAAACTGTGAGAAAGCCCAGGAACTACGCATCTCTGAGTGGCGCCCAGAGCGACGAGGAAGGGAAAGACAATGTGCAGCTTCTCCTCCAATGACGGTTCCAGACACACCACAGCCAGCCGGGCTTTGTGGCGGGTGCTCTTGCCACACCTCTACGGTGATCCTCTGGAGCTTGCGTTCCAAGGCCATCTCCCTTGGGTGACAGCAGACACCGTGAGGTTTGCCTGAGTTTCTTCTGTTAGGAAATAGAAGACTTGGGTTCAAATCTATAGCTTGCTTGAGGCTTGGTCCTAAGTCATTTAGTCTGAGCAGAAAGGAAAGTGAGGCAGAGATGGATGCTTCATTGTCTACAACGGATGCCCTGCATTGCTCTGAGAAACCTGTACGAAGGCAGATGGAGATTGATAATAGAGACTGTTACTGGGCCTCCTTTGTAGCTAACATGTCACATGACGCCAATCTGAACAATGATTATCATCCACCCACGAAAGACTCAAACTGCCTTCCTCTTGTCCTCCTTCTTCTATCTGGAATACTGTGTGTCCTGTTAGATTATATGGATAAAGGGAATTTCTGGAATGTTCTAAAACAGTCAGGGAGAAACAAAAAAAAAAAAAAAAAAAAAGAAAGCCTTTGTCTGTTGTGTCTGCCTGGGGTGGAAAACAATCTATTTTAGTTCAACTTAATAAAACCAAAGCGAATTCATGTCCTGTAGCTGTGTGTGTCGCCTTCCTTTAGGTAAGTTGTGGCTTAGTGGGAAGAAGACTTCAAATATATTTGGAGTAAGAAAGCTGTGAGCTCGGGATAATTGCCATTTAGCCAGTTTGGTGTCCCCATAGAATATCCAAGGGCAAAAGAGAAGTCCCTAGGAGGGAAACTTTGATTAAGGTCTAAAATCATTGGCAAGCTGTGGGAAGCTGTGCGAGGCTTCTGTAACAGCCACACTGACAACGGATAGACAGGAGATCCTCACCTCCATCCCCCGAAGACAGCCCACCCCATGCCTTTCCCACCCTACATGTCCTCTGGTCCCTTACCTCCGCCAAATCTTTGTTAATGAGACGTCACCCAGTGAGCACAGATTTCGCATGCCCTGTTGTAGGACTGGTGAGCCAGGGACCTAACAGAGTGTGGTCACAGACTTGGGGGCAAAGCCAAGAGTCCTGATTTTGTTTGTGTTGTGTTTGCTGATGGCTCTATATGGAGCCATGCCTTCATTAAAAAAAAAATGTAACCATAAAAAGTCCCACTGCCCCTGGCCCCCTCTCCGAAAAGATGGAATAATTCCAGGCTGAACTGTACTTGGGTCTCCCCTCAAAGCTCCCATTTACCCCCAGCTCCTGGCCTCTGACTTCATCAAGAAAGCCAGTATCATTCTCACCTTGGAGATCACTGGGTGTGTTCGGAACGGCCCACGTTCCCTCTCTCTTCTTAAAGCCAAGAAAACCAAATCCACATTCCTTATCTTCCTGGTCTCCAGGCATTAGCGGACGGAGCCCAGCTTACTGGGCTTGCTCCCAACTTCTGCTCATTTACTTCTCAAACCTGGCCCTCTCCTGTGAAGCCCGAGCCCGGGATGTCTCCTTGGAGATGAGCCTCGCACAAAGACCGAGCCCACATGCTCTCCCCAATGCTTAGTCCCAGGATGGACCCCACCTTGGCATCCCGGGAAGCCCGAGCTCCCGACAAGGACATGACAACTCTCACCCCCATTCCGCTCCCCCCCCCCAGCTGCTCATCTCGCATCCTGGCCAGCTCCCAGCCTATAATTCTTTCCAAACTCGCCTGTATAAAATAATCATGTACATGAAGTAAAACAGGGGTCTCATATACACACTTAATAACTCTTGCGTACTGTACAAGAGGGAATTCCACTTTATGACCCCCAGAGCTTTCAACTGGTTCTCATTTAGCTCTCTGCATTCCTGGTGTGAGATCTGAGGCGTCTCTCTCGGGCCCGGCCTCTTGCTGCCTCATGAAACCACTGTGTCTCCAGACTTCTTGCAACCATTCATCTCCACCTCTGCTTCTAATTGGGGGAGCTGAGTATCAGTGCTCTGCCCTAAAGCTAAATGTCAGAGTTTTGCTTCAAATTCCGTATTTGGGGCACGGAGTACATTGTACTCTGGAGTCTTCCTGTGTGAGCAAGTCGGAGAAAATGGAATTAAATGGATCAGCTAATCCCTCCAGCCACAAGCTCAGCCATAACCTCAGCCATGGGGTGAGGAGGCTCTGCCTGGCATATGCCGTTTACCCTGTGTGATCTTGTCTGCATCATTGTCCCTCTGTGACTCATTTTCTTAAAAGAAAGACTTTCTATACTAAGTGGATGGCCTCTCACTGCACCTTTCGCCAGTCAACTGGGCAATGCTTAACCTTTTAAATATGAGAATGGGGGAGCATAGTAGACACCAAAACAGCTTTAATAGCACGAATGTGGTCACACTCATCAAAATGAAAGACTATGGCTATAGTTTGGTTGTAGCTTGTGTGTCCTTCAAAGGTTCCGGTGCTGGGAGCTCGGTCCTCGGTGTTAAGAGGTCATGGTAAATTTAAGAGGCCAAACAAGTGGAAGATCATTGGATCATAGAAGGAATGTACTTAGAAGAGGTTAACATAGTTCTCGTGGGACCACCATCTTGCTTTGGTTTTCTTTCTCACCATGGAGATGGAAGCTACAAAATAATCCCACACTAACACATCAGAGCCGCCATGACGCAATACCTCCAAGGAGTCCCTCGCCAGATCCAGCAGCACTCCCTGCCTCTGGAACAGTGAGTTATAGAGTATGCCCACCTGGGGTATTTTGTGACAGAACTAGAAAGTTGACTGATACGGAACCCTACAGAGTTTTAAAGGCTACATTTGTTTGATGAAATACACGGTGACAGCGCTAAGAAAGATTTGATGAAAACAGGAAGATGAGGTGACTAACAAAGTGTGCTCACTTGGATCTTCAACAGATGCCCATAACGGCTCATGGCTGCCAGACACGGCACTTGGTGGTGAGAAGGCAGATGAACCTGTGCACCCTTCTGCCAGCATCCTGGGCAGTCTCATTTCCTTTCTTCCCACCCATTTCACTGGTGCTTGCTTCCTGTTCTTGGGACACTGATTCTGTCCATGCCTCAGGGCAATTACACCTGCCTCCCCTCCCTTGGATACCTCAGCTCAAGCGGCTTCTTTAATAGACTTCTTTCTTCACCGTTGTTAGCACCAAAGGTCACAGTCTAGGACACAGTGAGGAATTGCCCAGATCAAGCTGGCCTGTGGGCAGTTCTCATGAATGTTATTGAGTAGGAGGGCAAAGCCTACTATGGCTAGCACCATTCCCTGAGCAGGTGGCCCTGGGCTGTTTAAGAAAGCTGGCTGAACAAGTGTCTAAGGGAGCCATTGTGCAACATCCTCCATGGTGACTGAGGAACACCTCTGGCTGTGAGTGAGTTCCCTGGGTGGAAAGGACACTAAGAAAAAGAGTGGGCAGGCGTGCCTTTCAGTTCCTGCGTGAGTTCCTGTCCTTACTTCCTTCAATGATGTACTATGACCTAGAAGTGGAAGCCAAATAGGCCCCTTCCTTTGCCTTTGGTCAAGGCGTTTCATCGCGGCCACAGAAGAGAAGTGGGACTGACCCCACTCTACCTCCATCTTCCTATCTTCTCTGTATGTGCTCCTGTGTGAAATCATACTGGGTGGGAGGATGTTCACTGACATAGGAGCAGGCTTCCCTGTTGAGGTGAGAGACCTTGTGCATCAGACTTGTTTGCTCCCTTGAAGACCTAGAATGATCCCTGACACACGGAAACCTTCAGTGGTGTTGTGTGACTTTCCCTGGGGTGGGAGATGTCATGAACAAATACATACAAGATGGGATACCAATGACTAATCATATTAAAGTCATGATTCTGCCCCAGTCTTGCTCAGCGAACCAGTGAGTTTACTAGGGTGACTTGGGTGTATGAGGGGCTGCTTAAAGGAGCAGGGGTAGTTGCATTGTTGAAAAATCCATGTCAGCCTGGGCAACTATCATGAAAGCCAGTCCTCTGAAGCTCCCTGGACAGCATCTAGGAAGCTCCCTGGAAGAGTCTCCTTTCCCCAGGAAGGCTATTGGTCACATAGTCTTGGGGGAAAGGGTTTTCTTTTATCTTATAATTTTCAGGAACTTCCTGGGCCTTGTGTGTTTCATTTCCTTTCTGAATCTCATAAGTCTCTGCCTTCCTCCAGGAGGGACTGTCTCAATTCAGAGGCAACAGCCGCCCTGCACATAAAAAGGAATGAATCCCAAAGCAAATGAGAGCACAAGTCAGGTTTTACCCTATGAAACACACCTGGCAAAATCTTTGATCATCCAGTCAATTCTATCAACACGTCCAGATTAATCCTCCACTGATTAAGTCTCAAACGCATCACAAGCACATCACCCTTCATTCAGAGAAAGCCTTGTGTATAAAGTAGTAGCCCTGAAAGCAAGGGCCCTTGCTGTTGCCGAGTCAGGGTGCAATATTGCAACCCTCTTTGCTCCCTCTCCCCAATTCCATTCTGCCTCGTTTGGGCTGCCCCTAATGTGCCTCCGTGGCTCCTCTGAAGTAAATTTGGATGTTTTGGTTTGAATGGCAATTGTTTTTAGTCCTGACAGATAGTGATTTAAAAAAAAAAAAACATGGCATGGAACTAGAGCTTCAGGGGACATGGCCATTCAAGAAGACACATTTAAGTTTCAGGTTAAGACAGGTAGTTTTAACACTATGTGTAATATTCTAGGCCAGGATACAGCACTGCAGATCACTAGGATTGCACCTCAGAGAGCAGGATGGACAAGGTCCACCCTCAACTACTCTGTCAGAGAGGGATAAGAGTGGAAGTGAGAGTCTGTCTCATACGTGAGCTGATATGCACTGGAAATGAGACGGGGAGTCCCCAGAGTTAGGACTGTGTCTTAAGTGTAGTGTTCTGTAAAGCAGACTTTGGGCAACTCCAGTGATGGTAAGGCACTTTGAGAGTGCCTGTGGCTTGGGTCATCCTTGAAGGAACATGGGAGCATATCCAGCAAGAGCATCTAGCATCTGGCTGGGCAGCTACAGCAGGGCCTGGTGTGTGTTTGTACCAGCATGTGATTTTGTTACCGTTGTAGGATAAGAAACTGTCAGAGTAGAAATTCCTTTAGAGAGAGCTCACCCACCAGATATCAAGCAGAAAAACCCAATCAATGGGGAGGTCCCCTCTTGCCATGCCCTTCCTGGGAACAGAATTAGCTATCTTTTCCTGTTTGTTTCCAGAACACTAAATATAAACACCTATGGCATGCACCACCCTGGTTATCACTTTGGACAGCCTTCAGTGTTTCCTGGTCTGGGATGGGCATTTCACAAGTATTTACCATGAATCAGTGAGCCTCTTCCCACCACTTGTGGACTGTGGTAACCAGCCCAGTCTCCACTGGAAAGATCAGAACACAGGCACAGAGAGCAAAGCAGCTAGTCCCAAGTACCATGATGAGTAATTGGTGTACAGGGATTTGAACCACAACCCTCATTGTCCCCAGGTCTGCACTGTAGCCTCCACATGTCCCCATCAATAGAGTAAGGATCTGTCCCCTCCAGCTCTGGGTGATGTCCTTGAATTTCATGATCCCGACCCAATTCATGATGCCTGTGAAGGCCCATCAAAGGCAGTCGGAATTCACTCTCAGAGGCTACCTGGTACAAAGAAAAGAGACTTGAATTTGAGGAAACCAGGCCCATTTTTTAAGTCAACCTCCACCATCCAAAGCTCAGAAACCTCACAGCAGAAGGAGTGGAAAGAACGTAAGAGCCAGCATAAGAGGAGAACTGTGAAACGCTGGCCTTTGGACGCGCGCGTGACTCGTGTAGGTATCAGCTCACAACAGCTGGGGTGACCTGCTCAAGACGTGCCCAAGACCACGCCGGTCAAAATTCCAGCATGGATCCGGGAAGAAGTTCCCCGAGGCCCCACACCTGTTGGCAGCTGATGGTTGCTGAGGGAGTGAGAGTCACTCTTTTTAGGGGATGTGGCTGTTGGCATGTTGCTCATGGCCCAGAAGGAGGCCACACACCCATACACATATGGGAAGCACTAACTGGACTCTGAGTAATTAAGACCAATAGAGAGAGGACATGAAACTGAGAGATGGGGCAGGGACAATCAGAGGTTTGGAGGTCGGGAACCATGGGTGGATGTGGTCGGTATATATTATATAAAGGTATGAAATTCTCAAACATTAAAAATCGTCATTTAAAAGAAAAAAGTCCTGGACCCTTACCTAGCATGTATATTGAGCCCAGGAAGTGACTTTGATGGAGCCCCTTTCTCCTTGCTGGATCTTAGCTATTCCCTCCAAATGGCCACACTAGAGGAGATGGCTTAAAGCAGTCTCTACTCCGGGCCCATGACTGACATGGGCGCAGTTACTTTATGTCTCATCCCCCCCCCCCAAAAAAAACCCCTAAACAAACAAACACATAAAAAACCAAGTAGTATCTCCAAGGGGATAGAGATGGCGGCCAGGCATGTTGGTACAAATCAACATTATTAGCACTTGAGGGGCTGAGGCAGGGGGATCAGGAGCTCAAGGCCAGCATGGGTGTCACAATTAGCTTCTGTAGCCAATTTGTCACATCTGGGAAGAGGGAACCTCAATTGAGGAATTGCTTCCATCGGATTGGCCTCAGAGAAAATCTGTGCGGCATTTGCTTGATTGACTTGGGAGGGTCCTACTCGTTGTGGGTGGTGCTACCACTGGGCTGGTGGTCCTGGGTGGTATAAGACGAGCAAGCCATGGAAATCAAGCTAGCAAGCAGCACTCTTCCATGGCCTCTTTCAGCTCCTTCCTCCACTTTCCTGCCTTGATTTCCTCTCTTGGCTCCCCTGAGTGATGGACCACAATGTTTAAGTTGAAATAAACCCTTTCCTCCCCGGGTTGCTTTTGGACAGTGTTTTATCACAGCCCACAGAAAAACCAACTAGAATGCTGGGTTACATAATAAGTTTAAGACCAGCCTGGGTTGCATAGTGAGAACCTGTCTGAAGGAGGAGGAGAGAAGGGAGAGGAAGAGAAAGAGGGAGAAGGAAGAAAAGAGAGGAGGGACGGATGGAAGAAGGAAGAGGAAGGACTAAAAGGAAGAAAACAGGAGGGGAAGAGGAAGAAGACAAATCAGAGGTTTGATCATATGTCCCTGATGTCCCTAGGACTTAGCAGAGTACCGGATATACAGTGGTATTCAGTAGAATTTGCTGAATGACCAAATGGATGCTAACAAGCCTCAAAGCTATCCTGAGAAGGAGCCATGGTCTCCTCACTGACCCCAGGTCCCAGAAAAAGCAAGAGACACTTCCTTGTATGAGAAGACAGACCCACCAAGAGTTCCTGCTTAGGATCCGAGAATGAGCTCAGAGGGAGGTCAGACATGGCACAGGTGGAAGCTGGAGCCAGCAGTCCTCCCTTCATATCTCCCCACCCCACCCTGAACATACATTTCATATCGCAGGGCCTGTTCTTTTATCTCTAGACTGTAACCTGCAGAAAATAGCAAGCAGAGGAGCTCAGATCTTACACTCAAGGCCTCACCTGCCAAACGCAGAAAGAGGGGATGCTCAGGGAGCCAAGAGGCAGGTTGTTCTGAAAGGCCCTTGTGGGAAAGATACCAACAAGGGGACCACTCCAAGAGGTGATTTGTTCAGGTAGAAAAACCACGTTTCCTTTGCTCCTGACCCCTGAACATTCTGGAGTCTGGGGAGCTGAGTGGGCTCCTAGTAGCCATGAACGCTTCAAGTTCAAGTGCATGGCTTAGCCTTCTTGGCTGTCAAATCTCAACAGCGATGGCTGAAGAGTGTACTAAAGACAGATAGATGCTGTATGTATGCATGCATATATGTACGCATGTGGAATTTTTCTCCCAGCCACCCCGTCGCTGGTCTCACACTCCCAGACCACGCTTGAGATTTTGTTAGATTTCCCAGCGAGGAGCCTGAGGATCCCCTTTCCCACAAAGGCTGTGAAATCCACCTGAAATCTTGCTGACTGTTTGTGTCCTGGCACACTTGGAGCCGAGTTCCCAGGACCATCTCTCCGCAGGAAGACTGACAGCTCCAATCAGCTCCCCTGGTCCAGCCTTGTGAAGTTTCATTCATTCAGATGCCATCAGCTCAGGATTTTTTTTTTTTTTTGATAATTCAGACAGTCTGGATGGGAGTTTCCTGCCTCGCTCAGTCCTACAAAAAGGTTTCCTGAAACAGATAATGCAAAGCAGACGGCTGGGGCTGAGGACAAATTTTCTTCAAGCTCCTCACTGACAGTCAATGGAGGGTTAATTACGAATTATTTTTTATCAAGTAATTGAAGTGAATCCCGAGTAATTCATCCTACCTTGGAGATCAAATATGGGGCAAAAACAATTATATGTATTTTATATATATGCTTTCAATTCATCCAGGCATGGGCTCAAATTCCAGCTCTGCAACTCTGGAGTTTAGGTTTCCGTGGACAGGCTACTTTGTGTCTCTTGGAGCTAATTCTGACATATGGGAAAGTTTGCAGGGCCGACAAAGAACAGGTAGGGGATGGTTTTCAAGCCTAAGCTGGGAAGGATGTTTCAATCCGCAAATACGTTAACGCATACAGCATGAAAAAAAGTGGGGTGTGGGGGGGAATGCATAGTTGAATAAATCTTGGATAAAGTAAGCTAAATAAAATTAAGTGAGTTTGCTTGCACTTTTTTTTTAATATTCAGACATACTCAGAGCCTTTAATTGTAGGCTTTACGTTGTAACTCTCCACCAAATGGGTGTATTGTGTAGTTGCCCCAAACTTCTTATAGGAAACATTTCTTTAGATTATTCTGTGTGTGGTGGTGTGTTTTTGCCTGCATGTGTGTCTGGGCACCATATGCATGCAGTGTCCTTAAAGGCCCAGAACAGGGCCTCAGATCCCCTAGAACTGGAGTTACAGATGGTTGTGGGCCACCTCCTGATCGAGGAACTAAAGGCTCATTCAATGAAGCCATAGCGTGTCAGGAAAGGGTAGTGAGAGATCAGCTTCTGGTTCCTCAGGGGACACCCCCTTTTGTTTGTCTGAGGCAGGATCTCTCCATGAACCCGAAATCTTCTAGTGAGAGTAGACTACGTACTTAATGATCGCCAGGGTTTCTCCCGACTCTGCCTTCCCAACCCAGGGGTTACAAGCATAGATCCCTGATTTTTATGTGGGTGATGGGGCTTGAACTTGGGTCCTCGTGCCTGTGTGGCCATCAATTTACCAACTGAGCCATTTTCCAACTTCAAATGAGCAAGTGTCTCAATGCCTTAGAAAGAAGCCATCCCCAAAGCAAGTAACTTCTGGCAATTTCTCAGAAGAACTCAGAAGGTCACAAAATCAGGCCCTGCACATTTCCAGAAGTTCAAAGTGTGGATTTTCAGAGAGAAATATGGTTGGGCCAGAGAGGCAGAACTGCCAGCATTAGAAATTAGAACTTGCTGTGTGCTCAGAGAATGCAAGACGCTCCTCACGTAGCAAGCGCTGTAATTATACAATCTCTGACAACCAGAGTCTGCCCTGCTGACAAGGTTTATTGTCAGAACCTGGAGACGGAAAGAAACGTGATCTGAGAATCAGGCAGAGAACCTGACTCTGGGTTTTATCTGTGGCTTCCTCTCTTGGGTCCCTTCAGAAGCTGTTCTGTGGCAATGGAGAGAACATCACAAATTGGTTAACTGGGGTTTCCAGATCTTACCTGGAAGAAAAGATGGGTCAGCAAAGGGAAAGATGGAACCATGAGAGTAATTCATGAACGTCCTGGGGATGTGGGGACCAGCAGGAGGAATCTTAGTTAAAAACTCTCTTTCTGTGTGTGTGCGTGTGCATGTGAGTGTGTATGATAGAGATACAGCAATTTGTGCACCAAGAGGCTATTTTGGTTTACAAAAACCACTTTTTTGTTTTCTGTTTATTCTACGTTTCTGTTTATTCTTGAAGAAATGACTTCCTGTCTTTGAGGCTGTTTCCTCCTGTGTAAAATGAGAATCCTAAATTCATAGAGCAGGTCACTGGATCTGTCAGTTTGTTGGTGGATTAATTTCTCTGGGTGTTTTGTTTTATTTTGTTTGGGCTTCTGAGACAGAGAATCTTGCTGTGTGACCCAGACTGGCGATAAATTTGAAGTCCCTACCACACCTGGTATTCTGAGAATTATTCTGCGAACCATGAAATAATTGAAACAATGTTTGCCATGGTACCCAGTGTTCAGAGTCAGTTTTGGAATGTTCACTATTGTCCATTCTTGGGTCCCATGTTGTGTGTAACTGGGTTGTGTTGGATGCTGAGTGCCCTCACAACTTCTCTTTCCTCTTAGTGTCTCAACTTGGAAGTTGGTCTTTTCTTCTAGGCTAAAAACCTAATTCCTTTGACCTTGTTAGATCTAAGAGGCCCCTCAGACTGAGAGGTGATTCCCTGGGTCAAAGTGCTTGCCACACAAACCTGAGCACCCACGTCCTGTGCACCCACATAAAAAGCTGGGTGCTGTGGAGTACATCTGCGATCCCAGCATGCTTTGCAGGACTTGGGGCAGCAACAGAAACAGCCAAGGTGACCCAGTCTCAAGAAAGCAAAGGTGGGACTCACCCTCAAAAGCTGGGTCCTCTGGCTTCCACAAGGGCACTACAGCATGCACGTGACCAAGCTTACATACATACAAAATCAAATAAATTAAAAGATATTTTTAAAAGACCATACTTTCATTAATAAAGTTTTGTAGGAAGCTGGCGTGTTCTTTCTAGGCATTTCCTTAGAAAGACAGGGTCTTCCGCTCTGCTCTTCTCTTTCCTACTTCTGCAAATTCAAGAGACTGTGAAGATCAACGAGCAGGAAGTTGGTAAGAGTCTGAGTGACCGACCAAGGAGTGGCCATCTCCGTGTGAGAGCAGAGGACAGTAGGACAGAGGACAGTAGGTAAGACCCAGGCTCACAGTTCCAAGCTGCCCCCTGTCACTTCCACAGCCGCAGAAGTCTGAGACAGCCAGTCACATCCCATGCACAGTTAAGAGCTGAGAAATGAAAGAATGCACACTTCTTACTTCCTTATGCATGCTCAGCACTTGGGACCCTGTGTCTAGGGAATAGCGCTACCCGCAGTGGGCTGTCTCTTCCACATCAGTTAATTTATATTTTCGGTCATGAGCCTAACCTTTAAAGACCGAGTCATCTCTTCAAACCCACATCAGTTCATTTAATCAAGACAACCCCCAACAACCTGAAGGAGAGACCCCAGACACCCTCCCCAGGTGATTCTGAGTTGTGTCAGGTTTTCAATTCAAGCTGCCCAGCCCAGCCTTTCAGTTACCCCCGCCTACAGAGCAAGGTCACCATGACCTACCTCTTGGATCTGGTGTGTGGTAGAACTTGGTTTGATACAGTATTTCCGGTGGCCTGGAGGAATAACGGCGTGGTTTTCAATTAAAAGGCAGCCAAGACGGTCTCACATGCTCGCTGGCCAGTTGACAAGGACTTCTCGCCATGTGGTGTGGGTTTGTAGCTACTCTGCCATGTCTGTGTTTGGCGTCTATCGTGGTTCCCCTGCTGACTGTCCACTGACCTTAGACACTCAAGAATGTGGCTGTGTCTCTTGGGTCTGTTGTGGCCCTTATTAAACTGCCGTTTGTTGCGGCTGGAACAGAGAACAATGCTGTTGATCTTTGTTTCCATCTTAGGTTTTAGGCACAGCTGTTTGCTGTCTGCAGGACTGTGCTTCCTGGTGTGTGTGTGTGTGTGTGTGTGTGTGTGTGTGTGTGTGTAACCATCATGGAAGGAAGGAGTGTGTCATCAAGCAACTCCTCACTGACTTCCTGAGACATTGGGTCCAGGTTTTAGACAACCTTGTTTGAAACTTTCTACTCCAGTCAGCTACATCAAGCCAATTAAACTAGAACTTTTCACACCCAGAAAAGCATATTTTTTAGGCCTCAGCTCAGCGTTGTTATTCTTCATAAAAAGCAAGTAGGTAGTGTTGCAAAAATCTCACACCGAGTTTCCTTATTAGCATGTTTTGAGAACTGAATGTTTTCTGTGTGTGAGTTCTCGCTTTTGGTTTTTTTTTTGTTTGTTTGTTTTTGTTTTTGTTTTTAATCCTGGAGCTGAGAACTATATTCCTTAGGATGAGAATGTAGCTCACAGGTAGAGGGCTTGCCTAGCATGTGTGAGGCCCTGGGTTCTGTGCCCGGATCCAAGAACAAGTTGGCCAACAAACATTGCCGGGCTGGGGGATGTGGCTCGGTGTGCAGACTGCTTGCCTAGCATGCACAGAGCCCTGGGTTCCATCTCCAGCACTGCACAGACCAGGTGTGGCTGTG
Organism: Alexandromys fortis; assembly: GCF_014885135.2. Lineage (NCBI taxonomy): Eukaryota > Metazoa > Chordata > Mammalia > Rodentia > Cricetidae > Alexandromys > Alexandromys fortis. The sequence goes on along the minus strand of NW_026067985.1, from coordinate 1,402,964 downwards.
GACATCTGCAATCCCAGTCCTCCAGGAGGCAGAGGCAGGAAGATCAGAAGTTCAGGGTCATCCTTGGATGTACACTAAATTCAAAACCATCCTGGGATAACATGAAGCCCTGTCTTGAAATTAAAAAAAATAAATAAATAAAATAAAACACAAAGCCAACAAAATGATCCAATAAGCTCAGCAGGAGTTAGCTGCATCTACCAGGGATGGCTTACAGGTGAGATGTACTACATCACTCAGGCCCTGGACTTACTGGACAAAGGAAGCACAAACTATAAATGTACAAACATGAAGTCATTGATATATGGGGATTATAGTTACAGGGATGATTTTTCTAGTAACCCTGGCAACCACACTCTTTAACCCTAAGAACAGGGATTCCGCCGTGAGCATCCCAGTGCTGTAGGATCTGTACATCTCAGTGCTGTAGGATCTGTAGCCAACAGTAGGATCCTTCACAGAAGGACTGAGGGTCAGAGAAAGTGCTCACTCAAGGGCTGTCAAGATGACCTAGTTGGAAGAGAGAATTGACTCCTGAAGGCTTTCCTCTGATCTCCATAGACACGGGGACACATGAACATATGCATGCATACACACGCAATAATAATAGCATTATATTTTTAATTTAAGCAAGTTCAAGGGCATGAAGCTGTACTACTGTCAGCCTATGGCTGCTGGCCTTGCAGGACCTTGGACTTGTCACATGACAAGGTGATTATTACAATGCAGCCACGGCCTAAGGAGAGTGCTCCATTGGGAGACAAACCAATGACTAGTACTCTGTAGGCAGGGCATTCTGTGTTCTTGCTTTCAAGACTTTAAGACAACATGTTAAGAAAACCTTGAACTAAGGTTTTCAACCTTTAACAGGGCACTGATTCCAAACCTATTTTGTGAGGACCAACAAGGTAGCGGCGAGCAAGAAGAATTCAGAGGTAGTGACAGAACTATAAGTCCCAAGGAAAACTGAGATTGTGAGTTGTCCCCCCCCCCCCACACACACACCATGTGATTCAGTGCCTTCATTTTCAAAATGGCCCCCAGGGTTGCACAAGTCAGCACATCCCATGCCATGTCAGCCCTCCCCGAATGAAGCTGGTGGCCCACAGCTATCTGTAGTCAATCCTGTTAATCACTTACACCTCTCAAATTACAAACTTCTGCTGCCAAGTGCTGTGAGCAGAGATGTCCCACTTCCCACCCACAGACACATGCATGCTGAGAATCCAGAGAGAGTCTCCAGGCCAGGCAGAGGCTGTAGCAGGGACTGTGCTTGTGGTTGGGAACCATGGGACTGCTCCATCCGGATTCTTCAGGAGCATGGATGCCTTCCAAGTCTTGGGAAATCCTGGCCAAGAGTTGTTATCTGTTTTGGTTCTGGTGCTTCTTGCAAGTGGAGAATGTCTGTGAGATGTTTCTCGATTGCAACTTTGGAGCCTCTTCAGTCTGTTTGTGTGGGGTTTGCTCGTTTAGCAGAATTGCCAAAGAGCAAAGGTCTTCAGGAAGGAAGCCCAGGCCCGTGACAGGAAACAAAGAGAGGAAGGGAGGGGGGAGGGAGGAGAAGAAGAGCAAGGGGAAGGAAGAGAAGAAAGGAGGAAGGAAGAGAAAGAGGAAAGGAATAGAGGAGGAGGAGGGAGGAAGGGGACGGGGGAGGGAAAGAGGACCACATTCTATGGCACGACTATCGAAGAACAGTACAACTGAGCAGGTTCGTTCCAGCTATTTAACAGGAGGCATGGACATCAGGATGCAGAAGAGTTATCCACAACCTTCCCATCACAGCCATCCTCCCAATAGTAGAACTACATGGATAGGTGAACAGGCAACGACCATGTGGAATATATTCTTAGGAACAGTGCTCAGCCTTGGAGAAGGTCTTCTGTTTGGACAACATGGATGGACCTGGAAGATGTGTTGCTAAGTACAAAAAAAGGAGGTAAGAGTTGTTGTCGGGGTTTCTGTCCTGCCTAGTTCCTGCAATCATTAAGTCCCAAAGAAATCACACAGAGTTCTATATTAACTATAAGCTGATTGGTCCATTAGTTCAGGCTTCTTATTAACTCTTATAACTTATATTAGCTCATTATTCTTGTCTGTGTTAGCCACATGTCTCAGTACCTTTTTCGGTGAGGCAGTCACATCTTGTTTCTTCTGGGGATGGGACAGGACTGCAGACCATGCTTTCATCTTACCAGAATTCTCCTGTTCTCCTTGACTCACCTCTACTTCCTGTCTGGTTGTCCTGCCTATACTTCCTGCCTGGCTACTGGCCAATCAGTGTTTATTTAAAGTATAACTGACAGGATACAGACCAATGTCCCACAGCAGAGAGTCTAAAGCAATAGTCACAAAACAAAGTGCACAAGAGCAGCTGACTGACATGGTATGCGGGGGAGATGGGAGGTGATGGTCACAGGGCACGGAGTTTCTGTTATACTAGGTAAACAAGTCCTCACGGGCCAGTACACAGAGCCATACCTGTGGCCAGCAACAGTGTTCTATACCTAAATTTTGCAAAGAATAAGCATTGTATTAAATGTTCTTTATTAACAAAGTCCACTCGTGTCTGTATATGCACGTAAGTAAGTACAGGCACATGGGCGCAGGCCCTCAGAGAATCCAGAAGAAGATGTTGAATCCCTTAAAGCTGGAGCCACGGGTGTTTATGGAGCACCCACACAGCAAAGAGAACTGAACTTACATCCTCTGGAGAGCATCCTGCCCGCCTCACCTCTGAACCATCCCTCCAGCCTCTCTGCAAAGTATTCTTTACACTCAGAGACAGAGACAGTGATGGGTTAAACAAAGAGGAGGCAAGAGATACCCTTTAGAGGGAGTAGGTGGCTTGCTGTCAATGGACCTTCTTGCAAATGTGTGAGGTTTAGGTATTAACTGCCTACACACACGGGGGGGGGGAGGAGTAAAGGGATAAAATGAAAAAGGTGAGCAGAGAGGGATAATTAGAAAATTCAGGAGTTTACCCATACAATGAAGCCATTGAGAACCAAGGTCCAAATGCCCAAGGAGAGAGAGCTTTGATGGAACGTGATAGGTGTGAGAAAAGACTATGGAACCCCCTATTCATCCCACAGCCACTGAACCATCAGGGGCTGACATGGGAAGGGTCAGCTCCCAGCAGGCCAACAGGTCAGGACCAATACTGGTGGGTCAGGGGAACAAGGAGAACCTTCTGCGGCAAAGGCTGTGATGTGGACAGCTACAGAGCGCTTATCGGACTCCTCAGTTCACATTCCCTGAACTTCTACTGTCAATCATGGTGACGCCACACGGTATGTTGAAGCAATGTAAGGTCAGAGTCTCAGAAGAGGAGCAACATGGGAGCCTGGCAGCTGCCTCTGAGGAACTCAGAACTCATTCGACACAGCCCCTAGTAAGAATGAAATGGATGGAAATTGAAGGCCCTGAGGAACCAAACAACTCCTACTTACAGACATTAGGAGGAGGTGCTTAGCCTAACTCCTGATTTTCTGGAACCTTCCATCAGCAGGAGTCATCCTATCTCTTTCAAGGGAAAGGAATGGGTCTGAAAAATAATTATATAAAGACAAGAAATCCAGGTGAAAGGATAGCCAGGGGCACATCTTCACCTCCATCCCCCGGCCATTTCAACCCCATGTACCAGTTTCCTGACTTGATGTTAACTGGACTGTGAGTCTCCTGGGGTCAGGGGCTGTGTGTGCTGTTCACTGCTGCCTTCTGGATGTCTCGCTGAGCACAGAGTGTAGGAAAAGTCATCCAAATGAATCTCGACCCCCAAAGGGCATCACAGAAAGACTTTTGAGGACATCTTCACTGGCCAAGGCTGGAAGAGACATTCAACTACTTCAGAAAAGTTTGTGACCATGAAGTGTCATAGATAAAAGACATCGTTTCTCTTTGTTGCACCGAGAAAGGCGATCTAATTGTTTTCTTCAGGAACTTTAGAGGCAGAGTCTCAAGTAGCCCAGGCTAGCCTCAGACTATTTAGAAGAGGATGGACCTGAAGTTATCATCCTGTCTCACCTCCTGCATGCTGGCTTATGACCAAACCAACTGGACCTGACTGGCCTCTGTTAACACTTCACGGAGCAGAAGAATCACCCAGCCCAGCTGAACCCTGTCCAAGTCCCTAACCTGCAGCATCGTGACTTAGCATAAAAAAATTGTGTAAGATCATAAAGTTTTAGAGAGCTGTTTATACAGCAATAGATAAATGGAATAGAAAGGCTGGTATCACCTCCAATAAACAAACAAATATATAAAATGGGAGATGGCCAGGGGAGAGATAACATCCAGCCCATTCTGTGTAGTCCTGTAGCGGCTGCACGAAGGAAATCCTGGCTTCGTCCCCAGGAATGACAGATGGCACAGAGAGGTGGTGCAGAATGTTGGAGGTGGGAGCTACAAGTTAAATGAAGAGCTGAGATGGTGGGACTCACGTTACGTGGTGGCTGTGGAGCTCTCTGCCACACCGTTCCCGCACTCTCTCCGTGGCATTGTCTACGCACACAGCGCTCCAAACTCAGGCCCATGGGAGTTTTAAAGGAAAGAGCAAGACTGGAGAGACGCCTTAATCACTAGCGTGCTAACCACATGACCGTGAGGATCTGAGCTCAGGTCCCCAGCACTCACAAGGAAAACTGGGCATACTGGCACAGGCCTGGAATTCCAACTCTGGCTAAACAGAGGCAGGAGGATCCCTGGAGCTCACTGGCCAGACATCTTAGTCTAATAGAGAGTCCCAGGTCCCAGGAAAAAAACCTGTGTGTAAACAAAGCCAAACAAAAAGCCAAATAATAATAATAATAATAGCCAAGGTGGGTATTTCCTCAGGAATTGATACCCTCCCAAAATGGACCTCCGGCCTTCATACACACACACATCCACACATATGTGCAAACCACAACAGAGAGGAAAGAGATGCGAAACATGGATACTGCCCTAGCCTACATTCTGCTACTGTGAGAAATGCCATGACTAAAAACATCTTAGGGAAGAAAGGCCTTATTATATCTTACAGTCTGTTATCAGGGGAAGCCAAGATAGGAACTTAGAGGCACAAGCTGATGCAGAAGCCATGGAGGGGTACTGCTTACTGGCTTGTTGAAGATGGAGGTCAGAAAATAAGCCCACACCAGTTCAGAACTATGAATAATAAAAGGGTTATTTATTTAAGGGAAAACTTACAGATCACTGTCCTAGATAACAGTCCTCGGCGCTAACGGGAACAGAGTCTAGCAGCCAGAAGCAGAAGCAGGAAGCCAGAGAGCGGGCAGGCTCACGTGTGTACGTGGGTAGCTGCTTTTACAGTATTGGAGACCACACCCAAGTGGGCTGGTATCTTAAAGGCTATTGGCTGAAGGAGCAGAAGGTGCTTCTGCAGCAGCTTGCTCCTCATGGCTTGCTCTGCCTGCTTTCTTAAAGAACCCAGGACCACCAGCTCAGGGATGGAACCACCCATAGTGGGCTGGGCCCTCCCCATCAATCACTAAGAAAATGTACTACAGGCTTGCTTGGGTCAATCTGATAGAGGCATTTTCTTACCTGAGGCTCCCTCTTCCCAGGTGACTCTAGTTTGTGTCAAAACATGGGCCCATGTGTTAGGAAAGCTAAGGAACCTTTAGGAGGCAGGGCCTAGCTGGAGGGGGAAGGTTGTTGGACATGGACCTTCGATTGATAGGACCTCATTTCCTACTTGAGCTCACCTTCCTGACCCATGCAATGATGTAACCAGGCCCTTCGTGTTCAGCCATCACACCTCCTCCATCATGGTGGGCTGGAATAACCCCCTTCTCTCAGGTCATTTATCCCATTACAGTTATGAAATAGTGACTTGCATACCCACCGAAGGTGTAATGGCTATTCCTGACCTTCTCTCTGTCTCCCAGAACCGCCCCTCACCACACACACACACACACACACAAAACCAAAACCTGGTGATGAGAAGCTGCCCAGAGAGAAGAGTCAAAGAGGTGAACATGAGTTTGAGGCACTGACACTTCCACCAGCCCATTGCACACATTGGTAAACTGAGACTCCAGCGGTAGAAGGGCACAGAGAACAAGAGTCCTGCATATTGTTCCATTTGCTTTACCCTCTCTGTGCCCTGCTGAGCTGCTAAGAAACGCAGTATGCATTCTGGGGTGTTGTCTATAGAAGCCAAGAATCCTGAGATAACACATTGTTCCCACGGCTCCATAAATCTCCACGCCATGTTAAATGCGGGGACTGGGGACGAGGCAGAATCGCTAAAGTCCTCGTGAAATCGGGCCTTTCTGGGTCTGGCAAAATCTCTCTCAACCTGTCCCCATTATTCCGTGTTATGGCTGTGTTCCGTCTAAACAATCCGTTTCTATAATTATATAGATTTTTAAAAAGAATCCCACTGCTAATGTCCTCGGATCCCTTTAGTGCTGGGAGCAGCTGCCAGGTGCGACACCATAGACCGGACGTGTGAGATGGCCCGGCCAGCCCCACCGCCAGCCATTGCAAGTTCTGTTTATTTTGTCTGGTGACACTTCTTAGGAGAGGGGAATTAGGGGCTGGAGTCTGCACCTGCTAGATTTCTCCAGACAATGCATGGCCCATCCCATTTTACATTTAAAAAAAAAAAAAGGCTCTTTGTATTCTCGGCTTGCAGTCAAAGCTCCTGTGTTTACTACCAAATGACTTGGAGCAAATGACAGGCGCCATGCACCCCCAATTTCTCTCAGAGGTCTGACTATGTAGCCCAGGCTGGCCTTGAATCTTCGATCCTCCTGCCTCAGCTTCCTGAGCACTGGGAAGACAGGTCCATACTATAGCGCCTGACAATAATAGTATCCTGGAATGAGAAGATTGAAAAGAATACTCTATACTACTGTGTGTGGGATCACCTACATTTTACAACTTGGAAGTGAGGCCTCTTTAGCTGGTTTCTTCATGAGGTTGAAGACTTTAGGTCCGTAGAGTCCCCCAGCACAAGCTTCATAGGTAAGAGCTATGAAGAGCTGAAAATGATAAGAAAGATGGTTCCTTATCAGCCAACCCATTGAACAGATCAGTAAACTGAACCCCGGGGCCATTTTTCTCAGGCTCATGAACATCCTCCCCATAGAATCAGACTCTCAAGCTTTTCTGCTTCTCTTTGAGATGCTCACTGTACTCCGAGTAAAGCCAGGGAAGCTCGGAGTAATTATGACAGAAGCAGGCATCAGTGAAACACAAAAAAATGAAGACCCCAGCAACGGGAATGTGTCTCTTCCAACAAAGGATGAGGAACATAAATATCTGCCCCTAAATTCCTAGAGTGCTGAGGTGGGAAGGGCCCCGGGCTGCCCTAGTTTGGTGGCTTTCAGACCTTTGTTTGGCTTTGCAGATAGCACACCTAAGAATGTCAGGCAAGGAGCAGGATTTTGGCTACAACCCCTTGGATGAAAACAATTTTAAGAAACAATTGGACCTATCAACATTTCACTGTGGGTGTGGATGGGCCTATGGCCCCAGCCCTCCCTGAGCGGCTGTTGTCAGGTGAGGTTGTTGGGAGGGGGGGGCTTGTTTGCTGCATCCACTGATAAGTTGCCCATTCTCCAAAAAGCAACCTCATGCTCACACCCAGGCAAGAAACTAGAATTAAATTAAGTGGGTCACACACACACACACACACAGAGAGAGAGAGAGAGAGAGAGAGAGAGAGAGAGAGAGAGAGAGAGAGAGAGGAGAGCAGATATTTTCTTCTGGGCCACACAGAGGCCAAAACATAGCTAAAACCAAGAGGGATTGAAGAACTCTTCATTTTTAGATGTGGTTATTAAAACTCTTAACATATTAGCAATAACAAGACTGAGAATTCCCTATTCATTAGGAAGATCAGAAAGCTTTGGTGTGCCGGAATGCGACCCCTGATTCATTGCACAAACATGGCATTGAACTTCATGTCCACTGGTGCAACCACTCACCCAAGTATCCATTCAGCCCTTGCTAGCTGGCCATCCCTCTCTATCTTCAAGATTGCTCGTGTCCAGAACTGCACAGCAGGGCTCTGCCTCCGCCCCATCTTTGTTGAGTAGTTACTCAAGACTTAGGACTAAATGAGGTTCATGTTTCATAAAGCTCTTGGACACACTTAGGTAAAACCATCTACTAATAGAAAATCTGGGAGCTCAGCAGACAGAGAGTTCCAGTGCATTCGCTTCCTGGGGCAGAGCTGTTACAGCCTTGATGACAGGCTAGTCCAACCACGACAAGAAATAAGACTGACTACACATAGCAATCCTGCGGTCTGGTGAGCTGGTTTAGCCAGTCAAGTGCTTTCTCTGCAACCATGAGGACCTGAGTTCGATACCCAGAGCCCTGTGGAGGGGCTGGGCAAGGCTGGGCATGTGCGTGCCTACAAGTCTATCACGGAGAGGTGGAGACAGGCAGATGCACAGGACTTGTTAACCAGCCAGTCTAGTGAAATGGGGGGGGGGCGCTCCAGGTTCCGTGGGAGACCCTGCCTCAGAACCGAAAAACTGAGGCAGGAGACAACAACAGAAGATGCCTGCTGTAAACCTCTGTCCCCCACATGTATACACGTGCATGTGCAACTGCACATGTCTGTGCGCATGCACAGATATACACTGGCACATATATGTGCACAGAAAATGCAGAGAGAGAGAGACAACAACAAAACAGAACTCCTCAAGATGGAGGAAATTCCTGGTGACAAGCCATTCTCCTAAAAAGGAGGAACAGGCAGAGAAAGGGGAGAGGGGGGAGGGGAGGCATCAAGAGGCTTAATGAATGAAAGAAAGAAAGAAGCTTCTTCAAGAAATGCCAAAGAACCTAACTAAGCCTGGAAGACAGGAATCAGGGTTGCGCAGGTCAAGAAGGACAATGGCAGTGACCCCCCCCCCCGTGATATCTATTGGCCTTTCCTGACACTTCCACAGTAAGGAGACACCCCAAAGTGCCAGCGGGTATTTAGGAAAGTTCAGCTATCTCTCATCAAGGAAGGTGTTCCTAATGCCAGAGGAGAAAAACCAGTAGAAGTCCCGGGTGCCCCTGCAGAGGAAGCAGCCCCACTTAAGCGAGAGTGTTGAGTCCCTTGCCAGCTGCATGGCCTCAGGCAAGTTGTTGAACCTCCCTGCACCTTGATTTCCACACTTAGGAAGTGACAGTAATAAGGGGCCTTGGCGTGCAGGGAATGTAACCTGGGGAAGTCAAGGCTGAAGCTGGGGCCGCAGAGGTCCCACCCTTCTCTCCCAGGCTTGCAATAACTGGTCAGTGTCCAGCCCACAGCTCTTATTGACCCTAAAATAAAGCTCTAGCACAGAGGAGTCCCGTAGAGACTGGATGCGGCCAGCACGCATGCTCATAGTGTGAGCAACACTGTGTGTACACACTGTAATAACGGAACCGGATGTATTCTGCGTGTGACGTATCTCCTACGAATTTGCTAGGATCTCTGGTATACAGTTTAAATATGCATACATATTTAGAATCTTATTCATCAAAATATCACCAGCAGTGGGTCTCGGGGAATTCTCTTTCCCTTCCTTCCTCTGAGAAATATTTACAGACTCCTGCTTTGTACTGCACCCCGCCTTCCTTCCCCGACCCTTTTTTAATTGTTTAAATGTCCTAAGAGTCCACATTTATCCTTATTTTAACCTTGATAAACAATCATTTGAAAACAAGATGCCCTCCCACCAATATCACCCAGTCACCAGATGAAGATGGGACGGGACTGAGAGAGAAAAGGCCAGCCAAACATAGGCTCCTCCGTCTCATCATCCCCACCTCCATGTCCAATTTTTATCTTCCTTTTCGGCTGAGGATGGCCATCCGTAGACAGAGCCACCCATCTCCCTTACTGTGGTGTCACGCAAGCTCAGGAAACCCGCAGCAACGGGGGCCCTTGGTGGGGAAAAAAGCACTTAGCTGCCTTAGCAGAGTTCAGAGCTCCCCCGAAGGCATCCTTCCTACACTCAGGGGGTGGGTTTTGTTTATCCCCCTGGCACACAATGAAATGCTGAGAACACATGCTCAGGGTGAGGTGGGGCCTGGCCGAGGTTAAAAATGGAACAAGAGCTTTGATCCCCAGCCAACATCAATGACGCTCAGGGTTGGGGCCGGGGTGAGTGGTCATGTCCCCTTGTTCTGTCTCCTCAGAAGGTGCAGACAGCCCCCCCTCCCCGATTCTAAATGCAGACGAGGCCTCAGCCTGGAACATGGATCTGTGACCCTCAAACACGGAGTGAGGTCTGGGGAGCTGGGAAAGCAAGCATCTCACGCATCAGGGAGGGGCCCATCTCCACTCCCAGGTCCTCATCTCTGAGCAGCAAGGTTCTAGAAGGGCTACCGCAGAGAGAACCGAGGCTGGCCGCAGGTCCATAGCACAACTCCCTGTGGCCACCGCTTTGGGAACTGGCCCTTCAGATCCTCTGAGAATTTCTGTCCCTCTCCACAGCTGGCGTTCAACTAGCAGGTCTGTGTGGACCAATAAGTCGCCAAACTGAGCTAAGCAGGGGGTTCCAATAGCAACAGACACCCAAGTTCCTTTGTTCTAGATCTTGAGGAATGCTAAGAAAGGCAAGGACAAGACACCAAAGGTGATGTGCTCTGAGGTGGGTGTGGGAAGGGAGCAAGAGGCCAGAGGGAGGAGGTGCCTCAGCATGGAAAGGACTTGCTATCAGACCTAACAACTTGAAATTCAAAGCCCTGAACCTAGACAGTGCAAGGGAAGAATCAGCTCCTGAAGCCGGTCCTCTGAACTCCACACAGACATTGTGGCATGCGTGTATGTGTGCGCGAAGACACACAACAAAAAAGCCGAAGGGTAGAGAGCAAGGAGGAGGAGATGGAAAAAAAAAAGAGGAGAAGAAGGTGGAAATTCAGACTCTGGAAGAGGGGAGCAACTTTAAGGAAGAGGGATATCCAAATGAAATCCTGAAAGACAGGAATCAGAGCCGGCCAGGAAAAGGTGTGGAAGAAGACTGCCTGGGTTGAGGAAAAAGACAACCAGGCCTCCTTCACTAAGTCCTCCTTCATGACTTAATCATGATAAGGCCCCATCTCTCCCAACACCATCTCCCAGGGAACTGGGATTTTTACCATTTGAATTGTAGACAGCAACATCCCATAGCCAAGTTGTTCTTCTCTGAAGGCTGATATTTCTCCCACCATGCACTGCAGATCAGTGTCCCTCACCACGTTGCCTCATCACGTTTCTCACAGAAAATATCATAAATGAAATAATCTGAAAGTTGAAGTTTACTCAAACTGATCATATCCATCGGCACATGCATGCAGGTGTCAGGAGGTAGCAGGATTTGAGCCCGGAGCATCTACAGGTTTGTGGACCACCTACCGTGCTCACCCTGTCTTAGCAGAAGGCCATGTCTTTATTGAGGCTCATGTGGACATTGAAGCATCTCCCAGTCAGAGAGGACTTCTTTAACAAACCATCCATACATCAGTCAATGCTCAGACATTCAAAGATGCTGTTGCTCTCTCTCTCTCTCTCTTTCTCTCTCTCTTCTTCTCCGTCTCGCTCTTTCCTCTTCCCCTTCTCCCTTCCCCCTGCCTTTTCCTCTCCTTCCTCTTTCCTTTCCTTCATCCCTCTCCATCTTTCTTCCAAACTAGCATCTTATTTATATATTAAAAAAAAACAAGTAAAAAAAAAATCTTTTTTATTTTGGTGCAATTCTTGAACCAAACCTTTTAAACCTATGGGTTCTGGCTGGGCTCTAGCTCAGTGGTGGAGTACTCATTTATTTAAGGTCCTGAGTTTGACCTTGCAGTGTGGCAAAAACAAAACTGCAAGTAGCTCTGTGCATCCTGCATCCCGTTGCTCAGCTTTTGAAACTGGTCTTCACTTTCTCGGTGCTTGTTCCTTGTTGAAACTGTGGACATGTGCTTTATCTATGAATTGAAAGATCAGGATCCAAGTGTAAACTATGAAAATAATACCAGCCATACAGCTCCTTTGGATGTCAGTGTGGTGATTTCTCAGAAAATTAGGAAACAACCTTCCTCAAGACCCAGCAATACCACTTTTGGGTATATATCCAAAGGATGCTCAATCATTCCACAAGGACATGTGCTCAACTATGTTCATAGCAGCTTTGTTTGTCATAGCCAGAACCTGGAAACAACCTAAATGCCCCTCGACTGAAGAATGGATAAGGAAAATATATTTACACAATGGAGTACTACACAGAAGAAAAAAATAATGACATCTTGAAATTTGCAGGCAAATGGATGGATCTAGAAAACATCATATTGAGTAAGGTAACCCAGACCCAGAAAGACAATTATCACATGTACTCACTCATAAGTAGTTTTTAAACATAAAGCAAAGAAAACCAACCTACAAACCACAATCCCAGAGAACCCAGACGACAATGAGGACCCTAAGAGAGACATACATGGATCGAATCTACATGGGAAGTAGAAAAAGACAGATCTGTTGAGTAAATTGGGAGCATGGGGACCATGGGAGAGGATTGAAGGGGAGGGGAGAGAATTAGAGGAAAACAGAGAAAAATGTATAGCTTAATAAAAATCAATAATAAAAAAATAAAACAGCCGGGCGGTTCTTCACCCACCCTGGGATACAATTCTAGAATGTATGTGATGGGAGGAGTGGAACCCATGTTCCTATTTACCTTCCTGTCCTCCCCAGACCTCCCCTGCAGAGCCTGGAGCCTCATTGAAAAATTTGAGAATTATGCACTTAACCCATGCCACCAACCCCCACAGCCCTGCAACTTTGCAGCACGGGTGATGATGTAGAAAGACACTCTTAATGACCATGGTAGACAGCAGCAACATTGACTACAGAGAATCTAACGGAAAGAGCGGGCTGAGCACACAGCCCCAGTCAGAGATAAATGGCACCTTGTGTGTTCATCTTCGCGGGATCCGATCTAAGAGGCCGCCCGGTGGCATGGGTAATTAGAAGTTTCATCTCGTGGTTTCTGGACAGCCTTCTGTAATTTGTAATTTTGGACCCACAAACTCAACCACAAAGATATTCCAAATCCCAACCCTGTGAACCCACATCTTTCTTAGACAAGGATTAATAACTGGGGCAGTGAGGGGCAATTTTCATCATGATCATAATTCCCACACAAAGGATTGCTTCTTGGAATGCAGTTCCTGGTGGGCCTCTGGGCTCAGCCCATCAGTTGTGACTTCAAGCATTTGGAAAACCACAAACTGAATGAGCGTCTTCCTGGTGTTCGCTGTGCCCTGGTTCATCACATGAATTCCACTGCTTGCACTGGCATCGGGCCCCTGAGGAACGTAAAACACTATTATAGAATCTTGAAGGCCAGTGGGATGGCTCAGTGGGCAAAGGTGACTGCAACCGAGCCTGACACCCTGAGTTCAATCTCTGGAACCCACACAATGAAAGGAAAGGACTGATTCCTGCGAACTGTCCTCTCGCCTCCACGTGTGTGCCGTGACACTCACACACACAATGTAAATTCATAAATAAGAAGTGATATAATTTTGCACAAAAAGATGGTTTTGCATTAAGCAAGTCTGTGCAAAATTCATGATACAAGGTTGGGGACCCTGGGGACATATCTCTGGTGATGCCTTTGGATGCAGGTGCTAGCTGCTTCTCTGATTTGACCAAGTTATGCAAAGCAGGGCTGCCTACCAGTATAATGGCCAATAGAGATAAGAAAGGAGAAATCCAGTTCGAAGTCAAGATAGCGGCGCTGCCAGCAATCAATCAGAGGGCCAGGCAGGCCATATGCTGCATATAGCACCTCGAAGTGAAAAACACATGGGCTAATGTGTATTGATCGCCAATGGCTGTTGGCGCCCATCTGAAACATGGGCAATAAAAGGCATTGCAGGGTGGGGGCCATGAGTGAAACCACGGGGGATTAAATAACTTGCATCAAAAACTCTGATGAACTCTGAGCCAGGCCTTGGATGTCACCCTGAGTCCTGTGAGCTGTCAGCTGGGAGGTAGAGGGGATGCAAGGTTTTCATCTCTGTCAGCACCACACCACCGTGTTCCCTGCTTGCCAAATGTTTGTCTTTATTCTCTCATGACTTCAGCCTGAAGTCTCATTCCTCTTCAGAATAGACCAGCAGCAACCAGTTCCACCTTTTCTGAGGGCATTCCCTAATCTGTGTCTCAACTGTGGCTAGACTAATGGTTTCTAATGTTGAACAGAGTCTTCCCATAATCACCTACTCATCATAGGCAAGAGATGTCCCCACCTCCCTCCTCTCTAGTGTCCTGGAGCCCTCAACAGACCAAAACCAGAGGGCAAGACAGGCATGAGAAAATATGACTTGGTCTCTGTTCATGCACAGAGTAGCCATCCAGCAAACCCTGGGTGCAGGCTGACTGGCCTACAGCCGCAGACAGAGTCTAGTACTCAGGAGAGGCTATGTGTTGTCTGTCTAGTGGGACCCACTGCAGAAAATGTGCATGCTATACAAGAAGCCACCAGATGTACTTGCTGAGGGCTGAGCATGGCTTGCTGGTGGAAATATCGTTGAGATGTTCATCTCGAGCTGTCATCGTTGCAAACCTGAGGCTGGGGGAAGATTCCGATTGTGCTTTCTGTCTCCATAGCTTTCCTGCTTTCAGCCTCGCGCCGTTTTGGTGGTGAAATGAGAAGACATTGCTCTGGTGATCTGTTCAGTGTTCCCCCTGAGCTGGGTCAAGCAGTTACCAACAGGACCACCAGACGCCATCATGAGGGCTGAAGGTCTCTGATGGATGCTGAATGCATCTGAGAGGGAGGTTTCTGACAAACAGGCTCTGTTGTTTGTCTGGGTTGAAAAGATGAAGGAGAGGAAATCTTAGAACTTTCCAGAATGGCAATACCGGACCCAGAGAATCCAGTCACCTTCCCCCCATTTCAAGCTCCTGGAGTTTGTTTTATCATTTTTTTTTAAAGCATGGGGAATAACCATGTAGTATCCGGGGACAAAGGTCTCTCTCAGACTTCCTCCCTCCTCATCCCTCACTCGAGGAATTTCATAGATAAATCATGATGCTAATCCCCCAGTCCAAGAGTTATGGGCTGCAGGAGCGCAGAGAAACTCAGGAGAGAAGGAGGCCTGGGGTCAAAAATGAAGCGGAACTCGCAAATGGGCAGCCCAAAGCATGATGGGTCTTCCCAAGAGAGGCAATGGTCACGTGGTCAGAGCAAAGTCTGCCTACACAGAGAGTTAGATGGGTGAGAGTTTGAGGAGTGGGAAAGATTCTTTAAGAAAGAAAAAAATTGTCCCTGCTGTGCAGAAGGCTGAAGCAGCAGTGTGTGTCCTTTAGAGTCAAGACACTGAGTCCCCTCCCATCAACAACCAGTTTGGAGCCTTGGAGATCAACACAGAAGCCATGGGGATACAGGCGTCTTTCTGCAGGGTCATCCGCACCCTGGCTAGCAGGGTCCTCTCCGCTGAGTTAGTGGCTTGAGACTGGGAGAATCAAAAGGCAAAGACAGGCAGGTGAGATGGCTCATCAAAGCACTGGTGAACAAGCCTAAAGCCTTAACTTGATCCTTGGGACCCTGGAGGGAGAGAGCTGACGTGGGCAAGTTGTCCTCTGAACTGTCAGCGCACGCTGTTCCAGACACTCGTGCGTGCGTGCATCCATGCACATCAACAACAATAAATTAAATCATAAAAGAAGTCAAAGAGAAATGGGAGAAATCTTTGGCTTCCATCGTTACTGGAATTCTCTTCCATTGTTTTATTTGGGGGTGGGGGAGTATGTTCCAGTAACGTGAGACTCCCGACAAGTATCATGTGGCCCTGACTCTAACACCAACTTAAAGACTGAGAGAGAAAGAGAGAGGGAGACTGGTAAATCACAAAAGCCCCCCACCCCCCCCCACTCTAATTCAATAAACGTCACCTGCCACAGAGGACAAACGATTTAAGACGTGTCTCCGTTCCCATAACTTGCCCAGTTCCCCTTGTGGAAATTTAACAGAGTCTCAGAAACGATTCCATTTTTATCATATTTTCTCACGGACTTGAGACTCACTCCAGGTTTGCATATGTATGAGGGCCTGCCGAATCCCGTGTTGTGCGTATGTGAACAGACATGTGTGGGTATTGTGCATGCGTGCTGGGCTGTGTCAGCGAACGGGTTGTTCCTGTATGAAGGTGTGTGGTCAGTCATGTGTTGTTGCATCATTGTGGGTTGAACGCAACCGTGTGGAGGGATGAAGGCAGAAGCACTGGACATGGACGATTAGAGGTAGTTAGGAAGAGAGTTCTGTGAGATTCTCAAACGTGTGTCTCCTCTCTGGCACTCGGGTTGTGGTAGAGTTGACCCTTGAAAGCTGTCTGGAAGTAGACCATGTGCCTGCCTGTCTGTCTGTCTGTCATCCGTCACGTGGATATCTGTGAGTCTGGGGATATGTGTGAGTTTCCTGGTATGTGAGAAGCTGATTGATGACTCTCTGGTTCCCCTCTGCCAGAGACTAGCACATCCCCCCTCCCCCCACCCCGTCGGGGCTTCTGCTGAGACAGTGGCCCTCATCTCCTCTCTGTGAAGACCATGGTGACTAACAGCATTAAAAGACCAGATCATCAGACTCCTTACCCCAACTGGAGATACCTCTGAAGGGCTGTCCTTGAACCCCAGTGCCCTGTACAGTCGGCTGAGGCCACCACATTCAATCTCCCCCTCCCCGTCTGCCTGACCCTCCCTTTTCCCTTCCATAGTCATTGATCTCAAGAGCTCTCCATCCCCCTGAAAAAAAATACTCTGTTTGCTAATCTCTACTTCAGAGTCAACTTTCAAGATATTTCCAATCTGCAATGGTGATACCAAAACGCAAGCCAGGAATCTCCGAATCATACGACAATGCTGAGGAGTGTCTGTCCTGACTTCCCCCACTGCCTTATGCAATCTCATTTATCTTCATGCTTGTAAGCCCAGACTTGGCCCAGCTTACTTTCTGTTACTGTGGTAAACACCATGACCAAATGCAACCTGGGGAGGAACGGGTTTATTCGACTTACAGTTCCTCATTGAGGAATGCCAAATAGGAATCTGGAGGCAGGAACTGACGCAGAGGCCCCGGAGGCACTGCTTACTGGTTAGCTCCCAGGGTCGCACTCACCTACCTTTCTTATACAGTCCAGGCCTACCTGTCTAGGGAATGGCACTGTCCACACGGGGCTTGACCCTCCTACATCAATAACCAGTCAAGAAAATGCCCCACAGCTAAGGACAGGCCAATCGGATGGAGGCAATGCTTCACCGAGGTCCCCTCTTCTAGGTGCGTCCTGCTGACAACTGAAGCTAACTAACTATGGCAAGACCCCAAAGCCACCCAGTTGATACGAGTCTAACTCTTAGACGTCACACAAGGGTGATAAAGGTTTAGCCTTCGTAAATATCCTTTACTGTAAGTGGGTGATAATGGAACACTGCTGTCCAAGGTTGTGTGTGTGCGTGTGTGTGTGTGTGCGTGCGTGCGTGCGTGTGTGTGTGTGTGTGTGTGTGTGTGTAGCCGGTAGAAGGTGCATGGCTAGGAGTGATTTGCACAGGCCGGAGGCTGACACTGGGCACCTTTCTCTATCACTCTCAGGGTCTCTCACTGGAACCTCATTGTCTCACTTCAGCCAGGCGCCCGCCTGGCCAGTTGGTTTCTACCGGTCTCATGCCCCAGTGCTGGAACGGCAGACCTGTGACACGTCACTCAGACTTTTGCACAGGCACTTAGAGCGCCAAAGCCAAGTCCTCGTGCCCGCACAGAAAGCACTTTACCCACCGAGTCGGCTCCCCAACTCCTCTCTCTGCCAGGGTATTCTTGAGACATAAACACAATATGGCAAAGAAGTCCTTGCTTGAGGGTCCAGAACAGGATGAATATCCCATAGATCTCACCAGCTGTCTCTATCGCAAAATAGGCAACTTATCCTACCTCCTCTTGTTATAGATTTTGAGGTTTCCTTAAATGGGGGTATAAATGACAGAATCTGGAGGCTGAACAGAGAAGAGCATCTCTGCTCATTTTCCCTTTCCGTTCCTACAACTTATTCAGCCGTGTGTTTGCAAGTCTCTGATCAAACAGGCATGCCCTTAGTACAGTAGAGGAGACTCGACCTTATGTAATACCACAGCAGCAGAAGTCTGGAGAGGAGTGTCCAGGAGGTGCATAAATCATTGCTGGGCAAGGAAGGAGCAAACAAGGGCACGCCATGACAGACCCCGAGAGCCCCAAGCATCCTTGTCTGTGAGTATCCCTGTACATTCAGATTCTCCTATGTTGAATTGAGTTGTTTTGCCTAACTAATCAGCTGCAAATGAACTGTGTTTCTGCGATCCCATCCTAACAGGCAGCATGCTCCTCATGCTTCTTCTTCTCAGCTGATCCCAATAGAAGCCAGCCTCCATATTATGGGGACACTGGAGCATCTTGGGAGAAACCCATTGAGTGAGGACCTGGGGCCTCATGCCAACAGCCAGATTACCGTGCCATCTTAAAATTGGATTCTCTCCACTCCCAGCTCAGCTGCTCCCAAGTTCCTGACTCACAGAAACTATGAGAGGATAAATGTTTGCCGTGTTAAGCTCCAAGCTCGGGACTAGTCTGTTACGTACAAGGATGACAGATGGAGAATCCCTGATCCTGTTTGGGAGAAAGTACAGCTTCTCCAGATGCATTGATTACCTTAAACCATCTGTCTCATTGATTATTATATATACAATGTAGATTATTTTTAATTATTACTAATAATATATTAATACTCTATATAGTAATATAGAGCATTATTGGGGTGGGCAGGGAGATAAAAGTGGAGGATCCGTGTGTGTGTGTCTGTGTGTGTGTGTATGCATGTGGAAGCCAGAGGACAGACAACCTCAGGTGTCGCCCCGGGCACCACCCACCTTTGTGGAGCAGGGTCTCTCACAAGGTCTCTCCTTCACCCTAGCTCTGCCTCCCAGCGCTGGGATTATGAGCAAATGCCACCACATCTGGCTTCCTTCCGCACCAGTTCTGGCAATGCAGCTCACTCCAGTCCTCATGCCGTCAAGGTGAGCACTTTATTGGTGGGGCATCATCTCAGCTCCAAAGTTCATATTTTAAAGCTGTATTTTAAGCGCATGCACATGTGGGTACATGAGCATGGGTGCAGCGCCCACGGAAGCCAGGGGCAGTATATCCTCTGGAACTGGGGACCTCCCACGCCCCCCACATCTATTTTGTCTCAGTTAACTTCCCTGGGACTTCTCAGTTGCTACTGTTATGTCAAGTATTTATATAGCTGCTTCCTGGGACAAGTGAAAGCGAGAAGACACACAAAAGTAGAAAGAATAATTTCTGTGTCGCTCCTTTTTATCAAGACCGGCCTTTTTTATTTTTACATTTTTACACTTTTGTTGGATAAGTTTGTTTATCTGCTTCTTCTTTATTAGGAAAAAAAAGAATAAAATAAAAATAATTTTTAAAAGAACCCAATCTCTCAACAAGGTGATGGGACAGATTTAGTTGACTTCCCAGGAGAGGCCTTACCCTCTCTGAGGAATGGATGGGGGTGGGGTAGGGGTAAAGTGGGGAGAGCAGAAGGAGAGGAAGGAAGGGGAACTGGGATTGGTGTGCAAAAAAAGATTAATTAATTAATTAATAGATCAATCAAAAAGAACCCTCTCTCATGCTGAAACGTTGCTGTTTACACATTATGAGAGGGAAACCTATGGCCATGCTGCTTCCTGGCTTCTTTTCCACCAGGGACCAGGTCAGACACTGTCAATCAAGCCTCCCTTACTTACTGCTGTGGCCTCAGACTCTGTCTCGGAACGACACTCCACAGTCAAAGGTCCAGGGCTAGGAACTGAGGAGGCGGCTCTGTCAGTAAAGTGCTTGCCGTCCAAACTTGAGGACCTGAGTTTGATTCCCCAGAAGTCCCATGAAAAAGTCTGGTGTGGTAGTGATGGCCCCACAATGCCCAGTGCAAAGATGGGAGGCAAAGATGGGAGGATCTCTGAGGTTCATCGGCCAGCCAGCCTAGCCAAATCAGGGGCCTCCAGGTACGGTAAGAAAGCTTACATTAAAGAAAAAGAAAACAGATGGAAAATGATTATGGAAGACATCCAATGTCAATGTTAGGCCTCCACATGCACAGCACGTATGCATGTACCTATGTACACACATTAGTACACATGCACATGAGTATATATCCACACGCATGCAGAGTGAAGGGAAAAAAATGTAACTCTGTGGTATAACCTTTGCCCAGCATACCCTAGGGTCACCCTAGCACCCCCTCCAAAAAAAATATTAAAAATTACTACCTTCTCATTCTACGGGAAGCCTGGTTCCATCAGAGCACAGCCTGCTGAGCAGAGAAAGACCAAGTTGAACCCATCTGTAGCAGTAGGCAAACTTCTGCCTTCAGACCAAGCCCAGCACTCCCAGCTCAGGTTGAGCTGAAAGGTTTGAGGGTAAGCGTGGCCCCCAGAACACACTTAGATGCAAAACAATTACTCATCGTTGCTACAGTGATCGTGAACATTCTTGGTCAGTCACCTGAGATCAGCATTGAAGGAGGGGCCCTGTGGTTTTTACTTACAGAATCACTGTCGGGAATCTACTTGCCAAGCCCTGGTGGTGGGAATCCTAGTTATAACGTCGTAACGCTGGAGCTGTGGGGATCTGAGTTATAGACCTGAAATGCTGCCATCCGGCCCAGGCGACAGAGAGCTGAGACTTTTACTAGGAGATCTCGGGAGGGCAGGCTGTCTGGGGTCTGAGGGGATGGAAGAAGAGAGGCCTTCTTTGTCCTCAAGTTACACCCCATCTTCCTTCTGAGTTTGAGACAAATAGCAGGCCTCAAGACACCTCAGTTCTCAGGAACTTTGGGATAAATCACTCTTTGCGAGGGACAGCTGGCAGACAACCTGTCTCTAGCTGGCCAAGCCTTCCTGTCACCAGCTCTATCTCCGAAGACATGGAATTTTTTTTATTGAAAAGGCCAAAGATGAGAAAAAAAAGAGGTTGTGTACCTCTTACAGTGCCCAGGGACCTGAAAATCCTGGTGCCCAGTGAGAACCGCAGCAGGGAGCCGTGGTCGAAATACTGCGTGTTTGCTTTGCAGTGATATCCCCGGCACCATCCCTCGCCTTCTCAGACAGCACCCACCCCCTTCTGACAGGCACAAGTATTTCCTCCCGCTTGCCAGGCAGGTACAGATTCTGCTCGCTCTGCAGATCTCGAGGGAGGGTCTTTGAAAGCATGGGAAGACAGGCAGGTGCAACAGGTCATTCTGAAGCACATTCCTTCCGTGCTGACAATGCCCAAACGTGGCTGCTCATGACAGCCTATTTGTAAGCCCTAGCGGTTGGTCGCCCCTCCCAGGCCAATCAACCGGTGAGTCTGTGGGAGAAGCGAAGCAGGACTAGGTGTCTCCAACACGCAGCCAAGTTCGGGAAAGCGCTCATCGATGTTTGACCTGTTTCCTGTGTTCCCAGGAAGATATCCTCAGCATCCTCAGCTAGCTGTCCGGGGATGTGACTCAGGGCACAGAAGTCGTTCTTCCTCATCCAGCCACAGGAGGAGGGGGGCAGAGAGTGGGGGTCCCCTCAAGATAGAGTGGCATTGTTTTGTATCAGTTTCTGGCTTTCTAGCTCGGCCAGGCTGGTGGAACAAAGAGGGCTTCATGAGGGACAAAAGGCCAGTGTTCTACGTAATGAGGAGCAGTTGAGAGGCCTGGAGACAGCGCCCCGTCAGCGGGGACAGAGGGCGGCAGAAGACAGAGCTGCTGGGCTCCCCTAATGAAGACCAGTTGAGAGGTGCCGGCCAGACACCAGACGCGCCTTTCTTTGTGAGCCCCCAACACCCTTCCCCCCCCCCCGCCACCTCTCCTGTCTCAAGAGGCTTGGCCCTGCTTCCAGAGAGAGGGAGGGGGACGTGCTTAGAATCATCTGTCACAGTGATGGGTCCTGACCTTGTGACCTTTCGAGCATGCCCTCTGGCCTCTGGATTTGACCTCTACAAAGAGCCTTCAGCCCTCAGCCAGAAGGTCCCTATTGACTACCTGCTCGAGGCCACCTGCTAAAGCAACTCCTGAGAAATGAAAGCCAGGAAATGGTTCACAAGGGACGCTGGCCCACTAGGCCCGGGGCCTAGGAACCAATCTCTCTAATTATGTGTGCAGTGAGAAGCCCTTCGGAGTCTTTTGGGGACTTGCAGCTTTGTAGGGCTGTGGGGCTTGTCGAGGAAGTATCATGAACCAATAATGGAAGGCCTTCGAATTACCCTTCTTACTCAGGGTCTACCTGGGACACAGGAGACACCTGCAGCCAGGTGAGCTGGGTGGGCGACTGTGCAAGAATACAGTAACAGGAGCATCCTTGGCCTTCTAAACGGACCAGTGCTCACCCAGAGCCTAGAACCCCTCCTTAGGTCAACAGCAAGGTTGTAGTGTATGTAATCTCACCCACGGGTGACCGAAGAATTGCCCACTTCTGGGGCTGGGCAGAAAGGTGTGCTGGTCTTGATGAGCATAAGGACCAGCGCTCTGTCCCCAGAGTTCACATGACGAAAAACGAAAACCTGAGCAGGGTGACATTCACTTGTCATCGCAACAGTAGAAAGGTGGAGATGAGCAGATGGCCGGATTTTGCTGCGCAATCAGCCTGGCCTACTTAACAGCGTCCAAACTCGGGAGAGATGATGTCTCCCAAAAATCAGGCAAATGTCAGCAGAGGAATGATACCTGAGGTTGACTTCTGGCCTACACACACACACGTGCATTAACATATACCCCTATACACATGAAAATGCATACAAATACATATATATGTATATATATTTGTGTACATAGATACACACACTTGCATTGACATATACCCCATACACATGAAAATACATGTATGTATATATATATATATTTGTGTACATACACACACACACACACACACGCACACCTGAATTCAAGAGGCTAAGACAGGAGGATTGTGAGTGGAAAATCAGTCTGATATTTTGGGCCAGCCTGGGCTGAATAGTAAGACTACCTCAGAGAAAGAGAAAAAAAAAAGGAAATAAGAAAAATCAGGTTTTGATCTCAGACAGTCTAATCACTAATCAAAGGTCACACCATGCCAAACTGGCCACATTATTGAGATTTTTCTGCTTTCACAGAGACCCAGAATCAATGGTTTCTTTCCCATACACATCAATTTTTCTGCAATTCTCAGAACCTTCTGGGCAGCAAACACTGATCTAAAGAGGAAGTCAAGAGCTGCCCTTGAATGGGAATGCCCATGTCTTAGTCCATTGCTAAAGGAACCCATTCGTCAAGCTGGGACACTTCCCTCCACTCTCCAGGAAGAATGGCCACCAAGTGCTTGTAAATACATGTCCTCGGGTTTAAACAAATCACATCAACATTTGGATTTTTGAGGGGAGCCCATGTGGAGGGATGGGAGGCAGGCCTGGCTGTTTGTCCTGAAGACAATGTGAACTTGGGTTCTGGGCTGTTTCCGTCTCTCCTGCCCAAGCCAACTGGTGAGTCTCATGGATTCGCTGCAGGAGAGAGGTGCCAATTTCTAGATTCTATTTTCATACTGTTTGATGATAAAAATCGCTCCAGTGGGACAAATGATGGCAGACAAAAACAGGAAGCAGCCCCCTGATTAGATAGGGACAGAGTGGCTGGTGGAATACAAAACAAAAGGACTGCGGTGATGAATGAGTGACCCATCGATGCTGCCAGCTCCTTCCTGGAAGGGCCATAAATAAATGGGCGAAGAAACCAGAGAAGGAGTCAGGACTCCTGTCACAAGTGGAGGACAAGGCGACTTGTCCTGTCCTGCACCTCTACAGCGTTACGGCCCTAGAGGGATCTCCTCAATCTCTCTTGGGTCAGGGCCACTAGGATAGCGTGTTCTGGTGTCAGCCATGTCCTTTGAAGCCGCAAGCTCTGGGTGAGTTGTGCCTTCTTTGACAAGCAAAGAAGCTTTTGGCCATCAGTGGTCTTAGCAACTTAGTCAAAACAAGATCTACTTGGTAGGGACTGCTTGCTCTTAGATGGTAGGTTCCAATGGAGGAGGTGATTTTATTCTTCAGAAGACATTTGACAGTATCTATAGATAATTTGTGCTGTATGTAGAGGACAGGAATGGTGATAAGCATCCACTAATGCCTAGGCCAGTTCCTAAAATCAAAGACTCTTCCAGCCTCAAATGTTGATGATGAAGAAGCTGAGAAGCCCTGGATAAGGGAAGTGGAAGTGTCGACATGCATACAGACATGATCGTACCATGTACACCCCACAAAGATGTATACATAGATGTGGCATGCATTTGTTTTGCAAATAAGAGAAATATTACTTAATTTCATTAGGATGAATTGCCAGGAAAATCAGTCCTATACACTCATTCCGTCTGTTAGCCAATGTTCTGTTGTTGCAATAAAATACCTGATGCAATCCACTTAAAAAAAGAAAGGGGTAATTGGGAGCTATTGTTTCCATGACTGCTTGGCCTTGTCGTTTGGGGTGAAAAAGGTGTGTCTTGGTGTGGGCCATGTTATAGAACATGCCTGCTCACTTCATCACACCATGGAAGCCAAGACAAGGTGGGGAAGGGATCAGGAATCCAGGATCCTCTCCAAGCATGTACCCTCCCCCAAGAACACAACTTCCTTTCACTAGAACCCACCTCCATCAACTTCACAATAGTGCCAGAAACCAGATTGTTCCAAATCACGCTGCTCTCTCACAAAAACCCAGCAGCTCCAAAGTTGCTTTAAACATTGGCTCAATCCACTCATCCCAGCCAGAGTTCATGGTGATCCATGCCCAGTCTCCCACTTTTACTTCTTGTGTGGTCAGCTGTACACTCCTCAATGCCACGTGCTTTCCCCATCATGATGAACTATACTCCCTCTTAAACCATGAACTAGAATAAGCACCAAGAAATAGGGAGGAGGGGAATTTGCATCAGAAGTCCTCATGTTTGCCTTACTCCTGTTGATGCAGGATTTCTCTCTGAACCTGGATCTAGATTGGTAGCCAGCAAGCTCCAGCAATCCCCCGTCTGCTGGGATTATTAGGTGTGTGTGAACACACCCAGGTTTTCTCATGGGTTCTGGGTATTTGAATTCTGTTCCTCGTATCTGCACAGCAAGTTCTCTTACTTGAGGAACCATCTCCCTAGATCAACTTATTCTCTTGGAAGCTTCATCCAGTAACCAAATCTTTAACTGGGGAAACTGAGGTGTTCTTTATTTCAACCTTCATCAATATGAAGTCCCACTTAATGCCAGTGACACTTTCTGGGTTAAGAAGGGTAAAACTGACATCAGGGTCTAACATCATGGACTTCTCTAACACTTAGGGCTTCGAATGGTTCTATAATGACACGGGGTGGGTCTTAGGTGCACCCACATTTTTCCTAGGCACTGAGATGAGTGGTGGGGCTGCCAAGATGACTCAGCAATTAAAATGTTTGTCGCACAACATGAAGACAAGCCTTCAGGACTCCAGAATCCATGGCAAATGCCAGATGGATGAGCCTTAGAAGGTAGAAACAAAAAATCTCCCACAGCAAGCTGACCAGCAATGCTAAATCACTAAGCTCTGGGGTGGATTGAGAGAGTCTGGCGTGGTGTATAAGGTGAAAGAGCAACCAAGGAGGACCCCCTGACATCAGCCTTGAGCCTCCTGCACACTTGTACACGTGTGTGCCCCAGAGCAGGCACAGACCACACACATGTGTGAAAAACAGGGAAAAAGAAAATACCCAAGGTGTTGGTCAGATGGCTACAAGAGGCAATCCCCTTGAACATTCATTTCTCCAGACAAGTGGGTGAACGTATTCTGTGGTGACTTCCACAGATTGTGACAGGACTTTGAAATTTTAGGAGAAAGAAAGAGTGATGTCAAACTAGACTTGGAATTGTGTAAGGTCCTTGCCACGTGAGCAACTACCCCAGGACACGGAGCGACAGGCTCGCATCTTGTTTGTTAAACATAGTGGTCACACTACGACATCTCCTAACATACGGGAGTGACAAGCATCCAGCCAGCCACCCATAGTTCTCTGCCCTCAGCTCCCACAGTGTAGACAGGCAACTAGTCATGTGACTCTGTTCTCAGAACGCTCCAGGGGAGGAAAGCTGACTCACAGGAGACCATCTGTCCCCTGGCCGGTCACCCAAGTGAGTCTTGTAGAGCATTGTCCTCTGAGACATGACTCACGCCATAAATCCTACTCTGAGAATTTTAGGATTGGGAAACCAAGGACCAGTGGGTTAGGGTCACAGGAAGCGAGAAGTCCCTGTAAAGGGATTGAATCTGAAATGTCTCCAGCAGGTCTAGGTTTTGAATGTTTCGTTCCCAGCCTGCTCTGCTATTTCAAGACATTGTGGAAACTTTAGGGAATGGGGTGTAGTTGGAGGAAGTAGATCACTGGGGGGCGGGGCCTCTTTTGTGTTTTTTGCCTGACTCATTCCTTATGCTCTGTTTCCTGGTCAGCCATGAAATGGACAGCTCCCCTCCATCTTACACCCACAACGCCATGACATTCTGCCCACACGCGTGAAACTCAAATCGTGAGCCAAGACAAATCCTCGCTCTCTTAGGCTGTGCCTCTCGGGGGGGGGGGGGGTCATTACTACAATACAAAGCTTGCCAGTTCAGTCATGAGATTGTGGGTCACAGCCACGGTGAGCCCTAGTGAGCACGTGACCAAGGGAAAGAGCTGACTTCAGAGAGAGGTAAAGCTGAGAAAGGCTGCAGTCCTCCAAGTAGGAGAAAGGGGAGTGATGGTTGAACTTCAAAGTTCAAAGTTCAAAGCCAACCTGCTTCCAGTTTCTTCTCCATCATGCCTTTGGTTCTCAACATCCACCCCCTTAGCAATATCGATAGTGGTAGCAATTGCCATTGTGGTTCCTGAAATTCTTTATTACTGGGAGGTGGCTCAGTGCACAAAGTACTCACCATGAAGGCATGAGAACCTAAGTTCTAACCCTCAGAATCCACACAAAGCCAGGTGCAAGTCTGTGTATCTATAAGCTCATAGGGAGCGCGAAGGCAAGAGACTGGGGAATCCTCAGAGACCGAGGAATGGCTAACATGGTGGGGAGGGGGTAAGCAATAAAAAAAGCTGTCTCGAACAAGGTAGAAGGCAAGAACTGATACCTGGGGTTGCTCTCTGATGTTCACATGTGTGTCATGGACACATACGTGCACATGCTCGCGCGCGTACACGCATCAAATAAACACAAAGATTTCTTTTTAACTCTCTCGCTCTCTCATAGACAATATGTCAAGAACATCCCATTTACCTTGGTCTTATATGGGTGAAGAGATGCCTCGGAACTCAAAGATCCGTGATGTAGAAGCTGTTGCCCACATGTGAATGACTGTAATCACAAACCACTCAACAGCTCCAGAGAGGACCGGGCCAAGGAGAGCAAGCTGAGCCCCACACTGGACAGCCTCGGGTGGGGAAACTCCTAGTGAACCTACCAAGGAACATGTCGGCAAAGACAAAGTGCACCTGCTGGCCCAGAGAAGAGAGAGTTAGCATCCTGTGGTACCTGTGGGCAGCGACACACTTTCGTTCTCCCCAGATAGGGGCTCGAGCCTCTGAAATGGCCTGGCATGCACAAGGTCCTGGCTTTGAAGCCCCAGCACCATAAGACCAAAAATGACCCTAGAAGATTGCTTAGTTAGGATATCTATTGCTGTGAAAAGACGCTATGATCATGGCAACTCTTACATTTAACTGGAGTGGCTTACATTTTCAGAGGGTTGGTCCATTAGCATCACAGTCAGGCAGACATGGTGCTGGAGAAGGAGCCAAGTGTCCTACATCTTGACTTGCAGGCAACAGGAAGTGGTCTGCCTCACTGGGTGTGGCTTGAACATATAAGAGACCTCAAAGCCTACCTCCAAATGACACCCTTCCTCCAACAAGGCCACACCTTCTAATAGTGCCACTTCCTTTAGGGGTCATTTCCTTCCAAACCAGCACAAAGATAATTAGATTAGGCTTTGGGAATATGATGTGTTGGCTCTGGGCCAGCGAGATGGCTCCCTAGGTGTGGGTGACTGCACCTAAACCTGAAGATCTGAGTTCAATCCCCAGGTCCCCCATGATGGAAAAAAAAGGACTGACTAGTGCAGTCTGTTTCTGACCCCACAAGTGCTGCAGTGCATATGCATACACACAGAAGTTAATTAATTAATCTAGTGTAATTAAAAATTAACAAGAGAAATAATACTTAATTTTAGTGCCCAGTGGAAATTGTGTTGGTCACTAACTTGCCATGGTCTAAACTAAAAATTGAAGGACCTTTTTTATTACTTTGCATGGCATGAAGGCTAAATGGTCAGTGTGCAAAAGCCAAAAGGAAGACAGAGGACAGATCTGATAAAACACATTTTATATGTGTTTGAAATTCTCCAGAATTAAATAAGAAAGTTTGTACATTTTGAAGCTTTAAGGTGGAAGTTTAAGGAGGGATAATAGAACAGATGTCAATATAAGCCCAAGGTGCTTTTGACAAAGACCTTCTCATTCTCCACCCCACCACACCCTTGCACCCCCATGACATCCCTGCACCCTCATCACACCCCTGCACCCCACCACATCCCTGACCCCCATCACAGCTCTCCACCCCAACTACACTGTCCAACCCCACCACACCCCTGCACCCCCACCATGAATGAGGGAACCCATTTGCTGTCCTGAGAAGTCTTGTGAACACAGAGGGCAGGATAGAACTGAAGATAGAGAAAAACAACAGACATGGAGAGAGAGGAGCAGGACAGAGATGGGGAGGGGCTCTTCTTTCGCAGAGACCTTGTACTCTTGAGAAAAAAAAAACATCTCCAAATTTCTTAGATAGCCCAATACATCACTTTAAAGGCCTTTCCTCCTTAATTCATTTCTCTCTCAGCCTCTTGCAAACACAACAGTCACAGTTAGTAGAGGGTGACTCACTGCTACCAACGACCCCCACAAGGAGGCAAATTGCATTCTTTCCAAGAGAACGAGAAAGGTCTTTTAATAAGACAATTCCACCCCAGCAACCCTGTCATACCCTATCAGATGGGAATACAGAGGATGACACTTCCAGTAGGACTGTCCAAAAAGAAGTTACATGAGAAAAATAGTCGCATCAAAAATATTTAGTAAACCACTGGCTCAGTCAAAAATCTTTTTACACTAAAAATGTAAAATATTAAATCAGAAATTAAAGTAGACTCAGGTTGTATATGTGTGTGATTAATATTGTTAAAATGCCATTATTGTCCAAAGTGATGGGTTTACATGCAATCCATATCAAAATTCTGACATCATTTTTCACAGAAATGGCAAAGAACATTCTTAAGGTCCATGTGGAACACAGGAGATCCCAAATAGACAGAGAAATATTAAACAAGAAGAACAAAGCCGGAGGAACTGTCATACCTCTTGTCAAAACTAATTACAATCCACTGTGAGTGGTTAGTAGGCAAGACTATTTTATTTATTAGTGATAAAAAGAGTAAATGCGAACAAGGATGTGGAGAGAGAAGCAGATTCCCTAACACAGCACAACCAGAACTGGAACCCAACTAATCCAAGCCAATGCAAACAAGACAAATATAAACCTAATCCCAATCTTAATCTAAGTGCCACCCAACTCAACCATAAACCAAAACCAACTCAACCCAACCCAACTCAGGCAACCCTAACCCTAACCTTACCACTTAGCCCTAACCAAACCCAACCCTAATTTGAATCCAGCACAACTCACTCAACCTTAACCATAACCTTATCAGTAGCCACAACCCACCCCAACCTGATCCTAATCCAAGACAATCCAACACAAACCTAACCCAAATTCTAACCCTAATGGTAATGCAACCCAACACAACCCTAGTCCAACTCAATCCAACCCAATCCATTCAACCCTAGTCCTAACCTTACCAATAACTCTAACCCAAACTCAATTCAACCCGAACCCGAACCCTAACCCTAACCCAACCCAACTCAAATCTAACTCTTACACTAACCTGCCAGTGGGCTAGGTATTGATTCAGAGACTACAGAAAACAACATAGGACTAACACTAACAACCCTATCCCTAACCTTAATTCAAAGATTAGACAGTCTAAGGGCCATATAGTCTACTGCACTTCTACAAAAAACTGAAAGGAATTGAAATCAGACTTCAGAGAACCTGTCCACACTTCACCATCAACTGTGGTTATTCGAAGAGGCCAAGACATGGAAGCTACCCACATGATCAAAAAAGGGTGCATGGATGGGTAAATAAAAACATGCTGTAACATATATATGTAGTTATGGTACATGGTGTGAGATTCTAGTATATGTATACAAGGTGGAATGCCTAAACAAAACCAATTAACATATTGATGTGTTAATGTGGATACATAATTATTAAATATTTTACTTATATATGTTATATATCCTTATTAACATGTTTGTTAACTCATGTTTGTCCACTTTAAAAATAAGTAAAATTATTTAAAAAACAAAATATGAGGCCAGGTGTGGTAGCACATGCCTTTAATCCCAGCACTAAGGAAGCAGAGGCAATGGATCTTTGCTGAGTTCAAGGCCAGACTGGTATACATAGCTACTTCCAGGACAGCCAGAGCTACAAAAAAAGACCAAGTCTCTAAAACACAAAAGATAAATAAATAAAATATAAGGCCCAGTGTGAGCTGCATGCTTTTAATCTCAGAACTAAGGAGGCAGAAGTATGGATCTTTGTTGAGTTTGAGGTCAGCCTGGTCTACACAGAGTTTCATGTCATAAAAGCGATATAGTGAGACCCCATGTAATATATATACACACACACACATACAGTATATAGTATATGTGTGCAATTGGGGTATTATTTGACCCTGAAAAAAGAAGAAAATTTCTTTGTTTCCCAGCACACGAATAGACCCTGAGAGCACACACCAGTCTCAGAAAGATAAACACCCCATGGAGTAACCACTCACCTACAGAGTCCAAAATGCAGTTGTCAAGGGAGTAAATCAAGAATGCTAGTCAGCAATATGAACAGGAGGAGCTGAAGTTGTGGAGTGGGCATTAGAGATGGTCAAGATAATTTGTGTACAGTTATTGAAATGCTCAAATCTTAAATAGTGGGAGAAAATCCTATATACTAAAAAGTTGCTGAGTGAACAGATTCTATGCTACATATTCTTACAATAACAATAATAATCGGATGATGGGGCAGGTGGAGGGAGTTTTGGAAGATGGGAACATGTTCCTGGACTTGGGGTGATGGTCTCATGGACAGGAGCATTTTCCCTGAACTCACAAAGATGTGTACATGACATACACATGGGATCTTAAACATTCGTCTCCATCAGGTGGTTTCCAAATCAAAACAAAATTTTTCTCATTACCAAACAGCTAAAGCTTTAAACCCACTGATCATATAATTTGACTCTCCCAATGAGTAAAAGAATATTCTTATTAGATACAAGTTTGAGTTTAGGGGTTTGGGTTTCAGTTTTGTGTGTGTGTGTGTGTGTGGTTTTTGTTTTGTTTTGTTTTCTTAGCCCAGGGACCTTGCTTTCAGGTGAACTCCAGAACAAACCACACGGCACCTTTCCCTAACAGGCAGAGAGGCATAGGATGTGGTGCTGGGGAAACCGGGCTGGCTGACTCTCTTGTCTCTGTCTTGATTCTAATCTGGCAGTTATGATCTTTCCAAGTCTCCCCTGCGGCAGGCACTAAGCAACTTGTGCCTGGCAGAGAGATGAGCCAGGCAAGACACCTGTGCAGGATGCCAGAGGTAGAGTGGTAGAGGATCCATGGAGACATTGAGGATGCATGATGGGTGCTCGGAGGAGGAAAGGGGGCTTCTCTGGGAGGACTAAGGTTGGGAGGTCAAGCTGAGGGTAAAGAGCATTCTGGACTCATGGAAATAACATCTGAGCCCTCCCAAAGTGGTTCTGGCTTCCGGAATGGCAGGCAGCAAGGCTCCCATGATCTCGGAATGGATCTGATGCTGCCCCTTGTGCTGGCCTTCTGAAAGCCACATGGTTGGCTCTTGCAGCAGAAGCATCATAGTTGGAGATATAATTGACATAGATTAAGCTACAGGCAGGCTGTATACATCATGGGCCCAGATCTAATTCCTGCTTGGTCCACTCAATTACCCAGGAGCGCCTTACTGGAGAAGTGGGCGTAGTTACTGTAAATAAGTTCAGCCCTGGGCACAATGTCACCAGTAACTGCATTTGCCATGCCTGGGCCATACATAAGGAAACCATCAGCAGTGGGGCCATTGAGCTCGCAAAGGCCCAGGCAGCCTGACAGCCCAGCGTTCACAGGTCAGGCTGAGGGGAACTCAGGAAGCACCCCAGAATCTGGAGGACAATGGGTGTCAGTCCTAGCTCTGTCCGCGGTTTATCATGAAACCTTTGACCATCATTGGGTCTTGGTGTCCCCTCTGTGACAATAAAGGGCAAAGATTAAAAACTCCAGGAAACATGATGAGTGTGAGGAATACTTTCAGGGTCTCAAAACCTGAATCTGACAGAATTTCTAATCTTGACTCAACGTAACGAACCACTGCAGGTCTCAGCTTTGGTATCTGTGAAATTCGTATCATGATTTCATATATTTTTCTCTGTAAATGGATTCAGACAATGTCTTTAGAGCGGGCTGAGGCTATGGATCAGTAAAAAGATATCAGACAGAAAAACAGACTATATACAAATGTGTTAAATACTTATAAAAATAAGCTTTTAATAGCTTTATTCTTCCAGCAGAGAGAGGGATTGGGTCTTTTAAAGGACAAAGTATTTACCCTTCATAGCAAAATATTTAACTGTGTCCAATATCGGTATATCTATTTGTTATTTGTGTGTGATGTAGAAACTGCTGACAGAAACTGGATGACATAGCCCACAGGAAGTGTTTAGCACAGTATGCCTGTAAACAACAAAATCCCAATTCATGTCAGTTGTCGCCTAAACAAGAGCAGCATCCTCATAACCTCACTGCACAGAGGCTGCCAAATCTGAACATTCTGCCACCACATCTTCCTTCCCTCCACCACCCCTTGCAGTCCACTGTAGCTGGGAATCTAGCGGGCAAGTCAAGGCCTCCACCACCCCTTGGAAGAAAGAATATTCAGTAAAATTCACAATCTAATAAAACATCCAAGAGATGCCAGGGGGTTGAAACTCTTCAAAAAAAAAAAACGAAATGATTTTTTTAAAGTTATTTTTTTCAAGCCTAGCTACAGCTGGACTAGCATGTCAACAGTGCCCAAATTCTTCGAGTGAGAAAGCTTATCGAGTTTTGACAAGTCGTCCAGAAGAACAGCTTCCATAAATTATACGATGTGACATATTCTCCCTCACATTTGACTTTCTGCTGTGGGATTAAGGGAGAGGCAGTTTCTACAAAACGTTGGAAGGTCCCCTCAATTTTCCTAAGGGTGTCTCTTAATCCTTTCATACACCCATCATCCGCTCTTTGAAGCACCTGCCCTTAGATGGACCTGCTACCTCCCATCTGCCCCATCACCCCTTCAAGGCTTTGCCTGGGATGAGAACCTTCTCTGGCAACATTCCCATCCTTTTCTGAAATGCTTCCTCTTCTGCGAGATCTGCAGTTCTGCATTGCAATCCATCTGCTCCGTATTTGCATGGTGCAATTGGATGCTCATGGCATCTGGCAGTCTTCAGGGAAGAGTCCCACAAGGCATTGGTACCCTGTTGGGTGGTTCTAACACTCTGAAAATAGGGACAGTGTGTGTGTGTGTGTGTGTGTGTGTGTGTGTGTGTGTGTGTGTGTGTGATAGGTAGCAATCAGCATGTCGTGAGGACACAGGCTTTCCTACATGAGATCAGATAATGAATTCTCAATGAGTGGGAACCTACTAATGGTCAGAAACATGGTCTCTGAATTCAAGTATTTATGGTATTTGGAGGTGAGGTGTTTCAAAGGATAATTGTGTGTGTGTGTGTGTGTGTGTGCTCACACATAGGAGACTCTTCATATGTGAGTATACATACATGTGAGGCCAAAGGTCTACCAGGAGTCTTCCTTAGTTGGCTCTCTATCTTAGTGCTAGAGACAGTGGCTCTCATCTGGCCTGGAGATCACTGATAAGCCAATAAGCTTGGTGACATGTTGGTCACCAAGCCCCAGGGATCCTTCTGTCTCTGCCCCCCTCCAGGGCTGCTATTGCAGGCACATGCCCCAGTTTTTTTGGTTGGGTACTGGAGATACAGACTCGGGACTTCATGCTTGCATGGCAAGAACCTTACCAACTGTTTTTTTTTTAACATGGCAGCCTCCGCCGTGAGTTGGGCAATGGTGTTTCGTACGCGTGTTGGTCAGCGTGTTGTTAGAAAAATTCCTTGGACCGCGGCGTCGAGTGAGCTGAGAGAACACTTTGCTCAGTTTGGCCATATAAAAAGGTGCAATGTACCTTTTGACAGAGAGACTGGCTTTCACAGAGGCATAGGTTGGGTTCAATTTTCTTCACAGGAAGAACTTCAGAATGCACTACAACAGGAAAATCATATTATTGATGGAGTAAAGATCGATGTTCAAGCTCAGAAACCAAAGGTTTCGCAAGGGGATCAAACATCTGATGAAGAGAAAGACTTTTGAAATGATTATTATACAACCATTAATAAATATAACTGAGACCTTTAAAAAAAAAAAAGAACTTTACC
Organism: Alexandromys fortis; assembly: GCF_014885135.2. Lineage (NCBI taxonomy): Eukaryota > Metazoa > Chordata > Mammalia > Rodentia > Cricetidae > Alexandromys > Alexandromys fortis. Next base: position 1,368,317 of record NW_026067985.1, on the reverse strand, counting down.
AACTGAGTGATGAACACTCTGAAAGTAATTACCATTAAATGCAGGGACAACAATGCGCCCACGCATGATGCTAAGCATAACTTAACATGGGGAAACCAGAGGACCCAGCTAGCTCCCTTGCTGTGTATTTCCAGTGAATCCACTATGCTTTCCCGCAACAAGAAGTTCCTCACCAGAGGCCAGCACCTGGCCCTTGGATTTCCCACACTCCAGAATCAGGAGACTTCCAAGACAAACTGCCCAGTCTCAGGCAGGAGAAACAAAACTCTCTTTCTGGTTCCTTGATGACTGTCATCTGCTGTCTCCCACACAGGTAGCTCCTCTTGACTTCAGGGATAGTCTTTGCCCAGGAAAGAACAACTGTTGTTTTGCTGTTGTTATTGTTGTTTTTACTAACCCTCCAGAAACTAGAGTTTTCGCATTCTTTTCTTGCGTTATGTGAATTACTTTGTTTAGACATGCTAGAACCATGCTAATGTCACAAACTGGGTGATATTGCCAATATCCATCCCCCTTGTCATCAGACAACACTGAGCCCTGGACAGGGGATATGTATACGCATGAAGTCTCCATTCTGTGGGAATCTACTGGTTACCATAGCCATGAAGTTCTCTCCACAAGAGAACACCCATTTGAATGTCAAAATAGTCATAGTTAAATGGTCACTTATAAAGTTAATACCCAGTCCAACCTCATGCCCTTACATAACTGACTCATTTGGTGACCTAAAACAAATTACTTCCCCTCAGTGGCAATATGAACTGAAGACAAAATGATCTCAAATTGGACATTCAAATGTTGGTGGGATAGGATGGGGAAGATCTTTCCAGTTTAGGAATCTGGAAGGTTGTCTTCAAGTAGAACCACTGAACAGCCCCCATTATCTCTTTTCATGTTTGTGCCGCAGTGATAGCATGATTGAATTTTAACTATCTGTTCTGGATTCCTTGTAGCTAGGTGGGAATGTGTAATAAAATTCTGACGAATGGGATAGAGAAGATGGTTAGAATTTCCAGTTCCTTTTCTTAGAATGAAGGGACCGTCTTTCCCACCATCATTTCCAGTTTTCTGTTGACTGGAATACACATTTGGTGGTGAGGTTCCTGGTAAGATGTCAAGGACAGCAGAACTCTAGAAGTCCAAGCCCCCCAAAATTCCAAGATGCAGAACTGCCTCGCTAGCTCAATCCTGCTGGGCGGTGAAAGGAACAGCCAGCTCCTTATGCTACGGCTATCTGAGGTTGACTCAGCTCTCCAGTAACTGAACCACCTCCTGCCTCAGAGAAGCTCTGTCTCCTCTTGCCTTATACAGTCCACATTTTCATGAGGCAAAATCTTCTCCCGTGTAACAGAAAGCTAGAGCAAAGACTGGCTAAGACCTGACTCCTGACGTCCAGTTGCCTCTCTGTGACTCCAGGTCTACCACTTCCTGGAAATGAAAGTCACTAATTCATCTAAGCTTTGGATTCAAAATCCATATACTGAGTGTAATATAGTGGCCCATATAACACCAAGCTAAGGCTTAATAAAATGCGCGGAAGACCTCAACTCATGAATCAGCACATCTCACATGCTCCATAAGGAGAGTTCTTATCATTTTAGAGGAAGAATAACGTAGAGACAGGAAGATCCCCACACACACTGATGAATTTAATCTGGAGTCCCCAAACTGTGGAGACAACACCGAAACTCGTTCCTGAAACTCCTGTCGTATCTGCTTGTATCGATTTTCTTTTGAAATGTAATTACTTTCCCTCTTAGAAAATTCCCAAAACCTCAGAAGATAAAAATTTAAAAAATAAAATACAGGAGGTCATCATTTCTCACTCCTTAGATCCCAGAAGGGTTTGGGGAAAGGTCTGTTTTCTCAGTGTCCCCAGCCTTGCTTGCTCATTACCGTCTGCCCTAAGTTTCCTGGGGCTCTGCCTGATGCCGATCCATTTATTATACAGGATCCTGATGCCGATCCATTTATTGTATAGGATCCTGATGCCGATCCATTTATTATACAGGATCCTGATGCCAGTCCATTTATTATACAGGATCCTGATGCCAATCCATTTATTATACAGGATCCTGATGCCAGTCCACTTATTATACAGGATCCTGATACCAGTCCATTTATTATATAGGACCCTAAAGAGCTACTTCCAGGGGTTTTGTTCATTTTGTTGGTCAGTAGTTTGATTGGTTGGCTCAGAATTTTTTATTGTTGTCTTATTTACTGTTTACTTATTTATTTATTTTTAGGCAAGGTCTTACCATGCAGCCCTAATTGGCCTGGAGCCTATTTCAATAGAGGCCATACTGGCCTCAAACTCAAAGAGATCCACCTGCCTCTGCCTCCCATGCACCAGGATTAAGGGTGTGCACCACTACTCCCTACCTTGTTTTAACTTTGACATGTGCCTTGACGCCAATGCAAGGAGTTGAACTCATGAGATGAAATATTGCAGGATGGGAATCTGGTATGGGACAATTCTGTATTTTGTCAATTATCTTTCAAATAAATGCTGATTGGCCAGTAGCCAGGCAGGAAGTATAGGCGGGACAACCAGACAGGAAGTAGAGGTGGGTCAAGGAGAGCAGGAGAATTCTGAGAAGAAGGAAGCCCATTGCTCCCCAGTCCTGGCCAGGCACAGAAGAAGCAGGATGTGACAGCCTCGCTGAAAAAGGTATCAAGCCATGTGACTAACATAAACTAGAATAATGGGATCATATAAGTTATAAGAGTTAATAAGAAGCCTGAGCTAATGGGCCAATCAATTTATCATTAATATTGACCTTTGTGTGATTTTCTTTGGTGCTAAATGCCTGAGCTAATGGGCCAATCAGTTTGTCATTAATATCGACCTCTGTGTGATTTTCTTTGGTGCTAAATGGCTGTAGGACCTGGTGGGAGGACAGAAACCAGGCAGAATAGAAACCTCAGCCAACTGGATTATGTATATTATTGTGTTTTCTATAAATTTTTTGACTGTGAAGGAGCTAAGTACAGAAAGATATTTAATTATATGGGCTGCTAAGCTAAACCAGCATGTATATTAAAAAGGTATTATGACTTCAGAATTTGGATCTGATGCTTTGGAAAAGAGGTTCTTCTTTTGTTTTCACAGAAGATGAGAACCTGGGGATTGCTTCTACACCAATATGGTTTCATGGACCAAGGCTTCCTGAAAGGTTGCTGTGAACACCCTCAAAAAATTACTTCATTCAACTGCTGACTGACATGTACCTAACACACAGGATACACCATGAAAGGCCAGCGCCCCCATGCAGCATGAAGCAGTTTGGAGCGAAAAAACTATGCCCATATTCCCAAATATTGTTTATTAACTGTTTGTTTACATTTAAAGGGGATATGATATAGATATGAATAATTTGCATTAGTATGGATCTTGCTTTATTGATACAAATTTAAGGTCAATTTTCTTATATGTATATGTATTTCTGATCTTGATTAAGGTATTGTGATTGTGTAGCTCATTTTAAAATGTAATGTATAATTAAGTAATATAGGTTAATAGAGTCATCTTTAATAGTCAAGCTTGAAGTCATGTTAAATTTTATAGATATATAGAGATATATTTCAGTTATTCTTCAGATCTTTCAGAGACCTTCAGAATATGGCATTTAAAATGTTTCAATAACTTTGGACTTTTCATGACAATGAGATACATCTGCTCCTGGCAGCACCAAGATACTTCAAGGGGATGGATGGGCATCAAAGAGGCTCCTTAGCAATTTGGGCAAGAAACTGCTCTTGCCTGGACTGCTTCATTGGACATGCAGTACCCACAGAGAGATGACTGCTGAACTTGCCTAAAGGTGAGATGGTCCTTCAGGGTTCCTGCTTCATGAAAGTGTCTACGAGATATTCTGCAGGACACAGAAGAAAGTGACAGAACTGTCTTTGAAATTTCCTGCTTCATGGAAAAGTCTGCCGGATATTATGGGCCTGAAGATCAAAGATGGATGCCCCAATGGTATAGAAGAACTTTGGGTAAATGTCCAAGCAGTGAGATGTCTCTGTCAATTCTAGAGTTTTGGAAGTTGTTTATAATGTACTTCCTGTTTACTTAGGTTGTTATTCCCCAGAAGGTCCCTGAGCTTCGCTCGCCTGGGAAACTACATTTCCCAGGAGCACCTAGCGTTCCACGCAAAGGCTGCGCAGGCACAGAACGTGGCGTTTGACACACATGCATGGGGGACCCTTTAAAAACTGGAACGCCTTCCATTCGTCCTCTTTTCCCTTTTCTCCCTTCACTGTTGCGCATGCTCCAATAAACCTTGCCATGTGGGTTTTGTTGTGTTTCGCGTCCTCCTTTCATCTCTACCAGGAAGAAAAAGAACGCTAGTCCGGGAAGAAGAAGAACATAGGTAATATTATATGCTTCTGAAGTCTTTGATGGAGTTGAAAATTTTATAGTTATAGTTTTCCTTAGTTATGATAAAAGATAAAGTAGATATAAATATTGTAATTGTAATTCTTGCTTGATAACTGTTTTTGTTATATGTAATTTTACTATGTTAAAGTTAAAGCCTTCCTTTTTGTTTAAATGGAAAAGGGGAAATGGTATAGGAGGTTCTTCTGTTCATGTGTTGCTTTCATTGGATAATGAATAAAGAAACTGCCTTGACCTAGTTGATTGGGCAGAATTTAGGGAGGCAGAGGAGTCAGAACTGAATTATGGGAGGAAGAAAGCAGAGTCAGAGAACCACCATGAAGTCACCAGAATCAGACACGCTGAATCTTTCCCGGTAAGCCATGACCTCGTGGTGACATACAGATTAATAGAAATAGGTTAAATCAAGACATGAGAGTCAGCCAATAAGAGGATAGAGATAATGGGTCAGGCAGTCATTTAATTAATACAATTTCTGTGTGGTTATTTCGGCTATAAGCTAGCCGGGCAGCTGGGACAAACAAAGGGCCACCCTCCTTGTGCAACAGGAATTGTGCCTGTACGCAGATCCGGGCAGTAAACAGCACCCACAGCAGTCTCTCCCCAGGAGAGCAGGCAATGGCACTCTGGGCATCACCCTTCCCAGCCTGGTACTCCCGTGCTCTGGGCACTCTTTCTGCTGTGCTCTCTTCTAGATAACAAGATTCTACTTCTCCCAAGTGACTATGCTTCTGGCTTCCTGACGACAGCTCGGCCAATAGGAGGCAGAGGTGAAAGATGAAGGAGGGAGGGAGGGAGGGAGGGAGGAAGGAAGGAAGGAAGGAAGGAAGGAAGGAAGGAAGGAAGGAAGGAAGGAAGGAGCAGCCGGGGTCTTCCTCACTCTGCCATTTATCCAGCTTTGGTTGTAGCAGTAATTGCTGTGGAGAGTCTAGACAACATTTGACCTTCGCAGCATAGCTCTGATGATGTAGGCATCTTTTTGTCCCTTTCTCCAGAGGCTGTATCCTAACATTGCTCATCTCTGAGTGGCTGTGTTCTCTCTTAGCCATGTGAATTCAATTTCCGGCATTGGATTCTTTCTGCGTAAAGAACCCCTAGCAATGTTTATTTCCTGTCCAGACATTGACAAGGAAAACATAAAAATGGCAATTCGGTATCAAATGCATTGCCTTGTATGTGCTGTATGAGATTCAAGGTGGAGGTACTTGAGTCTGTGGATACCCACAACAAGAAGATAACCTATAAACACTGGGTCCCCTGTCCCTCTGAGGATCTGGGAGGCTGGATATGCCTCTGATTGGGATGCTTGCTTCCTCTCCAAGACACTCAGATGCCATCAAACCCTTTACTCTTCTCAGCTCTGTTTCCTATCTAGTTCCCTGGGGTGATGAACTTCAAACCCTTGGACCCTTGCCTCAAATGTGTTAGAGATGCTCCTTGAGCAGTGGTTCTCAGTGTATGGGGCTCAACCCCTTTGTTGGAGGGAAAGAGGAGCCAAATGACCCTTTCACAGGGTAGCCTCAGACCACTGGGAAATACAGATATTTACTATTACAGTTATGAAGAAGCAACAAAAATAATTTTATGGTTGGGAGTCACCACAATATGAGTATTAAGGGTCACAGCATTAGAAAGGTCAAGAACTGCTTTTCTAGAGACTTCTGCGGATAGCACGCTGAGCTGGTCAGAGCAGGATGGATGAGGTTGGGGAAGGGGAGGGGGTGTGGGGATGCGAACATCCCTTTACATCTAAACAGCCTCGACAGCACTTTGAGCCGCTGAGTGCTCAGGATGTTTGTAAATATCTGTTTGGCCTCCAGAGCTGTCTCTCATGGAAACAATGAATCAACCAAGCTGCTTGAGTTTATGCCTTGTGGAGAGACACATTCCCCGGCCTGATTACATTGCAGTTTTGTTAGAGAGAGAAAGAGAGAGAGGAAGGGGGAGGAGGTAATGAGTCACTAAGAACTGGTCGTTCAGTTTAGACTGATGAGTTTTTGTCACAAAGAGCAGAACCTAAACATGCGAGTCTGAGTTGACGCTAGCTCTCTCCTTGAAGCTGGAGGTGCCCTTTTGACTTGCCTGTCCCAAGTCCCATCTGTAGGGCACTCTGTCAAGTCGCTAAGCATGGCCTAGAAACCGGTGTGACTCTGAGAAAAGTAGTAACTCAGGCATTATCAGCACAGCTCATCAGTGGGCCGTACCCTGAGTTACAGGTGACGCGTTCATCTCTTACGATTGATGGTTATAGACCCAGTTCTTGGTGTGATGAAGAGTTTCTCAGCTGGTCATGACGATTGCACGTCCTCAGTAAGACACTGGTCCCATCCAGACAAAGCCACACATCCTGAGATTCCCTGAGCATCCTGTGACTTGCTAGGGTCATGTGAGGGAGTAGGAAGGAAGGGCAAATGAAGAGGGTTTATCATTGTTGTTTGTTTGTTTTTCGAGACAGGGTCTCTCTATAGCTTTGGTGCCTGTCCTGGAACTAGCTCTTGTAGACCAGGCTGGCCTCGAACTCACAAAGATCTGCGTGCCTCTGCCTCCCAAGTGCTGGGATTAAAGGTGTGCGCCTCCACTGCCTGGCTGAAGTTGGGTTTTGCTACATGGTAGGAACTGAATCTTCATTGCTACACTACTGTGGGTGTGAGATTTCTTTTCATGGGTGTGAGATTTCTTTTTCCTTCTTTTCTTCTCTCTTTTATCCAATTCTTCCAAGCCAAGAAGGGACAGCATTTGAACAAGAACCACAGATTTCATACAAATAAGAACAAACTTTCTCAAAACATGGAATGATGGTTTCAAGATGAGCTCATTGCTTTGTACACTAACCTTTAAAAACTGAATTTAAATAGCATTTCCTACAAGACCAGGCCCATCAGCACTCCTCCATGTGGGAAGTGGGAGGGGATCTTGGGGCACTACAACTCCCTGAGGGTTTGTAAGCAGGTAATGGTTGATGGGAAATAGGAAGACATTGTCTTCAGTGATGTAGCCACGGACAAGGTGTCCAAGCTCCTGGAAACAGACTGTCACTCGCACCTCTATAAGCAATCCTAATGAAACTCATTCAGACAGGCAGGCAGACAGACAGACAGATACACACACACACACACACACACACACACATGTTAGTCAAAGACACACCAGCCAGGAAGAAGAACGTGATTCGTGCGAGTGGGAAGAGAACAAGGGATAAATGTCACAAGTTGAGGGCGTGAAGCTGATCAAAATACACTCTGTGCATATGTAAAAATCTCATCATGAAACTCATTATTATGTATAGCTAATATTTGCTAGTAGATATCACTAAAGAACACACACCGGCAACCGAGAAGAAGCATCCATTTCTAGGCTTGGAGATAACTTTGGAGTTGATTCCCCTCTGTGCTGACAGAGGGCCCTTGGACCCTGTGCCAGATTTGCCCATGCTGTGTGCACTGGTGAAGAGCCTCCCTTGCTTTATCCCCGAGACAGCCTTACCATCCCTAAGATGGCTACCCTCACACTGCACTCCAAGAACTATGATTCAAAAGAGTTAGCAGCCATGTGGCCTTCTGGAACCGTCTCAGGGAGAACACATTGAAATGCACTCTGGGAGAACCTGCAGTTAAGGGAAGCCATTGCTCTGGTTTTGTCTTTTCCCAAGTTGTTTCCATAACATCTTCATCCATGAAAAGCCTTATTTCCTGAAAGTCAATTAGCATCTTGTTCCCATCTCGCCTAGTTTGAAGGCACTGCCTCCTGGTAAATTCACCGGCTTATTCGATGCAGATGGAGACCCATTCTGCTGTGTCAGAAAGCTTGGAGCAAGGAGGGTTGTTAATGAGGAGTTACCAAGCTCCTTCTCAAGTAGAATGATGGCTGAACTTCACTAGCTCCGCTAAGAGATTGCAGACGTACCCTCACCCCCACCCCACCCCCGACTGGAGTTACCAAGCAAATGTGTGTTGATATCTCCAAACACATCGCTGGCTCCTCACCCAGGCCAGGCCGCCTCACATGCCTTATTATCGATATTTAAACAACTACAAAGGTGGACGCTGACCCCGAGCATCCTCCCCATCCTTCCCCGTGGTCCACTGGAGATGTTATCTGCAAGGAGTAAACAGGCTCGGCCCCAAAGCCTCGGCCACCCTGGTGTGATGTCAAACAGCTGCTCAACAGTCCTTGAAGCCAGCTCCCATCTCTCCCCTGCCTGAACTTAACAGCGTGTCCAGCTTCCTGGTGGGGCTTCTCTTTGAAGTCCAGGAGGGCCCTGCGCTGGGGATGTGTGGGAAGGGAAACTTGGATTCATCTCTCCTGGAGCCATCTTTTCCATGGGAACTGAACCTTTCCAGAAGAGAGGAACTTCTCAGAGCCTCAAATCATAAAACTTGGTAACCATGGTTACCCGCATGGCACCCAGAAAGTGCGTGCTGATGTCGGATTTAGGACCAAGCACCAAGCTCGGTTTTGTTCAAGTGGTAAAAACCGGTTAAGAACTGGAACGGTCCCTTTTTAACAGGCAGGGATCCTGAGCCTCAGACAGACTAAGCCATGGGTCCGAGGTTATGTGCAAAGGAAGAATAGCCTAGGTTTTTTTCATTAACTCAAGACTGATTTCTTAGTTCCTAAACCGGGGAGAACGGAGACCGCAAACTCTGCTCTAAAGAGTGGCCGGTGGCTAGGGATGTGGTGCAGTTGGTAGGGTGCTGTCTAGCACACACAAAACCCGGGGGTTCAACCCCGCCCCCACCAGCATAAACCTGGCATGATGATGCATGTCTGTAATCCCATCATCAAGAAGGTGGAGGCAGAAGGACCAAGAGTTCAAGGTCATCCTGCAACCTCTCTATCAAAGAAGAAAGGCAGTGAGGGAGAGGGGAAGAGAAAGGAAGTAAATAGCTGAGTGTCAGGAATAATGCTGATGAGGTGAGGGGCTTTTGTCAGCCCACTGCCATCGTGTGGGGTCTCCTCTCGCCCCTCGCAGGGCCAGCCTTCGTTTTGCACCTGGCCACCCTCTACACTCACATCTGATTGTCTCTCTCGCACTGAAATGAGAGTTCCTGCAGCACCAGGCTGCTAGTCTTTGACCTGGCTCGCACGACTCTGACACCAGCTACCCCTTCCAGGGGGTGATTGTGTGCCATGCCTGTGGCCCACTGTGACATTTCTGCCCTGTCCACTCTGATCCTACCAAACACTCTGCCCCGTGCCTTGCTGTGTTTTCCACTGAGCCCTTCCTCATAGCCACCAGCTCTGATTAGATCCCTTCTAACACCAGCGGTAACGCAAAGCTGTCGTTTCCTGTTTCGGATATTCCTTTACGCTGGGTGAAGATATGCCCCTGTGATTGGTTTAACAAGGGGTTGAATGGCCAATAGCTACGCAGGAGGGAATAGGCGGGACTTCTGGGGACAGAGTGGTCTTGGGGAAGAAAAAAGGCAGAGTTGACAGTCAGACATGGAGGAAGCAGGGTGGACACTATAGCATAAAGGTACCCGAGCCATGGAAAAGAGTGCAGATTTCAAAATACGGGTTAATTTAAGTAATAAGAACTAGTTAGGAACAAGCCAAAACTAAGGCCGAACTTTCATAATTAATAAGTCTCTATGTCATTGTTTGTGGGACAGCAGCCCAAAGAAAAGTCCATCTACAATTTCCCACTTTACAGATGGGGAAACTGAGGCCCAGAGAGAAAGGATCCTGTTGGACTAAAATCTAGCAATAAATCTGCAGAATGGAGCTTCATATGCCCATGGTTTCCCAGTGGGTCCACAAAGACACAGTGTTCGTATTTATGGTTCATTAGCAAATTACCTCAAAAATTAGCAACTTAAAACAAAAGTAAAACCAGGTATGGGGGATATACCCCTGCAGTCACAGCACACTGAAAGCTGAGGCAGGAGAATCCCAAGTTTGATGCCAGCTCAGGCTACATATTGAATTCAAGCCAAGCTTGCTTGCTATCCATGAGACCCTGGGTTTGATCCACTGTAGAGCAGTGGCTATACAGGAAAATGTTTGTGGGAGCTGGAGAGATGGCGCAGCGGCCAAGAGCACCTGCTACTCTTGCAGAGAACTGGAGTCTGCTTCCCAGCACCCACAACAGTCGCTGCACAACCTCCTGTAACTTGTCCTAGGACACCTGATACCTTCTGGTCCCCTCAGGCACCCGCATGCACACGGTGCACATAAACTCATGCAGGCGCACACACATATGCATAAAACAAAAATAACAAATCCTTTTTTTAAAAAAAAAATAAAAGAAACTACTTGTAAACTCATTTGGGGAGGAAAAGTTAGGACTTAGGTGTGTTCAGGGGTGCTCTTGAGACACCACCAGAATGTCATTCAAGTCAATAGTTCATCTGAAGGCTTAAGAGGGGCTGAAGGAATCTAGGTGGCTCATTCCCACAGCCCCAGCAGGAGGCTCAGGTCCTCCCTGCATGGACCTCTCCGCAGGACAGCCCCTGAGTCCCAACAAGAAAGCAAGGGGGACAGGTTGTTGATTTTATGGCCAAGTCTTAAAGGTCTCATGGGATTACTTCTGCAACATCCTATTGGTTCTTTAGGCCTGAGCTATGCAGGAGGAGAGGACCCTCACCAGGGCAGGGCCAGCAGATGCCTCACTGAGAACCCATAACAAGCCACTACTGAGCAACTAAAGAACTGGGGTGTCCGAACAATTCAGGGCTGTGCATAGGGAAGCAGGAAGAGATGATGGGGTCACCTGCACAGTCACAGGAAGGGCAGTGTGCCTGTTCATAGGACTATGGTGCACATGTATGCATCTTCATGCCTGCAGGTGCATCTGCACATGTGTACACACATGCGTGGAAGCTTGAGGTGTGCAAAAAACACCTTGCATTTTTGAGACAGCGTCTCTCACTGACCTTGGAGCTCACTGATTGGGCTGGGTGGCTTGGCCGAGAGCCACAGGAATTCCCCCTTTCTCTGCTTCATCCGCTTTAGCATCGCAAGCACAGATCACCACAGCTGGCTTTTTCAAACAGGTTCTGGGGCTTGAACCCAGACTTTCCTTCTTACACTGCAAGCTCCTTGCTGAATGTAGCATCTCCCCAAGATAAGTTGCATGGTTCTTCTGGAGTCTGGGGTAGAAGAAGGGCTTGGCCTTGTGGGAAGGCGTGGTCATATTTTCTAGATTGCTTTGAGTAAGGTTTCAACCCTCTGTGTAGAATCAGTGAAGGTATTGTGGTACATCCCAACTCGTCTGTAATCTGTCTCTTGATTGAATGGATAAGGAAAGGGGGAACTGTCAACATTTGAAAAGGTATTTGGGCCCAAACAGAGTCTTTCTGGGCGTTTCCCTTTGCTCGTGTTTACCATTAGCTGCGCCTGAGATTTTATTTATTCGTTCAACAAACATTTATTGAGTGTCCACTGCAGACTCCAGCCCTTAATCCCCTGTGGCAGACACTGGTAATATATAAGTAAACAAGATGATCGTCCTTGCCCTCATGGACTTTATAAGCAACCTACTCTATGACCAGAACAGGGTGGGGAGTAGAGCTCACACAGCCTGGTCTCAGCTGTTACAGGGTGGCACCCACTTGTGGCTGTGGCACAAGCAAGGAAGAAGTGGAAGGACACAAGTTCAGGACCAACCTGATCTAGGTATCAAGACACAGTATCAAAAAAAAATGGAAGGAAGAAAGAAAGAATAGAAGGAGGTCACCATGTACCCTTTGCATTTCTCAGCACATTGACCCAAGCCAAGCAGAAACACCACTACTGAGAAACAAATAACATAGTCTCTGTGGAAGACTAGGAAAAGAGGAGCCTGTGGTCAGGGCATCTCAGCCCAGGCTTCGAAGGTACTTCCTTGTCTCTCGTCCCCAGGTCCAGGTGCCCTCAATCACATTTTGCAAGGAGCAAGAAAGCCTAGGAGTCAGCCGTTCCTCAACCTGTTGGGTTGTGTGTTTCTGTTGATTTTGCATGGAAAGGGTCAGGTGGTTGGCTCTTCAGGGTAACAGACTGCCTTAGGTGTGAGCTGTAAGTACTGTGACAAAGGACGCTGTGGACAGCAACTGTGCTGGGGATGGTGCAGCAAAGTGACCCTGAACACCAAAGCGCTCCCAGAGCAGCTGTGAGCATCATGCTATTCCTACAGGCCTTTCTCCACCTCGCCACTTGGGACCTTTGTTATCCAGCTCAACTGACTGCATCTCTGTGTGGAGGGACAGAAAAGGGGGCCAAGTCCTTGTATGTAAGCCGCTGTGAATCTGCTTTAGTGTGTATAATTAAAGCCTTTGGAATCATCTGCTTCTAAGATGAGTAAAGTTTTTTGATGTTTCCAACCTGAAGGAAGGCCCTGGCGACCATAGTAGATTAAAAAAAAATAAGAAAGTTAGTGGGGGTGTAGTTCAGTTGGTAGAGTGTTGTCTAGCATGCGCGGGCCCCCAAGTTTGACCTCCAGCACCACATAAACCAGGAACGGTGTGGTGCTCACCTGTAATCCTAACACTTGGTACTGGAGGCAGGAGGATCAGAAGTTCAAGATAATCCTCTGCTACACAGACAGGGTGAGCCTGGGCTACATGAGACCCTGTCTCAAAACAAAATAAAAATAAGGGAGCCGAGTGGCTAGGCAGGGTCTGAGACTCAGAATGTTGGAGGAAGCAGGGCCATGCTCTAACCCATGAGAGTGTCTCAAGTTGATGGGCAAACAGACTTGGCCCTCACAAATGGGGCCCATTCCCTGCTACTGCACCTGTAGCCTCAACATCTGCTTTGAGACATGAGGGTCCTGATGTGTCTCAGGACAGCTTTGGGGGTCCTCCAATGAGAGGAACCCAATGGGCTGAGGTTGAAACCGACATGAAGTCAATGGGAGCCAAGTTTCTATCCTGGCTCCATTGCTAGTTTGCCATGGGACAGAGTGAACTTCAGATATTTGACATGTAAAACCTTAATGAAAGTATGGCTGTGGTTTAAATGTGTCTCTGTTGACAGAGGTTTCTGCCCCTCCTGGTCCCACAGCCATTCACTCCCAAAGGAACACACAGAAGTCTACATTAATTATAAACTGGTTGGCCTATTAGCTCAGGCATCTTATTAACTCTTACATCTTACATTAACCCATAATTCTTGTCTGTGTTAGCCACGTGGCTTGGTACCTTCATCAGTGAGGCATTCTCATCTTGCTTCCTCTTGGTCTGGGTGATGACTGCAGACTGATCCTTTCCTCTTCCCAGAATTCTCCTGTTCTGGTCGCCCCACCTGGCTACTGACTAATCAGCATTTTATTAAACCAATACAAGTGACGGATCTTTACAGGATACAAGACCATTGTCCCACAGCATGTCTCCCCTACCACCACCACCACCCCACAGCTTCCTACATAGAAATCTAAATTTCTCTTTTTGAAGATGGTATTGGTGGTTTTACAGGAGGAAAGAAACAGACCAGAGAAACTTGTCCCTATCCTGCTGTGTAAGGAACTTTACCTCATGCGGTACCATGCTTTTGGGCTTCCCTCTGTCCAGAAACATAAGCCACGTAAAACTTTCTTCTTCTTAAATGGCCCTGTCCTAGACATTTTCTTACACAGAAAAGAGACTAGGATGAAATATTCCAGAAAGAATTAGGATACACCATGACAGCTCTAATACCAGACCAAGCATAAAACCTGCTCGTTGTTTGCAGCTTGGAGTGCTTAGGGAAACTTTAACTCTTTGTGGCCTATTGTTATCATTTCCTATGAGCCGTGCCAATGGCCTGACCACACAATCACTGGCAGGCCAACCGAATTGTATCTAATTGCAAACCCTGCCAATTTTTAGCTTGAGGTATCTTTCTGTCTACGCATGAGATGGGCTTGGAATGTCAGGTCTAGACTGCTGGAAGAATCTTCCACCGTGGTCAACCAGAATTGTATTGGGTGTAGCAATTGTGTTGGCTCGTGGATGTAACAAAATACCAACCAAAGTAATTTAAGAAAGGAAGCATTTGTTTTGGCTTGCAGTTCAAGGGATGCACAGTCCATCACGGCAGGGCAAATCATGGCAGTCAGGGCTTTAGTGTGGCTGGTTACATTGCATCTGCAGTTGAGAAGCAGAAAGAGAGGAACACTGGTGTTCAGCTAACTTTTACCTTCTATTCAGTCCCATTCTTAGGGTGGGTCTTCCCACATCAAACTAATTGAGAAGCTCTCTCATAGATGTACCTGGAGCCTCATCTCTTTGCTCATTCTAAATTCCATCAAGCTGACAATCAATATTTGTTATCACAACTTGGTCATAACTATACTACTTCCTCCTCCTCTGTGAGACTGCTTTGGGGTGCAGTCTTCTCAAAAGTTGCCATGACAATTGCATCCCAGGTACCCAGAGTAGGGATGTTGATGATATGTAGCAAAAACTGTGACTTAACCTTTTTGCCTTCCTTTTCCAATCCCTTGGAGGCTCCTCTTAGGGTCTTCTGTCACGTTGATCACTTAGATACCAATCCCATCTGACCCCATAGAACATCCATCTCAGGAACAACTCCTCAGTGTGGCTATGGGGGCTCAGTTAATACACAGAAAACCTTAAGAAGACCCTCTGCCATGAGGTCTTGCCTCCTGCAGTAAATCTGATTCCTCATGTGACTGACCCTGAGCTGACACAGAACAAGCATGGAGCAATTCACCATTATTTTCACACAGCACAAGGCTGAAAAATATACCTGGGTCATTTTACATACATGGAAACCAAGGCTTAAGTGACCACATGTCATTTTTCCAAGGCTGTACTTCATCAGGGAGAAGGTTATGTCCAAACTCAAATTCTCCTCGTTCTTTATAACCCATTCAGAGGCTGTGACTGTGAAAACAAAAATCCCTGCCATCTACAACAAGCTGCCTTTTTCTCAAAGTGCTGAGAAAGTAAGAGCTAAGACACGGGCAGTCTGGGAGCCTTAGGCCTGGCAGAAAGGAGATACAGAGCATCCCAGCTGCTGACCCCTGCCCCAGCAAGCCATCATGTTGAACAAGGGCTCATCCCAGGTGCCAAACATCTCTTCAATTGCCTCCCAGGAGGAGGGGCAGACCCAGTGGTATCTTATGCACCATTTGACTCAGGCAAGTCACACTCAAGGGGGCATCTGAGGTTACGGAACATGGAATTCTGGGTCTGTTTATAAACCAACAGGCTTGGGGATTCCATTATTCACCTTCACAAGCACAGAGCAATCTGACTCACTGGATCATAAAAGAGATCAAATGACCCCGTCACTAATAATTCTTTCCCTGGCCCATTCTCTGGCACATGGGTTTGTAAACAGAGTTTTAATGGCGCCCCTCGCACATAATAACCTCGTTTCTTTAGAGTACCTTGGCGGCCCCACCACTCTTGGCTAATCGGGTTTTAGGCTTAAGCCTCCCTCGTTTGTGTGAGCTAATGTTGTTTGGGTTTTAAGAACTTCCTCCAGCCAAGGCTCTCGACCTTCCAGAACATAGCACTCATCCCAGTGAATCTGCCTCAAGGCCTTGACCTTAACCGCTCATCATGCCAGGACGCAGAACCCTCAGATCCCCCATTCCTGAGTCACCCCATCTCTCAAGGAAGCCTGTGTCTCTCTCTCCCAGGCAAGTCCTGGATGACCTTGCAATCACTGTCTAAAAGCACAGATTATCAAGTCAGTCTGTAAAACCACAAATCACCCGCTGAGTGACACAGGTCTGGTCACTAAAAAACAGTCATACGCAGAGACACTGTGTGTGTGTTTGTGTGTGTGTCTGTGGGGTGTGTGTATATGTGTGTGGTGCATGTTTGTGTGTGTAAGTGTGTGAGTGTGTGGGTATTGGAGCCAATCTGGAAGCCATGGATGATGTGAAAAAACAAAGAAGAAAGACTGAGGGTTAGGAAGGGGTGGGAAGCTCCCTGCAGGACAGTCGTTCCTGAGTCTGAGTCTCTGATGGAAACCAGATGAATCTTAGCACCCTAATATTTTGAAAGTCTTTATGTGTTTTATTTTATTTAGTGTGTGTAGTGTGTGTGTGAGTATGTATGTTGTGTTGTATATGCATATGTCTGTGTGTGTATTGTGTGGTGTTATTGTATATGTGTGTGCTGTGTATGCATATGTCTGTGTGTGTGTAGTGTGTGTATATTGTGAAGTGCTGTGTATGAATGTGTGTATGTAGAGTATGCAATGTGTGTGTGTGTGTGTGCACATGAGTGTAGTACCCAAGGAGGTCAGAAGAGGGCTTTAGACATCCTACCCCGCCCCAGGCTGGGATTATAGGCAGTTGTAAGTCATCCATCACAGGTGCCAAGAACTGAATGTGGGTCCTCTGCAAGAGCAGAACATGCTCCTTTAACTGCCGAGCCGTCTCTCCAGCCCCACGTCAAGATGTCCTTTTTAATTCACTCTAAATACATTTTAAAATACTTACCATGAATAAGAAGTGCCAGAGATTGAGACTGGGGCCCATCAGCCCTAACTTATCCCCTGCCTCCAGGGCAGACAGTTTCCAGAGTCCTGAGTTGTAGACAGCAAGCCCCACCCTATGCCTTCTGCAGTGCACTTCTGATGGGTTGCGTTGACAGGTTCTCCAGTGTACCCTGCACACTCTCGTGGAAATGGATTGTTACAAGGCTGTGAATAATCATATGCCTGTTCAAATCAGACATGACTATCAAATGATTTGCAGAAATGATTCTGTCTGTGGTGAATTTTGGATTTGGGGATGTTGCATGAGGGAGTTTTGAACTTATGTACTGAGGGTGAAGCAAGCCTGACTAAATTCCAGTTGGATATGGAGGCAAGTGAAGCATATCTAAAGAAATGTTCTGGAAGGGACAGTTTTTGACATCCACTGTCCATGAGTCTCTCTCCTTATATGGTAGGAAATGCTGAACAAGAAAAACCTGAAGAAAAAAAAAAACCCGGAAAGACCTGATGCTGCCCAGCAGTGACCAGAGCACTTTCTGTCGCGTATGCCTGTGAGGCCCTGAGTTTTGTCTCCAACACAGAAGGAGAAAGGAAAGAGAAGTGCATGGAAGATACACCTCAGTGGGCGGAGAGCTTGCCTAGCACACACAAAGCCCTGGGATCGATCCACAGCGCTATATAAAACCGACAAAGTGCTGCAGGCTTATGGCTCCAACGCTCCAGAGCTGGAGGCAGAAGGAGTAGAAGTTCAAGGTTATCTTGGTTACATAGTAAACTTGAGGCCAATCTAAAATGCAGAAGACCCTGTGGAGATGGGGTGGGGGGCGGAGAGAAAGAGAACAATGGCAGTGGGGAGAGGATTGCTGAGGAGCTGGGGAGGAGCAGTGATTCTCTCCAGATGGTATTTTAGGGATTGCTGGGTGCAGGGCCCTGAGCCCCTGTGAACAACTGCAGAAGCAGGAACTGTTCCAATCAGACTTCCCTCACTGCTGGACGAGCCCAGAGGAAACCCGTTAAAAGAAACGCTTATTTTGGCTCCCAGTGTTGGAGTTTTCAGTCCATGAAGAACTGGCCGCACAGTCAGGATGCAGATGGCACAAAGGGGGAGACAAGGAAAGACCCAGAAAAGAAACAGCCCCCAAGGGCATGCTCCAGGGGTCCTCCAAAAGTTCCTGACTCCTCCCAGTAACACCATCAAATTATGAATCTATCAACAGCAGATCGATCCATTGATTATTCCTGAGCCCTCATAGTCTATTTCCCCTCTCAGTGACCAAATACTCCAGTTGGGGATCAAGACTTCAAAATGTGAGTCTTTGGGGGGGACACTTCACATCCAAGTCATAACAAGCCCCAAGTGCAGAACTAACTAAATATCATGTATGAATATTCAAACCGAAGGACTCTGAGGAAGCCATTTATTCTGCTAAACTGATTCTGTAAAACACACAATGGGACTTGCTTTAGCTGGGTCCACCTGTACACCCTCCACAACAGTCATTCAGTGGCCGTGGCAGAGTTCAAGTAGCAACAGATGATGCCTGAGCTAGTAAATGGGTGGGACAGCATCCCAATAAAACTTTGTTTACAAAACCAGACAGTGGGCCAAACCTTACTGCTTCACATTAAGGCAAGTAACTCGGAAAGAAAGAGGAACTCGGTTAAGGTAACTGGGGAGAAGTTGGCATCAGAGCCTCCCCTAGAAATCTGTAGAAAAAGAAGAGGAAGAGAGAAGTGGGGAAAGTGGGAGAGAGGTGAGAATGAGCCTGGAAGGATGTGACGTGGGGCCGCCAATGACGTCTGTCTGCTTTGAGAAGATGCAGGAAGGGCGGGGAAGGTGTAAGGCTGTCATCCGTGAGAAGGGACACTGATGGAGGAAGAGTAAAAACAGAAGGAGGCTGCTCCGGTCCTCTGGAGGGAAAGAGGCATGATGGGAGGAGCTGAGAAAGTGTGGGAGGCATCTGTCCTTAGACAGTCGCTTGAGGCAGGATCAAAGCCACAGTCAGATCTGAACTCACAGCTCAGGAACTTGATCATAACTAGGGCAGGAAGTAGATCAGAGCAAGGTGCCCAGTGGGTAAAAGCAATCTGAGAAGTTGGAAGCAGGAAGAGGCAGGAAGAAGGGGTTCAAACATATATATCACCTTCAACAACCCCAGAGACTCCATGGCTGACATCAGACACCCAATTGCAAATGTAAACAGTGGACATCCGAGAAGTTACACAGTTTTCCAAAGGGAACACAGGAGGAGATCCTGTCTTCTAGACCTACAGCCAGTGACTCCTTTCCTCTGTCAGATGTATGTCAGCTGAGTTATGGGAAATGAAGGAGGCTGTGGTCCTGGAGTGGAGAGAAGTGAACCCCACTATTCTTTAGGCTCCACAAATGGCAGTATCTGGGGGGACCACTTGGTTGTTTTCCTCACTTTGGCACATGGCTAATCAACCCCCTAAAAGGAAATGCGGTGGGTAGGTCAAGGTCCCAAGAGTGCACACCTCCTTTGAAAGCTTTCTGCCAAATGACCCCGGGGAAGAGTCAGTGTCATGAAACATGGGCTCCTGCTCCAAGCAGAACGCACTTCTGGGGCATCGTGAGCACCTGGGAGGCTGAGAGAAGCTAGCCCCAGGAGGGCAGAGGCAGTGAGAGGAAGGCCAGGGTAATGAGGATAATGACAGCTCCCTCACCAGTGGCTCCTTTCATCTGTGGCTCACGGTGCGGCTCGTCACCGCACAATTAATTTTCTCAACACCCACTACACCGGCTGCCCCCAAGGAAGGTGTCATTAGCAGCCTTTTATAAGCAAGGAAACCAAGAGGTGGTTCAAAGCCACAAAACAGTTGTAAGGCAGGAGCCAAAGTTGGGGTGATTGTCTCCCTCTGATGACAAGGGACCAGAGAGAAAGGAGCCACTTGTAGGACCCTGATTGACTCATACTAGTTCATCTTCCATTCCCCATCCACCCTTCCAACTAGCCATCCATCCATCCTCTCCTGTACATTCTTCTATTTACCTGCAGTCTGCTCTTCCATCCATCTATCTGTCCTTCTGTGTCTACCTCCAATCCTCTCATATGCCTGCTATGCATCTTTTATCCCTCTTCCTATCCTTCCATCTCTCCATCTATCACCTAATCTTCCATCTGTTCTTCCAACCCTCCAACCTTCCATCTGTGGCCTCCACCAATATCAATATACATCCACCACTCTTCCATCTACATCCAGCCTTCATCCATCCATCCATCCATCCATCCATCCATCCATGTCCACCCATCCATCCACCCTTCCATCCATTCACTCATTCGTTTTCCCCCATCTGTCTATCATCCATCCGTCCACCCATTTAATGGCCTCTTCACCATTTATGCTGGCCATTATTCACTGGTTCACTCGCCGCTTCATCCATTTGTTCACCAGTCCAATCACTTCTTCACTCATTCATTCAACAACACGTTATGCTAGAGACAGAGACCCACATTGGAGCACCGGACTGAAATCTCAAGGTCCAAATCAGGAGCAGAAGAACATGAGCAAGGAACTCAGGACCGCGAGGGGTGCACCCACACACTGAGACAATGGAGATGCTCTATCGGGAACTCACCAAGGCCAGCTGACCTGGGTCTGAAAAAGCCTGGGTTAAAACCGGTCTCACTGAACATAGCGGACAATGAGGACTACTGAGACATCAAGAACAATGGCAATGGGTTTTTGATCCTACTGCATGTAGTGGCTTTGTGGGAGCCTAGGATGTTTGGATGCTCACCTTACGAGACCTGGACGGAGGAGGGTTTTCCTTGGACTTCCCACGGGACGGAGAGCCCTGATTGCTCTTTGGGCTGACGAGGGAGGGGGAATGGATTGGGGGAGGGGGAGGGAAAGGGGAGGCGGAGGTGGGGAAGAGACAGAAATATTTAATAAAGAAAGAAAGAAAGAAAAAAAAATAAATAGCAATAAAGCTTTTTAAACTGTAAAAAAAAAAAAAAACAACACGTTATGCTGTGTAAAAGGCTGGAGATGCAAACCAAAACTGTGGAACTGGGGACCAAGGCTCAGCAATACAAGCATAAGGTCCTGGGTTCAGATCCCCAGCACCTATGTGTAAAGCCAGACCCAGAAGTGGGTGCCTAAAACTCCAAAGCCAGGCATAGGAGGGTTCCTGGGGCTCCCTGACTAGGGAGGCCAGCCAGTCAAATCAACATGCTCGAAGTTCATTCATTTGACCCTGTCTCAAAAACAAGATGAGAAGCAGTTAAGGGAGACACCTAGCACCAAACTCTGGCTTCCACGTGCACACACATATGACACACAAAAACTCTGGCTTCCACATGCACACGCACATGACACATATATGGTGCACACGTTAATGCTGTTGGGGGGAGTAGAGAAAGGGGACAAAAAAGAGAAAACCAGGGTGCGGCAGCTCTCAAAGATTTTTCACAGGTTTTTCACCATTTAAGTGACCTGCAATTTATGTGCAATCTTACCTTGTGTAAGGTCTACAAAATCAGATTTTTATTTCTTCATTTGTCAGTGTTTGTGTTGGAATTCAGGACTGTGAGTGTTGGATTGAGAAGCCTGAGCACCATCTTCATTCAGTCTCTCTGGTGCGTCATGGGCATTTTTGGCCACCTAGCCTTGTCATGTAAGCCAATCCAACAAATGTGTCTCTCATCTCTCCCCCTTCTGTCAGTCTGTTCCTCTAGACTAGAGAGCTCTGACCAAGACAACCCCCATCTAGGACATTATGCAGCCTGAGAAGACTGTGAGGCTCTCCAGCAGCCTGCGAGACCCTTAGGGATGAGGCCGCCGTGTCTATCTTAAGTAGGAAAACCCAGGGACCGGCACCGTGTGTGTCACTCAAGGCCCCACCACCAACTTCATGTTCTGAAGTGCATGAAAAGCAAACACACAGTGACCCATCCTACCCTCCCCATCCTGGGAGATTTAGACAAGCAGAGCCTCCCCCAGAGCCAGCTGGCTCAGCCTCAGTCCTTGAGGGAATGGAACAAGGGAGCCTGGCTTGATGGTGCACCCTTGTAATCCCAGAGGATTACAATCCAGAGGCTGGGCAGGAGGATCTCAAGTTTGAGGCCAGCCTGGACTATATAAGATCCTATCAAAAAAAAGTAAAGAAGCAACAACAAAAATGAAGAAATGTAATGTAATAAGGAAGGGTTTGATAAACAGGGGTAAAAGCAAGGGTTGCAGGCTTGTGTCGATCAACTCTCTGCTTGATCGACCAATATTCTTCATTTGGAAGCTGAAGAGATGGCTCAGGGGTTAAGAGTATGCAATGTTCTTTCAAAGGACCCAAGTTCAGTTCCCAGCATCCATAGAGGCTGGCTCAAGACCACCTATAACTCTAGCTCTAGGGAAGCCGGAGTTCCTCTACTGACATTCTCAGGTACTGTGTATACACAGAGAGAAGACATACAGACACACACACACATACACACACACACACACGAACACATATACACAATTATATAAATAAATAAAAGTTTAAAATATGTATTTACCAACATTTATCTTTCTTGTGGGCATGTTGGTGGATGTGGGATGTCCTTCTGTATATGTTGCTCTTATTGGCTAATGAATAAATCTGCTTTGGCCTGTGGCAGGTCAGAACATAGCCAGACTGGAAGAAATATAGAGAGAAAGGCAGAATCAGAGAGATGTCATGTAGCTGCTGAAAGAAATAGATATTGGACCCTTACCAGGAAGCCACAGCCTCGTGCCAATACGCAAATCAATAGAGATGGGTTAATTTAAGATCTAAGAGTTAGTTAATAAGAAGCCTGAGCTAATAGGTCAAGCTGTGTTATAATTAATGTAGTTTTTTGGATTATTCGGTTCTGGGAGGCCGGGAAAGGAACAAGCAGTCCCTGCTTACTTGTTGGAGACATCATTCATTCACTCACTCATTCATTCATCCATCCATCATTCATCTATTCTCTGCATCACTTTTTCTAAACTCTATCTTTTTTTAAAGTTTTGTTTGTTGATTTTTTTTTTTCTAACCAAGACCCATTTCCTCTCTCATTTGGGTCTGCAGTGAATACAAAGATGTGGGTGAGAGAGAAACATGAGCAAGATCTCATGGCGCCTGAAACAGAGGCCAATGCATGATGGGGCTGCACGTTTTTCTATTGGTTTTGAATGTTGCATGACATGAAAATAACCATGCAAACTTCTCAGCTGCCACACACACTGAGGTTGAGTCTCGGGAACAAGAGCTGACAATGGCAGTGAGTTGATGGAGGAAGGTCATTGGTTAATTAATAAACTGCTTTGCCCATTTCTATTAATGTGTGTAGCACCCCAAGGTGCGCTTACCGGGAATATTCTAGCTTACATCCATCCTGGGTTGGAGCTTCATCGCATCTGCCTCAGAGAGCAGAGCTATGGCATCTGTCTGAGGCATCTTACCTCACTTCCTCTTCCTCCCAGAATTCTGTTCTGTTTACTCCACCCACCTATGTTCTAACCTATCAGGGCCAAGCAGTTTCTTTATTAATTAACCAATGACCTTCCTCCATCAGTGAGTGGTGTGTGTCCTCACTGAGAGGACAGAGGAAAACTCTCCTTCCCAGGCTAGCTATGAAAATGTGTCAGTATGACAAGGACAATGGACGCTCTGTGAATGATGGCCACTGCTTCTTTAAACCGTAAAACCATCAAACACAAGGGGAGACTGAGAAACTGTCACAGCCAAGAGCAAAGTAAGGTGTCGTGAGGTATTCACAGCATAGTGTCCCAGATGGAACAGTAGAATAGGAGAGGACACCTGGGAAAATAGAGAAGATACATAGGGGTGAGATTTGGGGCTGAAAGGATGGCTCGGGTAGTGAAGAGTTTATCATGTAAGCACAGGGACCTGTGTTAGAATTCATATCAAACTTTAAAAACAAATCTGGATATAGTGTCTCACAGTTGTAATCTTAACGCTGGTTGGGTGGAGGCAAGTAGATCCCTGAGGCTCGACAGGCAGCCAGATTCATCTACTTGGAAAGTTCCCAGCCAATGAGAGACCCTGTCTTAAAAAAAAAAGCAGCAGCAACATGAAAAGGTAGATGGTGCCAGAGGAGCACACCTGAGTTGCACTCTGACCTCTAAACACACAGGAGTACACACGTGCAAAAAGTGTGGGTGTTACTTGAATTGTACGCAAACGCTGATTCATTCACTGAGCCGAACATGACATCTGGTCTTTAAGATGCTCTCTAGGGAGCCCGCAGGATGTCCCACATTTCCTCCATCGAAAATGAAAGTCTCTGCTAAAAAACAACCATCAGTGAAAAAGACAATGAAAGGGCCAGGCGTGGTGGCACACACCCTTGCTCTAGCACTCAGGTGGCGGTGCAGAGGCTATCTCTGCTCGTTTAAGGCCAGCCTGGTCTACAGAGTGAGTTTCAGAGCAATTAGGATGACACAATGAGGTCACATCTAAAACAGACAAATAAATACAGACAGGGAAAGGAAGCCAGAATGAGAAGAGGGCCTTTGTTTTTCATCTCTTTCAGCCACCCTGGGCAGACAGACAATGCTGTCTGTGATTGTCAACAGGCAATTTCAGGTCCCAACGAATTTTCCTTTTTTGTCATTTTCCTAATTATTCTTTTTTTTTTTTTTTTTGAGACTAAGGCTCACGTAACCCAGACTACCCTCCATCTCACCACATAACCAAGGATGGCCTTGAACTCCTGATTCCCCTGTCTCCCCTTCCTGAGTGTTGGGGTTTCACACATCCCCCACCATGCTGGCTTTATACAGTGCTCACATAGAGCAGACACGCTAGGCAAGCCTCTACCCACGGAGCCACATCTCCAGCTCCTGTTCTCCTTCATCTTTATCACCAGGCCCTTGGGAGACCCAGGGCTTCAACTGTCATCTTCTCTCTCACAGAGGCAGAAGTTGTGGGGGGCAAAGGTCATGCTGTGGGTTCCTGGGTCACCCTGTTATTACCCCTGCTCCTCTCCCAAAGCCTCAGCACAAGTCTTGACTCAAGGGATTACAGCTAGAGTCGCGCAGAAAGAAGAGAAATGCTTCCAAAGAGGAATATGAGAGAACCCTGCTCCCTCTGTTGAGGGAGCCGAGCATCCTGCAGGGATAGTTTCTGCTTCCTTATTTCCTGAGTCAGCGATGCCAGCAGAGGCTGCCAAGTGGGAAACCTGGGGAACCCTAAATTAGCACTACGAACACCTCGGCCGTAATGACTCTTGGCTGCTCACCACGCCTTTCATCCCAGGCATCTCAAAGAACTTGTCCAAACGTTAATTAATCTGGCTCACAACACCCCTGCTATTATTAAGCCCATTTTACAGACGAAGAAACAAACATGAAGCCACATAAGTTGTGCAATGGGTTGGTGGCTTCAATCCCCAAACCCAATTGCTAGCTACCAGGAGAGAGGAAAGGTAAGTCAACTGGGGCAGCGGCCAGCACGCAGGCTGTCACTAGCTCCCGGCATTGGACAGGACTGAATATATAGGCCACAGAGAAAACTTGGATCAGTTTAATGGAGCTTAGTGTTTATAGCTTGGCTCTGCACCCTGGGAAAGTGGCATAGATCCCTATGCCTCAGTTTCCCCCACATGTGAGGTGGAGACAAGCCTTATAAAACACGAGGTGGAAAGCTTAGAGCGTGGCTTTGAGCACCAGCATGAACTGAATTCCTATTGGAGTGTGATGCTTTGGAGCCTCACTGGAGCCCATAGGGAAAAGCTGAGGAACTGGAGATCCCTGCTAATGACACTGGGTGGAAGCTAAGGGGACAGATGAGGCACAGAGTCTTGAGGAGGTCAGTGGGGCCTTAACCGGGTCTTGGCCATTGGCAGAGATGGTGAGGACATGAGGATGTGTCCGGCAGGCTGCTGTTGAGTCAAGGTTCCAGGGGGAAAGGCAGGCAGCAGGTGTTCTCTATTCCTGGCCTCTGCCCCACCAGTGTGTGATCCTGTTTGGTCCATCAGCTAAAACTACGGTAGCACGGGCCTTTGCCAGAGTCCAGGACTCATTCTTCTGGCTGTCCTATTGAATGGTTTGTTCCATGAGATGTGAAACCTCCTCCTCCTACCCATGCTCGGCCCCTCTTCCTGTTCTGCTGAGAGAAGTCCTTGGGGCAGTGACCAAGCAAAAGTGACTGAGATCACTCCTTGTCTCTCTCTCACACACACGCACACACATACACACAAATGCTCAAATATGTGCAAACACATATGCATACATATATATATGCTCACACATTTATACGCACATACACACTCATGCACATACTCACACATACACTCAAACAGCTACACACACTCATGTACACACACACTCAAAACAGGCTCATGTAGATGTACACTCACTCAAATACACAGAACACACCCTTACACACTGACTCACTCATTGACACATTTATGCAGGACACAACCACATACATGTACACATTTTTGTGCATGCGCGTGCATGCACACGTGTGCACACACACACACACACGCACACACACTCCAGTGTAGCCTGTGTGCGTCAGCAGGCTCCAAATTCCATGGATGACCAGGGTTCCTGAGGAGCCTTCAGAAGCTCCATCTATCTCCTCAGCAACTCTTGATTTCTTCACCTAAGACTTGGTTGGAAGGAGGAGATAAAATTGAGATGCTGTGGCAACCCCCTTGTTTCCATGGCAACCGCAACACGGACCTTGGGTACCTCTGCGGACTGTGACTCACCATCGGTACCTGAAGACACGTGAGCAATTCTGTTTCTTCCGCACGATCAAATTCATGGTGCTTGAGTGACGTGAAGTCAGCTCCATTTTAAAGCCCTCCAGCTGCAATGGCGTCCAT
Organism: Alexandromys fortis; assembly: GCF_014885135.2. Classification (NCBI taxonomy): domain Eukaryota; kingdom Metazoa; phylum Chordata; class Mammalia; order Rodentia; family Cricetidae; genus Alexandromys; species Alexandromys fortis. The sequence continues at coordinate 1,341,707 of NW_026067985.1, read as the reverse complement.
CTGTACAATGGGCTACGTATGCTTCAGCCAGGAACAAAGAAAGGATGCTGTTTCCAGGAAATGGGTGGAGCTGAAGATCTTCACGTTAAGTGAAGTGAGACAGATTCGGCAGGGCCAACCTTGCACGCTTTCTCCTATGTACAGAATCTGGACTTAAATGGAGGTAGCAGACACGAGAGTAGAAGGACCTTTGGGAAAAGGAAGAAATTAGTGTGGGGGGGGACGCCCACGGGAGAGGTTTGAATATGGGGGGAAATACACAACAAACATGTCGAAGTGTATCGCAGCAGAACTCATCACTGTGTGCAGGGAATACAAGATAATAGCAACAGTTTGTAAAAAGGAAAGAATCTTGATTATTTCTAAAAGACTAAAGAAGGTTTTAAGATTTTTTTTCCCATTGTCTGTGTCAGTGTGGGTTCACACACATGAGTGCAGGCACCCATGGTGCCCAATAGAGGGTTAGATGCCCTGGAGATGAAGTTATAGGGGGTTGTGAGCTGCTCTGTGGGTGCTGGGAACCCAACTGTCCCTCTGGAAGAACAAGTCCTCATAACCGCTTAGTCAAGGCTCCAGGCCATGGAGGATGTTGAAAAGAAAATTCTGGGGCCATAGAGATGACTCAGTGGGTAAAAAAGCTCTCTTTACCAGCCTGGTGACCTCGGATCCAGCCTCAGAACTCGTGCAAAGGTGGAGGGAGAGAGCAGACAGCACCAAGATGTCCTCCGACCTTCACAAGCTCTCTGTGTATCTCTGTCTCTATCTCTCCCGTCTGTCCCTCTCTCTCTCTGTGTCTGTCTGTCTGTCTGTCTGTGTCTGTATCTCTGTCTCTCTCTCCCTCACACACACACACATGTGCACACATGCACATATGCACACACTATAATAAAATATACACCTTAGTTTTCAGCAACCATGGCTTTGGGATGAGAATAACTGGTAGTATATAAAAGGTAGAACTATTTTTGCTTCCGGGCGCTAGGGTGCTAGGAGTATAAGTGACTTTTTTGTGAAATATTTTCAGTATCATCACACCATCTTCCAAGTGTAAACAGAGCCTGGACAACCTTAATGGGGGAAGTGGCAGCCGCGGGCCAGCTCTCAGCTTGCCTTAATTTAGCTTCGTTCTTTCTTCCCCAGAGGAGACTGTGCATCCTAACCAGGTTGCAGAACTGAGTAGGTGTGAAATCCAAGCTGATCATAATACCTCACTTGCCTCTGAACTTCAAAGTCCCGGCCAAACGGGCCATAAAAATAGTTCTCATTCCGAGGCCTTAATCTTTTTCATACATCTCCCCCTTTTTTGGTAACTTTTATCATCCCGGGGTGAATAGCAAGTGACAGTTATGAACATCTTAGCCAAAAACAAAGCCAGAGTTCCCCGGTGGTGCTGGTGGTTCATGGGGAGGCCGAGCCCCAGTCTCATCACAGGGGTTTGTCAGAGGAATTGCTGACAAAATCCTGAGAATTAGCCCGGGATCTGGGGAGACTGCAGCCGAGAGCATGCTTTCTGAGTAAATGTGAGGACCTGAGTTCGAGCCCCAGCATCCACACAGAAATCCAGTCTTGGTAGAGAATGCTTGTAATTCCAGAACTGGGGAGGCAGGGGCAGGAGGGTACCCCAGGGTCACTGTCTGGACAGCCTAGCCTATTGGGTGAGCCATCCTACCCAACCGTAATAAAGAGGTAAGCAGGACCTGAAAAACAATGCCATAAAGATTGACTTCTGACTTCAACACACACAAGCATCCATCTGCCAGAGCTCACAGCTCACACTGACAGACACACACACACACAACACAGACACATACAAGCACCCACCTGCCAGAGCTTGCACACACAGGCACACACACAAATACGCACAGACATACATACATAGGCACACACACACACACAAGCACCCACCTACTAGAGCTTGCACACACAGGCACACACACACAAATACACACAGAGACAGATACACACACAAACATACACACAAGCACACACATAAACATACATACACAGGCACACACACACAAGCACTCACCTGCCAGATCTTGCACACACACACACACACACACACACAAACACAAACACAAACATACATATACTGTACAACATCCAAAAATAAAGATCCACAGCTCACAAAAGACCATTCATATTCTGGTATTGACAAGCATTTATCAGCTGCCTAGGGAGGGTGCCATGGGGTTGGGTAGACAACCGGTTTCATGCCAACTACACAGAGGCCTCAGTACCAACACTCACCTGAGGCTGGGTGTCCAGGGCCCTGATAGCCAAGGTGATCCCAGGTCAAAGCAAGCACCATTGCAGGCTCATTTTTACTACTAACATCTCTTTTAAAAGTGAGAGGCCCCCTCACTACCGAGGTCTTATCTTGACACGTTTTCTAGCGTGAATAAAGGACAGATTGGTAGAAGCTGAGAGTGAAGAGATGTTCGTATTAAAGGCAGTCATGGGGCAGGAGAGCTGGCTCGATGGTTAAGAGCACTGCCTGCTCTTCCGGAGGACCCCGGTTCAGTTCCCAGCAGCCACACGGCAGCTCATCTGTAACAACAATCCCAGGGGATCCGATGCCCTCTTCCGGCCTCTATGGGCATGAAGCGCACATGTGGTTCACAGACGTACACAAAGGCATAACACCCATACACATAAAATAAAACAATAATCATTGAAAATCATGTTTTAAAAGATATCGAGCTATGTGTGGCGATGCACACTAGTGATCCTAGCACTGGGAAGTTGAGGTAGAAAAATTGTTAAGTTCCAGGCCAGCATTAGGGTGTACCTCATAGTAGGGTGCTTGCCTCATGTGTTTGAGACTGGAAATTCCAGGCCTGCATCTGTAAAAAGAGAAAAGGAAGGAAGCGGAGAGGAAGGAAGGGGAGGGGAAGAAAGGGAAGAGGAGGGGAAAGAGGAGAGGAGGAGAGAGGGGGAGGGACAGGAGGGAGGAGTGAAAGGGGTATGAAAGGGGTGGGGGAGGGACAGGAGGAGACAGAAGGAGAGGGGAGGGGGGAAGGGGAAGAAGAAGACAAGAAGAGAGGGTATGGAAGAGGTAAGATACAGAAGCAGGCTCTAAATAATAATAAACCATTTATGCAGCACTCACAATGCACAGGTATTGCTCTGAGTACGTCTGTGTCTGTTTAATTTTATAACAGTTCTTTGAAGAGGATACTGTTAACTTTTTACAGTTCGGGAAACTGAGGCACAAGGAGGTTAGACAGCTTGCCCAGGGTCACATAGCTATTGAACAGAGTGGGTGACATTTCTTACATAACCAGGCTTTCTCATTGGCAGTTCCATTATTCTTGTCTATTTTGCTACTGCTCTCGTGAATCCAGGCTACTGATGCTCTATTTTATAACATGTTTGGGATGCTCACATGTGTGTTCATCCCAACCACCTCACTGTTTGTGACTTTGAAAACAAACAAGGAACTGAGCAGGACCCAACTCATTTCATAGATTAGAGGAGCAGCTTCCAAAGGGCCAATGAAACTGTACCTGTCAGTAATTTGTCATTCCTAATCCAATTCAGCATTGCAAGACGTGGGTGTGATACCAGATACGACTATGCTACAAGCAGATAAACACTGTTTTCCCCTGCTTGGGTGTGTAGAAGAGAGATGGGAAGGCACAAAATAAATGATACTTGCTGGCTAGGGAAAAAATCCTTGGGAATGGTCGTCTTCAAAGGCCATTCAAGATGGCGGCTGTTGGCCTCTAGGTTGTTGGCCTTTAGCCAACGGCTTGCAAAAGGTGATGGGGAAGGGCTGAGAGGAAGTACATGTAAGGAGACAGCTCCCACAGGGTGAGTAATGGCTGCGCGGAGTGGGTGATTCCCCCAGGAAGCAGAGAAAGTCATAGCCTGAGCACATTCGACCAAGAGGAAGAATCAGCACTCACAGGAAATAAATAGTGTGTTGTCGGGGAGCCAGCCAGCCTTCTGTGGGTCACAGGAAGCCCTGCTAACGGTGATGGGGCCAGAGCCAACCAAACCAGACACAGGCTCACACTGATGGCTCTGGCTTCTGTGTGTGTGTGTGTGTGTGTGTGTGTGTGTGTGTGAGAGAGAGAGAGAGAGAGAGAGAGAGACAGAGAGAGAGAGAGACAGAGAGAGAGAGAGACAGAGAGAGAGACAGAGAGAGACAGAGACAGAGAGACAGAGAGAGAGACAGAGAGACAGACAGAGACAGAGAGAAACAGAGACAGAGAGAGACAGAGACAGAGAGAGAGACTCCCGAAAGAATAGTTAGAAGCAAGCTCAGGATCCTGGTGGCACAGGCTTCCTCCTGCATCTGCCTAGTTGTGTCTGGTTTCCATGTTTTCCTCCATCATTTCTTCCACTCTTCCTTTTCCATCCTCACCTGGAGCATCTTTGCTCTCCTTTGCATGATCAGCAAGAGCAATTAGTCAATGAGTATCTTGGTATTTGGGTTGTTTTGTTATGTTTTAAATGTTTAATTTTAATAATTTTTAGGCAAAACTGCTATTTTCTTCTTCATCCCCTTCTGCTCTCTCTCTCCAGTACATGTTGTTTAGAGCCTTAATAACATCACAGTGGCCGGGCAGTGGTGGCGCACGCCTTTAATCCCAGCACTCTGAAGGCAGAGGTGGGCGGATCTCTGTGAGTTCGAGGCCAGCCTGGTCTACTGAATGAGTTCCAGGACAGGCTCCAAAGCTACAGAGAAACCCTATCTAGAAAAACAAAAACAAGTAAATAAAAACACAGTGTATTTGTTCATGAGCCCCTTCCTCTTGCTAAACTATGAAGAACCAGGGGGCAGGGGTAGGGACCAGACAACCGTGGGAGTCAGCACAAAATGGCTCACTTGGCATATCCATGGAACCCCAGAGGTAAAAAGTGATAAAATCTGTTACAAAACTATTTCTGGCAAAATGCCACTTTTGTGTGATTCTGGATAAATATGGCCTGGAGGTGAGAGACCTAAACTCTCAGCTTCTTGCTTTTGCCAGCCCGCCTGTGTCTGTCTGTCTGTCTGTGTGCAGCCTTTGTGAAGCTCCCCAGCAGCCTTTTTTTGAAGCGGATAAAAGGCATCCGATCTGTCTGGGAATCCTCCGAATCTCTTCACTCCACCAGTGATCCTGGAACTAGAGCAAGAACCTCACAGCGGGGGGTACAATCCCAGCAGGAAGATAGCCTACTCTGTGTAGTGAACTCTAGGCCAGCCTGGGCTACAGAATGAGAACCTATCTATTATTTTCCATTCCGTGAAGATGGCAACAATCAGCCACACTGCAATTAAGAGTACACCCTTGTGGCTTCCAGCAGTTCCTTGCTTCTCTGTGCCTTGGTTTTACTCATCTGTGAAATGGAGCCATTCATAAAGCTAACGGGACTGTGTAACTGGACAAGAGCCTGTATTTCAGCAAGGAACACAATGCTCAACTCTTTGTAGTATCCATCTGTCTGTGAAACTTGTGTCTCACACCATCGCGGGCCACAGGAAACACATAACAAGTCCTAACAGTGGTGGTCATTTGGGGTATTTCATCTACCAGGATTTTTCCCCTAAAATCTCACTGGGCATAGCGGTATACAGCTTTAAACCCAGCACTTGGGAGTTGAGGGCGAGAAGATGGGCATCTTCAGCTATATAATGAGTGCACCAAATCTGAGGCCAGGCTGGCCACCTGAGAGCCTCTCTCAAACAGGGTGTCGGGGAGCAGGAGAGGTGACTCAGCAGTTAAGAGCAAACACTGGGCTTGTAGAGGACCAAGTTCTGTTCCGAGCCCCCACACAGAGACTCACAACTGCCTGTTACTCTAGCTCCAGGGGTATCTGTACTCTTTTTCTGGCCTCCACGGGCATCGCACAGGTGCACATATAGGCAAACACTGAAAAATACAACAAAAAATGTTTTAAGGAGTCTTAATCCCAGACCCAGATCTACTGGGTGTTATTTTTGTTTCTAACGCAGCTCTAGTCTCTCTGGGCCTCTGTGGAACTGTGATGAGAATATTCCCCCGTCATGGCAGGTGTGATGGTGCCCACCTGCAGTCCTGGCTACGGAATCCTCAGAAATTATAAGGCAGGTCTGAGGCCAGTCTAGAGTACGTAACTGAGACCCTGTCTGGAAACCCCAAAATAGCAAGGACAGTAATAATAGCAGTAATGACAGTTACTTTAGAAACCACGAGGAATAAAAAAGTTAACCTAGGGCCGGAGAGATGACTCAGAGTTGTGGTGCTTGCCACCAAGCCTGATGACCTGAGTTCCAATCCCACATGGTGGAAGAAGACAGCCAACTCCTACAAAGTGCCCTCTGACCTCCACATATGTGCTGTGACAGTGTTGCATGTACACAAGTACACACACACACACACTCACACACACAAACACAAACATACACATACCAATGAATAAATAAATGCAATCTTTTAAACATGAGTCTCTCTGTGGAGTACACAGAGTGTGTCCATCCGTGAACGTAGTAAATGGCCAGTCATTCGATATAGTTAGAATCTTAACGTATAATAGAGTCAACCTAGAGGAAGGCAGTCATGTGACTCTCTGCTCTATCCCCTCCTACCACTATGCCCAGAGAATCCCCCAACTATAGAGCTACATGGGAGAAAATGTCCAGTAAAAGATTTTAGTACTCATTCCTTCCAGCCTACCTGTGGCTCGTGGCCTTGCCCTCATTGGTGAGACAGCCCCACAGGAGGAAAGACTTCTGTACTCACTATCAACTAGTGTGCAGCCACCACCTGACACAGACTGCCTTAAGACAACAAGTCCTTCATTTGGCTCTCGAACCCATTATTTAGTAGGAATCAAAAGAAATGATCCCTTTGTAGAAATGGTTCCTTCGTATTGTCTCTGGTCTACGGAGTATGGAGTAGAATAGAAGAACTGGGAAAACAACATTTCTACAAGATCTCTCTTTCATGTGGCAATGCTGTCCAACTGGTCCGTGACGGCACCTCTACACAGAGACTTCCTGAGGTGGCTGCACCAAGGCCAAACATCCCAAGACTCCTAGGAAGAAGCTGAAATGTTTGAAGGTTTCAGCTTTATGAATAACAATTCCACCCAACTCTATTGATCACTCAAGTTGCTGAAGATGGACAAGATGGACGCCATCTGCCCAGATAAGGACTATCAAGAATATATAGCCATGGGGCTGGAGAGATGGCTCAGTGGTTAAGAGCATTGTCTCGACTTCCAAAGGTCCTGAGTTCAATTCCCAGCAACCACATGGTGGCTCACAACCATCTGTAATGAGGTCTGGTGCCCTCTTCAGGCCTGCAGACATACACGCAGACAGAATATTGTATACATAATAAATAAATAAACAAATAAATATCTTTTTAAAAAAAAGAATATATAGCCATTTGCAATGCACCAGACCCCTCCCAGGAATCTTGAATGAATCAGAATCCCCGTAAGCCTTTGCAGCCCCTGAGCACAGTTAATCCCGACTCTGCTGCTACCTGAAGACCCCCTCCTTTCGGAGAGAATTCTTCTAGACATACTACAACAGAGCCTTAGAGTGCAAGGGCCCAGGGGCTGGGAAGGAAAGCTGTGGGGTCCTGGTCTCAAAACTGCCAGGCCCATGCATTCATGAATCCACTAGGTCAGAGGTGCAAGACCTGTACAAGATCAAGCCAACAAGATCAGCGAACACGGCAGTGACTGGACTCAGTGGGCTTCACACAAAGGGGAAAAAATGAGAGCAGGATGAAGAGACAGTTGAGGGGTGGATACAATCAAGACAATTGTTTACATCTATGAAATTGTTAGAGAATAAATATAAGATTCTACTGCCGGGCGATGGTGCACGCCTTTAATCCCAGCACTCGGGAGGCAGAGGCAGGCGGATCTCTGTGAGTTCAAGACCAGCCTGGTCTACAGAGCTAGTTCCAGAACAGGCCCCAAAGCCACAGAGAAACCCTGTCTCGAAAAAACAAAAAAACAGAAAACAAAATATAAGATTCTATATTTTTTAAAAACTGATCCATTTTGTGCCCCCTTTTTTTTTGCCTTGGAACTCACAATAGGAAATGTTGAGATCATGTCCTGTGGAATTATTTAATTATTTAATATCCAATGCGCTAGACTGAAGAGTCCCCAGAGAACCAAGGTCAGACCCGTTTTAATGATCTCACATCCATGTTTCTCCCCTGACCACATAGCTAGCTCTCACTAGATGCTAGCTGGATGAAATGGCCACTTAACGGAGCTTCCCATGGTGTAGCTCTCTTCCCTGGTTCCAATCATCTGACCAGAATTATAAAGAGGCACTCCATCCTAGGCAGAAGTTTCCAGACTACAAAACATGTCAATGTGTCCTCCTCTGTGCCCAGGCTCGGCTCCCTGGGTTTGCTTTTCGGTCCCCACAGCTTGCACATGTTCCCCATCTGGAAGTCCATTGACGTCACTGGGAACTTCACGGATGGAACAAATGAAGAGGGGGCAGCCTAGTCTGCAGCCTGAAGCTGTCAAGAAGCTCTTTCTGACCAGGAGACCAAGGACCAACCGTGCCCGAACAGGAGGGCAAGTGGCGTGTTGACTGGTAGCTCTTCCGGACATTCTGGTGGTAGAGACCTCCCCAGAGAAGCTTGGCTTCCCAACATTGATTCCAGCCTCCTAACAGCCGCCTTGGCCCTGCCTCCCATCCTGGATCCCTGCTCCTCACCCCTGGCCCCAGCCTCCCACCTCCCTCCCACCAGACCCCAGACAAAAACAAAAGGCCCATTACTGAGTTATTAGTTTCGTCTCACATATCCTTCCAAGTGAGACAACTCCTAGCCCCACTTTGACTTAAAATCTTTAACAGATTTGCCCAGGTCTAATTTCTGTCACCGTGTTTACAGTACAGGGAACCCAGAGAAGAAAAGTAGGAGGGCTGCGCTTGTGGTGGGGGGAGAGCAAAGGGGGTGAAAAGAGAGGCCAAACTCCTTCAAAGGGCAACAGTCTTCCTTGCGGCTTGCAAGCACTTCCTCTTCCAGGGCTGTCCTATAATCACGGCTCCAACATTCACCAGGGCCGTGTTTACATCCAGCACCATTACGGCCAGGGGAGACAGGCGAAATTAAGGCCTCTGCTCTCTGTTCTTGGAGGCTCCATTATCTTTCTCCACCCCCTCCCCACTTCATCAAACGCCTCCAATATATGAGGGGGTAAAAAGCCTTTAATGGCATTTTGAAGACCTTAAAAGCCAGGCGGTTTGTTTGAAAAGGAAAAAGACAAGGAGTGGATCCCTGGGTCCCCTTCTTGGGGAGGTTTGGGCGGGGGATGGGGAAGACATCACAAACTTTATTCTGCGTTTCTCTTCCTCTGCCAAAGTAAGCGTTGGGTCTGGAGATTTGTCTTAGATGGACAGGTGGACCACACCAAGCTGCCCATGGCTAAACCCCTTCCTCAGCCGTGCTGAGAATTTATCTACTTCCCTCCCAGGCTAGGCACCACCTTCCCTTCAGTGCTCATCCTCTCTCTCTTTCTCTCTCTCCCTCTCTCCCTCTCTTTCCCCTCCTCCCCCTCTCTCATTTCTGAGGCCCAAGCTGGCACCACCATAGATGGCTGAGGCAGGAAAAGAGGAGAAATAGGTCGGTGAAGGCTGGAAGAAATAGGGCTGGTTGGCATAGCCAAAGGACTGGATGTAGGGTTTCTTTCTTCATTCCACCGAGGCTGGGAAAATCCCAGTCACACACAACCACAGCGTTTGGTTCCGAGAGACGCCGGGTTTTCCAAAGCCCTTTCCTGCCTACTTGTCTGTTTCCATTGCTTTCGGCCAGTTGTGCCTGCTGAGTTAGCACTGGCTTGGCATAGGGTGGGCTGAGCCGTAGTAATCCTAAGGAGTACTGGATTGAAGACTGACTGATGGGGAGAACATTGCATTTGGGTGGTGTCATGGTTTTATTTCTGTTCGCGTGTTAAGATCTCCTGACAACAAGCAACTCAGGAGAGACAGGGTTTATCTGGTTCACAATTCCCAGCTACAGGCCATCACGGCTGGGAATTCATGCAACAGGAGGGAGCTTGAAGCCGCTTGTCACATCACATCGGCAGTCGAGAGCAGAGAGAAATAAACACATGTGTGCGTAGTGTCCTGCTAACTTTCTCTACTCTTACACAATTCAGGACACGAGCCCAGGGAATGGTGCCACCCATAGTGGGCAGCTCTTCTTGCTTCAATTAGCAAAATCAGGATAATCCCTCAGAGAAGTGCCCACAGGCCAATCTCACCTAGACAATCGCTGACCTGAGACTTCTTCCAGGTGAGATGTATCGAGCAGACGGAATGGAATGCCGCAGCATGGAAGACAGTGTAGGCTGCGCAGGCGATACAGTAGCTAGATACCTTGTGTGGTGTGTTAGCCTGGGTCGTCATATATGCAGCCCTGGTGCCTTGTGGCTTGTTACTCTCATGTAAGACATGTTGGAATGAAGCAATTTGGTTTCTTCAGGGACATTGCTGAGTTGGGCAAGGTATGTGGTGATGGGCAGGAGAAGCAGCGTGGTGTCAATGTTAGATGTTGACCCTGACATCCCATCACTGTTGCCACATACCTGCTCTGCACAGAAGCTGATGATGGCTTGGATCTCCTTAAGTCAATGGGAAGACAAAAAGGCCATCAAAGCCTCACCGACAACTGGCCACATTGCCCTATCTCTTGGCCACCGTGCCCTATCTCCCGGCCACCATGCCCTATCATCTCCTGGTACTCTTCTGCACAGGGCAATGGGCTCTGTAATTCCTGCATTTTCCAGTTTCTCTCCTTGAAGAAGACTCTTTTAGGGCTTGAGAGATGGCTCAGTGGCTAAGAGGACTGGCTGCTCTTCCAGAGGACTCAGGTTCAATTCTCAGCTCTCACATGGCAGCTCACAACTGTCTGTAACTCCAGTTCCAGGGACTCTCCGACACCCTTACACCAATTTAGATAAAATAAAAATTAAATATTTTTTAAATGCCGCAGGGAAAACAGTGTAAATACAAGAAAAGAAAAAGAAAGAAAGAGAAAAAGAATTTTCCCACGCAGAGCTTCCAGCCAAATTGTAAATCTTGCCTCTTCCCTCTTATACGTCAAATAGTTTCCTAAACTCACTAGGACCTGGGAAGACAGGGATCCGGCCAGGAGTGCTGTGGGCATTAGCATGTTCCTTAACTAGAGTGTTGTTCGCTGGGACTCGCTCAGAGGGTAAAGAATCCTGCAGCCAAGTCCAACAGCCTGAGTTTAATTCTCAAGATCCTTTTGGTGGAAAGTGAGAATCAGGTCTTGCCAGTTGTTCTCTGCCTCCACTAACACACAGCGACATGCATGTACATACCTCGCAACACACGCACACACACGTACATGAATGGAATAAGACCACTGCTGCCTGTTCATTAGCGGGGAATCTCCTCTCTGCCCAGAGTGACTCCACACAGGGCACCTTGACAGTGAGCATCGTGACACCGTCTTAGAGAACCAAGTTATCCCACCTCCACCATTAACCACCCTCACCAAAGGGGTGGACCAAGCATCATCGTGTCCCATGCACACAGCAGCTCCAGCAAGGATGGGCTGCCAGCTGTGCCTGGTGGCAACAGTGCACCAAACAGATCTTTGCAGAGATGGTGTGCGACAGGCAATGGGGATGGAAGGGAACAGGGACCGGGGAGAATGACTTTTACAGAAAGCCACACAGTGACTTGTAAGATCATTTGTGATTCACGAGATCATACCAGTGCTCAGACTCCTAGCTCTGCAGGGCAGTGCACCAACCTCGCTCTTCCCTTCACGCTCTGCTGTCTGTTTGGCACGAGCCGTGTTGTTCTGTTTTCCTGAGGCTTCTGCTGTGGTTTTTGCTTACGATGGGACCTGCTCTGTCTCAGAGGTCGCTTTGGTCCCAGTCTATTTTGCATGACCCCCGATAGCACCATGCACTGTCTTTGAGGCTTGAATGCTGAAACACTCGTGGAGGGGGGTAAGGACTGAGTTCCCAAGCAGAGGCACGAACAGGGGAAGCAAGAGACTTCACTCCTAGCCTGGGTTAGAGGTGGCCTATCGAAGCTCTGAGGGACAAAACCAGCATAGCCGACATGCTCAAAGATGGAAAGGCGAGGTGGTGGCCAGAATAATAATCTATTCTGCAGCCAGAAAAGGGCTGCTGTAGGGAGCCCAGCTTTTGCTAGGAGTGGTGGTCCCACCCGCAGTCCCAGTACAAGGGAAACGAGGTGGGATTGGGGGTGGGGTGGACGGACAAGAGATTACAAAAAGGCCAGCCTGGACTACATAGGGGAAGCCGGTCCCAAACAAAGGGGGAAGCAGGAGGAGGCAGGCCAATTTAACTTTTAAGGAAAGGCAAGTTTGCATAGCAGGATCAGAGCCTGTCTTTCAGTGATAGATGATAATGGCATGAAGGACAAAAGATGTAGCCTGGGGGGTGTAGCTCTTTTGGTAAGGAGTTCGCCTAGCTTACACAAGGTTGTAGGTTCAATCCTCACCACTGGGATGGGAGTGGGTGGGGATAAAAGCGAGAAAGAAAATGGGACCCAAGCATGGCAGCTGAAAGCCCAGATGCTCGTGCAGTCCCCACTGGAGCCCACATCGGTCATTTTGCTTCTCTGAAACTCCATTTTCTCTCCTGTGAAATGGGAATGTTCTTAACGCCAAGCTCACAGACCTATGATGAGAATGGTTCAGTGGACACCCTTGCAAGAAGTGCTTTTGCATTGTCAAGAGCATAAAATCTAGGTGTGGGGGCCAGCACCTGCAATTCTGCCTCTCTGGGCTGCACAACCAGACCCTAACACAGCACACACACACACATGCACACACACACACACACTCCACTCATATATCAGATAACTCATCAACCCACCAGAAATCAAGCCTCCATTAAGAAACCGTAAACACAATTCCAGGATGTCCCAGAGCAGAATCTAAGTCTTCGAATTAGGGAATACCAAGAGGAAAACACATGCGTATTAAACATACTATTAGTCTTGGATAATCCTATTTTCTCACTTATACTTATGTTCAGAGGGGTAAGCCAGAACCCTTGTCATCACACACAGAAAAAGAAACACTATCATCCAAACTTAGAATGCCCCCATACACATAAACCCATATTTCTATCCCTATCTCTCTGGTTTAAAATACACCCTGAAAACCTTCTCACCTGGATTTGTGCTTAAAGGCTCCACCCGTGTCTAACATTCAACGTCTCAAAATAAACACCCCCCCCAACCCTTGGTCACACCACACTCTCTATGAAGCGGATTTGTCCTATTTGAGAAGTTTCCTGGGCTGAGGTAATGGAAGCAATGGCCCTTCCAGCCATCCCATCTCCTCTGACTCCTTCGCTTCCCCCACAAGTGTTTTCCATGGATATTGTACTCGTGGACAGCCTGACACTGTGCCAAGACTCAGTATCTTGTCTCTCTGGGTCACAGAAGAAATGACAAGGTTCTATCTCCCGGGTTTATATTGGACTAGGTATGAAACACCCACCCATCCATTCCCCCCCCCCACAGGCTCGTACATTTAATGCTTGGTCTCTAGTTCATAACATTACTTTGGGGAGTTCTAGAAACTTCAAGATACAGGCTTAGCTGGAGGACATGGGTCATTGAGAGTGAGATCCTGTAAACGTCATGCCCTAACTTCCCACACACACACACACACACACACACACATCTTATCCATCATGAGATGAAGCTGTTTCTTTTCATAGAAACAGCTCTGCCAGAGATTTGGTGGCAGCAGCAGGAAAGGATCTGGTGACCTTGCGTATTCAACTGCCCCTCGTCTCCCCACAGGCTTTCATCCACCAGCTGCTCAAGCCTGCATGGCATCCTGGAAACCACGCCTCTTTATCTCCTCATCCACTTCCTGTGCATCCAGCTCCCACCCTCCACCCCACCTCCCCAGCACTCCTCACCCCTCCATCCTTCTCCTGGAATTGGTCCCTGTCTACTCCATCTCTTCTCATTGTAGACAATGAACCTTTTACACGTGCAAATCTGTTCATCCAAAACCATCTTAGGGCTCCATAGTGATACAAAGTAATGGACCACAGTGGGAAAGAGTGTGCACTCTAAGTCTGGGGCCCTGTGAACCTTAGGACCAGGGCTGTGTGGTTCGAATTTGCCCTGACTTTGAGTTTGCACATTATATATAGTTCAGGGTTAGTGCAAAGACTCACCGAAATTAATTTTAGAATGTCTTTGAAAGAATGTCTACTGAGCGGTAAAGAAATGATGTATGCTAACTATTATCAGCCCCACCATCATCATTACAAGTTTTAATTATTTGAATAAAACCCCCAAACCTGAGACTGACATGCAGGGGCTAGCAAGATCTTGCTTTTGCCTCTGTATCCGTTCTATCTCCTCCCTTCTCCTCTGCACCAGCCAATCTCAGCTCTTTGATCTCTGAGTGTGACCTAAGGCCAATGATTCAGGCATAAAGATATTCATCACATGGCTGTTTATTACAAAGGTTTCTTTTCTAAAGCGAAATATCCATAAATTAAAAAATGATTCTGTAGAACTGTGGTATAACCAAATCTATCACAATCACTTTAAAATATGTCTCTAATGAATATTTAATGGTGCGAGAAACACTTGTGACGGGACAGGTGTATGAGAGACCCTTCCCAGCTGTAGTGAAGGTGCTACCTACCTGAAGAAAATAGAGGGAAATATTTAGCCATGCCCACCTCTGTGATGTTACACGACAGGCATTGTTTCCTTTGCATCTTACCAATTTTCATACGTTTAGCCTGAGTGTCTCGCTCTTATCCCAGAGGCAGGGTTTGGGGAGCTAGAGAAAGAGATCAAGAATGCATGAAAGAATCTCTTTTTTTCTGTTTTCAACTGAACTATTTTTGTATTAAAAGTTAATTTGGAGACTGGAGAGAGGGTTCCCTTGCCAAGAGTGTCTGTGATGTGAACATGAGACTGGATGGTGGCACACACCTGTCTCCACAGCCCTGGGCTGAAGACCCCAACAAGAGACTGAATAGTGGCACACACCAGTCTCCACGGCCTTGAGCTGCAGACCCCAGGACTCTCTGCCCAGCTGAGGTTTGGTGAGAGACCCTGTCTCAAAATAATAAAGCAGAGTGCAAAAGAATTCTCCCTCCATTGACCTCTGCACATACACACATGATGTGCCCACCATTACAAACATGCATACACCACACACAGAGAGATACATACCCTACACACCCCACATCTTACACAACACACACTAAATACACAGACACATCACACACCCCTACACACCCACACTCACAACACCCTGCCTCTCTCCCTCCCCCTCACACACACACAACACCAACACACACTTAATTTTATCCAAAGTCATCCTTCCCACCAACCCACACATGTAAATCCTACCCTCTCCCTCTACCTTCTGTCCATAAACACAATATTTTCATTTCTGGTCTTAAACAATTCAACTGGAAATGTTAAAAGAATCAATCCCCTTCCAAATCTTAAGTTAATTTGTTAGGGTCCTGTCCCTGGGACAAGGGAAATTTGAAAATAGAAAAGATTACAAGCTGCTTCATTTTAGAATAAAATCCAAAACAGATTCGGTGGCAGGAAGCAAATATATTAATATTAAATTGAGAAAGAGGGAGAGGAGTTTCAGGCTTTCATGGGGGTGCTAGAGGGCATTGTCCCTGAACTGCACTTAGAAAATGGGGCTTTGTCACCATAATGTGTCAGGGGAAAATAGCCCTTCGTGTGTGATGGAGCATTGTGGTAAGGTACAGTGTGTGTGTGTGTGTGTGTGTGAAGGTTTTTAATGTCTTATGTGGATATGTATACATGCATGTGCAAGTGTATAATGTATATGCGTGTGTGTGTGTGTGTGTGTGTGTGTGTGTGTGTGTGAAGGGTGTGTAGGGGTGTCATGTGGATGTGTATACATGCATGTGCAAGTGTATTATGTGTATGTTTATGTGTGTGACTATGTATATGTGTATGCATATGTTTCTACATGTGTCTTTGGATACATATGTGCCTGTGCCAGCACATATGTGTCTTGTGAAAAAGACAATGAAGAGGGCAAAGTTCACCCCTTACTCTTTTCAGAGCAGTTTGGATAACTTTGCTGCGGGAATTCTCATCTTACCCCAAGCCTGCTTTCTGGGTGGAGACAGGAGGTTCCCAGATCAAGCGGCCCATGAAGGGGAAGGGGTGTGCGTGCTGTTTGATGGTGTGTTGAGATATACACTCCAGTGCCTCATTCTTTATCTTAAAAAAAAGAAAGGACAAAAAGAAAAAGAAAAAAGAAAGTAATGCCTTCAACTGAAAGAACCAAGCCAAGCCTCCCAGCCCAAAAAAGGAATTGACATTCTTGCAGAGATGCCTGTTCGGAAGAACGTAGGGCGCAGGCTTCTCTCATACATCACCAGGAACCCCAGTGAATGAAAACGCTATTCACATTTTCCTGTGATTTTTTTTCTGCCCAGGGACAAGGCATTTTAAGAGGAGGGAATGAAAGGGACAGGCTGAGGCTGCCATTGTTGCTTTGACATTACAAATGACTGTGTTTATGATGCCTGTTCCACAGTTCCTGCATTCCCCTCTGCCAGTGCCAACAAAGAGAGCGCTTTCCCAGGGCCCTCTCTCTGCTCTGGTTTTACATCTTGCTTTTCCTCCAGGGTCTGTATGCCCATGAGCAGTGGAGCTAATTCTTCACGATGGTGGCGTGGGAGAGGGGGGACTGGCATGCTTGTTTGTCGGCCACTCAATTACAACCTTCCTATTAGTTCTCAAAAGGCAAAATGTCCCTCTTCTGTGAGAGGAAATGCCACACACAAGCACCATTTCTAACGGGTCAGGCTTTTGATGGCATTCTAGCTACCTACTGGACCCAGGAGCTGTATGGACCACTTCATCTGCCTTTGTAATGAGCCGAGGAAGCAGGTGCTTTGACGGTGCCCATGGGGAGGATGAAGAGACTGTGGTTCTCACTGATGACTGATGATTGATTGATTGATTGATTGATTGATTGAGACAAGATCTCGTGTAGGCCAGGCTGGCCTTGTACTTGCTTATGTGGCCAAGGATGGCCTTGAATTTCTTATCCTCCTGCCTCTTGAGAGACGGAATTATAAGCATGTGTCACCATACTTAGTTTGAGATATTCCCTTGTGTCTCTAACCACCAGTCAGCAAAATTGGATAAAAACTTTATCATGGGGGACTGGAGTGATGGCTCAGAGGTTAAAACCACTGGCCACGCTTCTCAAAGACCCAGGTTCAATTCCTATCACCAACATGACACCTCAGTACCATGTATAACTCCAGCTCCAGGGGATTCGGCACCTTCACACAGACATACATGTAGGCAAAAGACCAATACACATAAAATAAAAATATAGTAAATTATTTTTTAAAAAAAAACTGGGCTATGAGAAGGTAATGGCACCAACCATGAATAAAAATACTAAGTAAACAAGGAATGAAGGCATATGCCTTTAATCTCAGCACTCACGAGCAGAGACAGGCAGATCTCTGTGAGTTCTGGTCTACATAGTGAGTTCTAGACCAGCTACATGCTGAGACTCTTGACTCAAACAACAACAACAACAAAAAATTTTTAGCAGGACCATGCATTCTCTTCCAGAGACTCTCAGATACTTCCTGCATTCTCTTGAGACTCACTGGATATTCTGGGTTTCTTTCACTGGGAACTGCTGGCACTGTAGCTTGGGTGACTATTGTGAGGGCCGCCCCTGACTGGAGTCCACCAGACACCAGTGATATCTTCCTCCCATATCTTCAGGTGTCCTCTTTAATCAGGAGCAAATCAGTCCCAGGTCAAAGACGCCCCATGCTCCTCCAGTGAGCAGCACCTCTGCCTTTTAAAGGAGCTCAGATGAGCCCAGAGAGCCCAGCCTGTGGCAGAGCCCAGTGTATAATCCCATCCTCCAGGAAGTAGGGACAAAGAGACAAAGAAATCTTGAGTTGAGACCAGCCCACCTCACTTGACAAATTCTGCACTATCCTGTGTTAAATATTGTGACCTTGTCTTAATAAAATATATAACAAAAGAGATAGCGTGTTGGCATATGTCTGTAGATCCAACTCTTGAAAGATGAAGGCAGAAGAATCAAGGTCAGTAGTAAGTCTAAGGCCAGCCTGGGCTATGGGAGACCTTGTCTCAGGAAATAGATCAATTAAATGAAATGAAAAGTTTTGTGAGAATCTGTATATATTGTCATATCCATAAACAAGGTGTCCTTAGGGACTAGTGAAAGAGGGGACTGGAGAGATGGCTTAGTGGTTAAGAGCACTGACTGCTCTTCCAGAAGACCCAGGTTTGGTTCCCAGCTTCTACATGTTAACTCACAACCATCTGTAACTCCAGTTCCAAGGAATTCTACACCTTTTCTGGCTTCTGTGGACAATAGGCATGCATGTGATGCAAATATACAGCCATACGTCAAAAATAAAAATATATTTCAAATGAATAAAGCAAATCAGCTATGAAGTTCTAGTTACTCAGTATATCAGTGGACAGTTCTCTCTCTCCTTTCTCTCTCTCTCTCTCTCTCTCTCTCTCTCTCTCTCTCTCTCTTTCTATGTAGCTGAGGATAACCTTCAACTTCAAATTCCCCAAACTTCTACTTTCCTAGTTGCTGTGGGATAATGCTTTTGTACACTGCAAATATTTGTCACTCATATCAGTTTAATAAAACATTGATTGATTAGTAGCCAGGCAGGAAGTATAGGCAGAGCAGCCAGACTAGGAGAATTCTGGGGAAAGAAAAGGCAGTGAAGCCATCACCAGCCAGATGCAGAGGAAGCAAGAAGAAAATGACTCGCTGAATAAGGTACCAAGCCACGTAGCTAAACATAGACAAGAATTGTGGGTTAATTTAAGTTGTAAGAGCTAGTTAATAAAATGCCTGAGCTAATAGGCCAAACAGTTTATAATTAATATAAGCCTCTGTGTTTTGTTGGGACTGAATGGCTGAGGAAATGGACTGGACATAAACTTCCATCTACATGAGTACCAAGAATACAGGTCTGAGCCGCCACACTGTTTTATGCTGTGCTGGGGGTGTAACCCAGGACCTCGTGCAAGCCAAGAATGTATTCTGTCCACTGAGCCATAACACACACACACATACACACATACACACATGCACACATACACATACACACATGCACACATACACACATGCACGCACGCACATATACACAGATGTGCGCACACATATATACACATGCACGAGCGCACACACGCAATGCACACATGCATGCACACACATACACACTCACACATGCACACACACACATACACACACACACACACACACACCCTTCTCACACCTTATGCCTGGTTTCAGTGTCCCGACTTGGCAGCTAGGTGTAAATGATTTCCGGTTCTCAGCTTAGCTTTATCATCTACTGGAAATGTCACCACTGAGTGAGCCTCAAGGTGGCTTAGCTACAACTCACATATTTAACCTTTATTTGGTTTCCAAATTTTCCTTTAGGTGAAATATCTTAGCTCAAAACGCGTCTCCCTAGGTGGCCTTCTGGGTCATTCCTAGGAAGCAACATAAGAAAAGAAAAACGAATTTAAGTTCCTTGAAATTCATTGTGCACAGTGGTCCCAGGCAATCACACAGAACCTCCAACCTCAATTTTCTAAAAGAGAACACAAGGATCAGAACCCCATTGCCTGCCTAATCATGTAGAAGATGCAAGGGACAGTGGGAGCTTCTGTATACTACCAGGCGAGAGTGTTCAGACTCTGCCTGCAGCTCCCCCGTTTATTCCCAGGGAGGTCAGAACAGCCTCAGGGGAGAGAGCTCCCTGACTCTCCCTGCTGAGAGCAGCTCCACCAGGGAGAGCTAGGGGGAGGTGTCAAAGTTTGCAGAGGGAATAGGACCTCTGCAAAGAGACCAAGAAGGGAAGAGGGGCCCAGAAAAGGAGGGTGTGCGGGAGGTGGAAGGAGGAGGGAGGACAGGACGCCTCAGTAAGCTTGTCCTCTGGCCCCTGGATCCTTGGCAAGCGATACACTTCTGAGGTTCAAGTTTGTTTATTCTTGGCAAAATGCAACCGCCTGTTTCTAAGAGAAAAGTCTTTAAAAGGCTTATAAAATCTACTCAAAAGGCTTTCTGGACATCAAATAGCTCATAAAAAGGAACATTTTGATGAGTTAAGTGTAAATGAATCAGAACCATACGGATTCCATTTCGCCTAATCTACCATTGGATTCAGAAACGAAGGAGAAAAATACTTCAAGCCAAAATTCTTCAGGGGCTCTGCAGACCCCAGAACCTTTGAAAACTCTTGGCAACGGTGAGCCAATCCTTGAAAGAATGCCATCCTGCCATCCTGAAGTTCAGTTTCTGAAAACAGTTCCCACTGGAAGTCCATTCTGCATAAAGGAGGGGAGGGCAGGGCAGCCGACTTGGCTTACTGTGTGTGGTGACCTTTGCCCCTGTGCCACTGTTAACACAGTCTGAGATGAGGACCGCTTTTATGTCATCAGAGACAAGGAGTGCAGGCTATGATAGCCAGGAGTTGGGGTGCTAAGCCTAGCACCCCCAGGACCAGCTTTGTGAACCTCACTATGTGAAAGGAATTCCCCCTTGGCCCTAGGTTCCACGTCTATGAAGCAGATGGAAGGGAGCATCTGTATCAAACGGAAGCAGCGGTTGAACCTACAAAGTGCGCTAAGTCAGACATGGCACACGTATCCCTGTCCTGTGGGAGTCACACTAGCCTGGGCTATGCAGAGAGTCCCTGGCTCGAACAACCAAAGGGGGAAAAAATTACTGAACATTTCCAGTGCCTCATCCAAAATAAAGACGTGGTCCACAGTCATCTTTGTAACAAACAAAACCCGTGAAGGGAGCACTGGCGAGATGAGGCAGGGTGATGGGGGTGAGGGCCTGTTGGGGGGTCAATGAAAATGATCAAAGTAATGCGGCTTCTGAACACTCACGGCGAAAATTTCATGATGAAATCCATTACTGATACAATTAAGGTATACTAACTAAATGTAAGGACAATGGGGGTGGGGTGGCGTCTCTCTGGGTAAGAAGCTGGGTTTTCATCCCAGCACTCACTTAAAAAGCCACCCCTGCCTGTGACACCACAGGCAGGACAGCGGAGACAGGGGCCCCTGAGTCTCGCAGGCCAGCCAGTCTAGCTGGAAAGTGGGAACCGGGTGCTATGAGAGGCTCTGTCTCAAGGGAATCGAGCAGAGTGATAGGGAAAGGCACTCCTCCTCCAAAGGCCTCCAAGCACACTAGCGCCGGGCTGCACACACACACACACACACACACACACACACACACACACACGCACGCACGCACGTACGCATACACTGTCCAGAAATAGCAGTACTCAGTGGAGTCAAAGGGCCTGAGCCAACAAGCCTGACTCCTGACACACTCTGAATCCTTGGGAGTTAGAACTCATGATTTTGACGATAGATAGATAGATAGATAGATATAGATAGATAGATAGATATAGATAGGTAGATAGATAGATAGATAGATAGATAGATAGATAGATAGATAGATAGATAGATAGATATAGGTAGATAGATACATAGGTACATAGATACATAGATATCTATGTATGTACATGGATAGATAGAGGGGTATAGATAGATATAGATATATCGTTATCTGATACTTCTCAAAATAACCCAGTCAAAACACACGGTTCTGGGACTGACTTCCCAGGGAAATTGCTCTCAGAAGTCTCCCACCAGGTCCTGGTAGTCACCGGTATTGGCACTTCCTCAGGATGCCCAGGGACTCTGTGACACTGTGACAGACACTGGGGTGAGGGGAGCAGCTGTTGAGGGAGATCCTAGTCTGTAAAGCTTTCGTCTTTCTGATACCAGGAGTTTGAAAACTCATGGAGAGGATGAAAGCAGGGGGGAAAATCTGGAACGGTACTGCAGCTTCCATCCATTGTCTCTGTGAGTGAGGCTTTAAAATACAGCCATAAAAATATACGAGACAAAATCCAAGGTGGAAAAAAAATGTATATTTTATATACATTGGCCAGGTGGGTGATGTTGTGTGCGTGTTTACATGTGGTTATATCAAAGTGAGTAATTACAGCATGTTAAAAAACATTATTGCTTCCGCATGGGAGATAAGGTTATGAATGATTGAAAAGACTCCAGGAGCCAGGCGGTGGTGGTGCACACCTTTAATCCCAGCACTCGGGAGGCAGAGGAAGGTGGATCTCTGAGTTTAAGGCCAGCCTGGTCTGCAAAGTGAGTTCTGGGACAGCCAGGGCTACACAGAGAAACCCTGTCTTGAAAGAGAGAGAGAGAGAGAGAGAGAGAGAGAGAGAGAGAGAGAGAGAGAGAGAGAAACAAAGAACAAGCTCCAGGGTATGGAGTGTTCTTTCATCCTGAAGAACTGTTTAAATAGAATTATTGTTTTGTTTGTTGTTTCCTTTGTTTTTGTTCTTGTTTTGCTTTTGAGACAGGATTTCACTGGCCTAGAACTGGATACATAGACTAGACTGGCCTTGAACTCACAGAGATCCACCTGCTTCTGCCTCCCAAGTGCTGGGATTAAAGGTGAGTGGTAGCACACCTGGTGATTACCATATTTTTGAGCAAGAACTGAAAGAGTCTTTCCAGTATGCTGAACTAGGAATAAATTCTAAACTTCCTTGTTGGGGCAGAGAGAGAGAGCTCAGCAATTAGCAGCACAGACTGCTTTAGCAGAGAACCTGAGTTTGGTCCCCAGTACCCACATGGCAGCTTACAACTGCCTGTAGCTCTCAGGAGCTGAAGGCACTTCACACACACACACACACACACACACACACACACACACACACAAGCTGCAAAATTTACCCTCACTGTCTTTCAGGAAAATAAGTCCGGCAGATGGTTTGATCTGGTCAGGCACATTGTGTCTCAGAATCTGAGCCACTTGATAGGATGGATGAGGAAATGAGACTCCATTCTGGGACCAGCTTCGCCATTCTTGCCATTCCAGCACTTAGAGGCTGAAGCAGGAAGACCGAAAGTTCAAGTTCAGCCAGGACTACAAAGTGAGACTCTAAATCACAAACCCAAAGAGAGAAAGAGGAAGAGGGGCTTGGGAGTAGAAAGAAGGGGTGGAAAATAGGGGTGCTGAGGCAAGGAAAAATTAGAGGAAGGATATAATTTGATGCCTTGTAACTTAGAGGTCTGCCGTAGGGCTGAGCGTAGCAGCTGGGAGTATAACCGGCCTCTACTCTCACCTCAAGCCAATCAGAATGTTCTGATCACAGAAGTCACAGATCTGACCTTGAAACTGGTGTTTGTCATTGCCTCAGTTTCATCCCCTCTGCTCCAACCTGGTCCAAGGAACTTTAAATATGGCTCCTGATGTCGGCAAGGAAGACAGATGTGAGTGGAGAATGGAGGGGGCGGTGCTGGCCTGCAGTGGGAGAAGGGAAAGTGGACAGGGTCCTCTTTCCCGCTCAACTGCAAAAACTGCTTCCCAGAGAGCTGAATTGACCTGACAGATGTCACACATGGGCCACAGACCAACCAAACTCCTACACAGCCCACGGTTACCAATCACCTCACACTCTGCAGTCTGAGAATGTGTGACCTTGACGCCTACTCAGGGTCACTGGCAAGGTCATAAAGGGAGGAGTAGTCAAGAAAGAGCAAAGGAAGGACTTTTCTGTTAGAGGCCACCCACTCCAGACAAGTCCCCACCAAACAGGAATAGCAGGTGTCTTTTTAAAAAAAAATACTCTTTCCCTTTTTAATATTTATTTCCTAGAATTTGTTCATCCAACTAATATTTACCAGTTTCTTGTTATGTGCCAGGTTTGGTTCCAGGTGCCAAGAACACAAGGTCCCTGAGCACATACACACCCATGTTCAGGCAAAGAGGAAAATGGACAAGTGTCGAAGAGTCAGGACAACTTTAGAACAGCAAGCATTAGAAAGACCCCTTATGAGGTACGGAGCATAGCCATTTTGATTACGTTGGTGTGGGGCCTTCTCACAGGGGGACATTCAGCAAAGACCTAGCTGTGCATGGAGCTAACAGCGTGGACAAAGGCCCTGGGGTGGAAAGAATTTATTCAGGTATAGGGAACAGCACAGACAAAGGCCCTGAGGTAGGGACACACCTGACATGTTTCGCCAGCAGAGGTTGTGCGTCTTAGGTGGAGCTAGCCAGACCAATAGTGTCAGGAAACAAAGGAAAAAGGAAAGCCCAAAGCATTGGGACTTCTTAACTTTGCAAGCGTGAAGTTCTATCAGAAACCCAGGCTTAGCACAGGGGACTCAGGCAGCTTTGGTAAAGTAGGAAACTGAAGCAATGAAAGCCATCTACCTGGACCAAGTCCTGGACCAAGAGAGGGCCGACCAGTGACATCTTGGTGCCTGCCTTTTTAAACGCTTTACTGCCTATCCGAGTATATGAATAAATAAACACGCGTTTACGAGAGCGGAGTCATATAATAGATCCACGAAACTGGCTTTTAAAGCTTTTATTTTATTGTGCATTTATTACTTCTTACATCATAAACATCGACATCAGCACGCCGAGGCCCACGATGCCCACAGCACAGGGACACTTAGCAAATATTTGTAGAAAGAATGGGGTAGAGGAAGAAAGGGAGGAGGGAGGGAAAGGGAAGAGGAGGGAAGGGGGAAAAACAGAAGAGGGGAGGGGAGAGGCGACACCAGAAAGAAGTGATCACCATACCAGCTATTTTTGGTTTTGTTTTTATTTATTTATTTATTTTGAGACAGGGTTTCTCTGTGCCACCCTAGCTGTCCTGGAACTCACTCTATCGACCAGGCTGGCCTCGAACTCAGAGATCTGCCTGCTTCTGCCTCCCAAGTGCTGGGATTAAAAGCGTGTGCTTCCACGGCCCAGAGCAGGATAGCATCTTAGGTGGCATTGACACATGGCTTCACTTCTTGGCCTGTCTTAGTCCCCTAACATCTGGGCCATGTTCAGGTCTTGATAACCCCCGACACAGCAGGAACTGACTTCGCCATTGTAAGCCACTCCCATTGCCCTGGGGACAAACACTGCACACCAGGGCTTCTATGGGGGATGGAGCAGGCACGTTTTTAACTGAAAACTGATCAGTAATGTTCATAGCGTTGGGTTTCCTTCACCCACACAAGCAAAGCCAGACTCCCAGCACCGCAGGATCAGGGACCAATTTCCTGAGCAAAGCTATCTTCTAGAAGGGTCTCTCCTTCCACTTCATCCCATAAACATCTTTTCCACCTGGTGAGTCGGGGCGTGGCTCTTTTACCCATCCTGATTTTGTTGAGATGTTTTAGAAGCAAACTCTCTCAGACCCCAGGCAAGGGCCTCACTGATCCACAGAGGAGCCTCACCGCTGTCCTCAGACCTTCCCAGGTGAGATGCTTCCCGTAACTCTCCCCCCACATCCCCGATATTAAGAAGTGTAAAAAGATCCTGGAGCTGCCTGCCAGGCCCTCTCCTAAACCCCTGGTTTTAATATTGATTTGGCAACTACAAGAATGATTTCTTTTTTTAAAAGCACAAGATGGGGGCGGAGGGAAGCAACTTCAGAACCACGGCCATGAACCTGGCCGTGAACCCAACCATGAACTTGGCCATGAACCCAGGCTGAGCTGTGACTGAGCAGAGTATCACACGTTTCTACCATCTTTGTTCCAAGACTCCTTCCCACAGCCGGGACTTTTGGGTCCCCATTCCCTGAATCTACTCCTTACAGAAAATGCCAGCTAGAGGGTGAGTCACGCCCTGATGCAGATCTCCGGGTCAGATGTATTTAGGATTTTAGAATTTTCTAATTTGGGGAGTATTTGTGCAGACAGAATGAGATATCTTAGGGATGGGACCGAAAAGTAAACACAAAATGTATTGTTGCCCCACATAGCCTCATACAGGAAGCTATTTTACGTAATATTTAATTCATGATATTATGCATTAAATTTCCTGATATGACAGGTTTTGGATTTTAGACCATTTGAAATTTCTAATTTAAAATGACTAAGAAAAAAAAAGGAAAACGAATAAACAAGAAAATATGACTAGCTGATATCCCGGCCATATTAAAATGTTTGCTGCTGGCCTCTCAGACTTTTTCAGGTAGGAGAAATTGTAGTATTCCCAACACACGAAAAAATAAATCAGAGGTGTGGGGTGAGCTGATAAGGCCGCCCATCACACTGCGGCCAGTAAGAAGGAGGGGCCTGGAAGCTGCAAGCATCTGCTGCAGACCCTCCTCTACACTAGGGAGCTGGAAGGGAGATAGGCAGGTCTGTGGTGAGCAGACTTTGCAAAGCCAGACTCGAGTAAAGAAGACGGAGGAGACAGACAGCTCTCCTGATCATCTGCCAACCCCAGGAGATGCAGGAGTCAACTGCTTTTCCTTGCCTTTTGAGTTCTTCATTTGTTTGTTTGTTCCTTTGTTTTCCTCGTGGGGCTGTGACTATCACGTAGGACCTTTCCTCTTCCACCCAGCTACACCCCCAACCCTCTTCCTCTGGAATCATTCTTCAGTTTATTTCTCCATCCCAGCCACAGGCCCAGAAGGCAGGACTCGTGGGACAGATGGGACAGCTCACATCCCCACTCCAGGGGTTGACTGTGAAGCAAACCCTCACTCATCACACCCCCGATCTGCTACCCTGAGATCCTGGCTGAAATCCGGAGCCTGGAAGGTGTCAGGTCTGGCATGGGAAGCAAGCACCGCTCCTGGAAACACCCCTGGTTTTCTGGGGTGTGTAAATGTGTCCTGGTGCTAACCCTTATCTGCTAGGTTCCCAGGAGCGCAGGGAGGAGCTGAGGTAGGGAAGACACAGTCATGGGCATCCAGCCAGCATCACAGGAAATGCCTAAATACTGGGAGTAGATAAAAGCCTTTTCCTTCTCCATGAATTAGAAAAAGAAGGGAAAAAAAGGAAAGAAGGGGGGGCGGCAAGAAGAAAAAAAGGCCAGCAAAAGGCTGCTTCCTCTGGCAGACTCAGAAAGGGAGCCTTTCAGAGACCATGGCCATTAGCAGCCAGTGTTTCCCTGAAGTTCTGCCGGCCTTGTCCCCATTCTGTGGCTTCTCCCCGCTGCATTCACCTACCGCTCATTATCTCCACCTGAAAGGCCAGAACCAGCCCTCCCCACTCGGGACTGGGGCCTTTGTTAGACAGTGCACCTGCACCCCACTGCTGGCTCTGAAGAGGCCAGGCAAACTGCCTTTGTGTGCAGCTCTTGCCCTCCCCACCCGGTCTCCGTCTCCCACTCCTTGCAGCCAGGCAACCTGCTCCAGCCACAGACTCCAAAACTCAAGTCCAAATACCATGTGTGGGCCCCACTACAGAGAACCTACCAAAAACCGTGTCTGTCACACACTCATCATCCTAGTGTTCAGGACGTGGAGGTCAGAGTTCAAGGCAGTACTTGGACTGCAATAGGAGACCCTGTCTCAAAAGGAAGAAGAAAGAGCAGAAGGAAGAAGAGGAGGAACAGGAACACGGAAGGAGATCCAGGCAAGCCACCTTCGTACCTGGACCCTAAGAGGGGCTGGCGTGCAATGCAATGGGCCAGCAGCAAATGCCTGAAGAGTCTTCGGAATCGCAAGCTTTCAGAACTCTGGTGGATGTCACGCCTCCGGTCTAAGGTACATGAAGGCTGCAAGAAATTGGACGTAGCCTGGTACCATTGACCTTGATTTTACAGAAGAAAAATTATAAGGTGTGGAGAAAATGTAAAACTAGCCCAGGAAACAAGAATCAGACTTTCAAGGGCTGGGGTTGGTTCAGTTTTTAGGGTACTCATGTGGCATGCACAAGGCTCTGGGTTCCATCCGCAGCAGCACACAAAGCAGTGAGCTGGCAGCCATCTTGAAACACCTGACACCATCAAAAGAAAAGAAAAAAAAAACCCTTTCTGGCTTCCTTGGCCATTACACAGACATCCAAGCTGGCCAAACACCCATACTCATAAAATAAAAATAAATATTGTTTTAGATACTAAACAAAAGCAACTCGAGGAAGGAAGGGTGTGCTTGGCCTCACCATTGGAGGATCCAGGCCCTTGGGGTGGGAGGGTCGGAGTTAGCGTGGCAACATGAACATGAGCCATCTGGTCACCTTGCATCCGTAGCTGGGAAGCAAATGAGGATGAATGCCCAAGCCCTGTCTCCTTTGGATTCCATCTGGGACCCCAGACCATGGACTGGTGCTGCCCGTCTTCAGTGTGGGTTTTCTCACCTTGATTAACTCAATCTAGAAAGACCCTCACAGACATGCCTTGAGGTCCCCTCCCCCCTTGGTAGGTCTAAATCTCATTATCGTGACAATCAAGACGAACCATTCCAGAGCCCAGGAGCTAAACTATATTTCTCCTGCCCCCACCCCCTGCGTGCACCAACCCATTACAAGGAAACTGACATTTCTTGAACCCCTTTTCCATGCTGGGATCCCACGCCACACTTGTACCCCACAGTTGACCATTGAGGTCCAGAGACACAGCTCACCTAAGGCCATATGGCTCCCAAGTATGCACCCATGCTGTGCACCCTCTTGCCACGTTCTCTTAGCACACAGTCACCTGCAGCTCCTTCTGACTCTTATGTAATACACGAGGGATCTTGAGACCCCCACCCCCACCCCTTCCCAGCCAGGATTACCACTGTTCTTTTTGAACAGTAACTTCTTCATCTATTTGGCTTGACATTGATTCAATCACATTTTTCTTTTGCAAAGAGTTCTAGAACATTCTAGACAGGAAGGAAAAGCCTCCTATTTCGACTTCACCCACAGTAGTTCCCACATGGCCTATTTTAGGTGATGCCTTGTGACTTTGCTTGGAGGGTCAAAAAGCATTTGAAACCATTGAGTGAGACTATGTCTTAGAGTGTTGGGGGTCTGCCTGGGGCCTGGAGACAGACAGGAAGGAGGAAAGAGAATAATTTTTATGTAGGAAGGCGGCTGAGACCTGTTTCCAGGTGGAACATCAAATAGGACTTTGATTTGAGCGGTGTGGGGATAGGAGAGCAGCTCAACAAGGCGCTGCGGAGGGGAAAGAGGAGAGAGAGCTGCGGCCAGGCCGGCGTGATCAGCAGGTCCTGCAAACAGAGCCAACGGAGCAGACCTGAGATCCAGGGCTTTCGCTGGGTCCCTGCATCTTCAGCCCTCTCCTTGTCAACTTCTTCCTCTCTATACCTCCCTGTACAGGTGATAAACCTGTGTCCCTCTACAGGTTCCCAGACCACCAGACTGAGTCTTGGGAGCAAAGAAAGCTTTGGTCTGGGGCCTTTCTGCATTGAGAGACTCCCGAGAACATATGAAGTAATAATAAAGTCATGTCAAAACACATCAAGGCATCATCGTTCATGTTGGTGCAATCAATGAACACACTGGACACCTTAAGAGTAAGAGTGGTGGTTGGGTCAGCCCCGAAATGTTGAGCACGGGTGAGCTGTCCTCATCTGTCTTGTGACAACATGGGCTGGGGAGATTTGCCCTCCGCCCCTCCCCCATCCATCAGCAGCTGGGGCAGGTGGGAGAGCTGGCCCTGTGATCATAAGAGTGGGAGAGCCAAGCCTGCTAGTGAAGGCTTGAGTGAGCCAGCCCCCAAGTTGTAAGCATGGGAGAGCTGTCCCCGGTTTACATCTGGCGGAGCACCTCTACACAGCTAGAAGCAAGGGGATGGCTTGGCCCGCCCCATCGTCCACCCCATCTATAATCTGCCTGAGAAAGTGAAGGAACTTGACTACAGACCCACAGTGGCCGGGTTCCCCACAACACGGGGCAACACCAGGAGATCCAGGAGGAGCCCAAGTGAGCACCCAGCATCGATGAGGTAGTAGTAACCAGAGACCTGGAACCAGACCAATGACTTTTTGCAATGAACACTTGCAAGTAAAGAGATATGGACAAAGTAGTCTACTGTGTCACACTGAAGGTTCCATTGCAAGAATTTTAAGTTTTTCCCTTTTTATTTTTTTCCTCTCTGTCTTAAAGTTTGTTTTATTTGGAAGGTATGCAGAGCGAAGGGCAGATGTGGAGAGAGGAGGAAATGAATGGGATCAAGATACAGGATGTAAAAGACAAACAGAATAAACACATACATACATAAGAGTGAAAATGGACTGTCCTAAAGCCATGCACGCGAAGTTCCCCCTCTCCAGACGGCTGGGCTATTTCTGTTGGGCGTATGACTACGTGAAAATAAATCAAAATATCTAAAATCAAAGAACACAACGCTAAGGTTAAATAGCATCGTCTGCAAAGACTTTAAGCCACACCTTCCTGGAGGAAGAGGGGACTTGATACAGGTGCCTTGTGGACTTAGCCAGCTTCCCATCACTTGGGAGGCAGAGGAGACGGTAGCAACCACCTCGCTGGAGAGTCAGGAAACTGCTCGTGTCTGGCAAATACAAAATACTGAGTTTGATTCCCACCTCCATGTTTAAAAAGGAAAAGCCAGGCAGAGGGATGTATCCTTGTCATCTCAGTGTTAGGGTTAGAGATGGAGAGGTTTCTGGGGCTTCCAGGACTTCTAGCCGAGCCCAAACCAGTGAGTTCCAGGCAAGTATAAACTTTGTCTCCAACCCATGTGGTGGTGGCACACGACTTTAATCCCAGCACTTGGGAGGCAGAGGCAGGCAACTCTCTGTGAGTTAGAGGCCAGCCGGGTTTACAGACTAAGTTCCAGGACAGCT
This sequence comes from Alexandromys fortis, assembly GCF_014885135.2. Lineage (NCBI taxonomy): Eukaryota > Metazoa > Chordata > Mammalia > Rodentia > Cricetidae > Alexandromys > Alexandromys fortis. The sequence goes on along the minus strand of NW_026067985.1, from coordinate 1,311,053 downwards.
AAGACTGTTACACAGAGAAACCCTGTCTCAAAGAACCAAACAACAACAACAAACTGTGTGTCTCCATAGATAGATAGATAGATAGATAGATAGATAGATAGATAGATAGATAGATAGATAGTCAGACAGACAGGCGGGTAGGTGGGTGGATGGATAGATAGATAGATAGATAGATAGATAGATAGATAGATAGATAGATAGATAGATAGACAGACAGACAGACAGATAGATAGTCAGACAGACTGACAGACAAATAGCGAATTAAGGTGGAATGTGTTCTCATAGGAAAGGCTGTCCTCTGTCCTCCACACTTCACACACATGTACACAGAGAGAGGGAGAGGAAAAAGAGGAATATACTGTGGGAAGAAGCGCCTCCCACCCCAGAGAGCTGCTCCCCTAAAATCCACCAGTCCCGGGAAGGCCAATTCTGTCAGATTTCATTCTGTTTATCCCTAGAACGTGTCTTAAGCCCGAAGTTCCTGTTACAGTAATCACCCAGAGAAGGCCACCCATGGCCCCGTAACTCAGGCCCATTCTGTCAAGACATAGCCTTCTCCCCACCCCGCTCAGAGCCCAGACCCCCATGGCACCCAACACACCCCACATCAACAGAGTCAGAACATACTAGAACGACCCCCCCGCCAAGAGCCTCTTGCCTCAGCCAAGCCCATGAATTCTGATTTACTCTTGCTCCTCACGGGCCCCGGCTCTAAGTCTTCTAATTAATGCCACATGCTCCCCTCAGCTGTCACCCTGAATAAATGTTTACAAAGCTATTAACGTACTGTATTTGTAAGCTGGGACCACTCTGCTTTGGGGAGTCATGTGGTATAGATTTTCTCCTCAAAGATGGAAATGGCTTAGCAATAATAAATACATTGTTTTGCAGGGATGGGAGCAAGGCGTTGCCTCTCAAAAAAAAAAAATTATTGCAAGCTTCCTGAGACAGCGTGGCTACGCGAATGTGAGGCGTCGGTGCCTTGCCTGAGTTCAGAAGAGCTTCAAGGGGGCTTGGAGGACGAACACTCCAAAAGATGACAAACTGCCCCCCGCCACAAAAAAAGCTAGCCTGAAGTCTGAAGGCCACGACGCTGACTCCCTAGCTTTCCGTCATCTGTTCTGCAGCTTTTTAGGAGAGCTGGATTTTGTCTGAGGAACTTAGTTTTTCTACCAGGAAAATAGGAGGGAGAGATCTTCAAGAATAATCCTACTGGAGCTAGAGAGATGGGTCCGGGTGTGCCATGCAGGCATGTGGGCTTTAGCTGGACCGTAAGAACCCATGTGGGAAAGCCAGGCATGCGCCTGTCATCCCAGCACTGGGGAGGCAGGGGCAGGAAGCTTCCTCGAGCTCACTGGCCAGCCAGCCTAGTTGAAGCGGGGAGAGGGATCCAGGTTCAGGGAGAGATCCTGTCTCAAAAAATAAGTTGGGGAGTTATCAAGGACGATGCCTGACATCAACCTCTGGCCTCTAATCACACCCTTGTGTACATGTGCACACACACACACTCACACACACACAAGCACACACACATGCAGGAACACACATACAAACACGGGAACACACATGTACACACACATGCGGGAACACACGCGGAAACACACATGCATACACGCATATGTGAACACACAGGCACACACACATGAGCATCTCATCTTTGGTCCAGGATTCTATTCTCAGTCTTCCTCTGCTCCAAGCTCTAATACCTCCAACGGTCTTGTTCAGAGGCGATCAGAACCTTAAAGTGCTAGTATCTGGCCATGGACTCCCAGATTGTGCTGCACTGGCCCCTCCCGTCCAGCCCCATCTGTGGTCTTCCCTACTTCAACTCCAGCCGGAAGGATGTGCTTTCTTTTCCTCCACAGGAGCTCCGTGTCTTCTCACCTCTCAGCCTTTGTCTACTGGCTCCCCCAAAAGCAGCACCCTTCTCCCCTCCTTCCTCTGCTCCATTTCTTCATACTCTTCAAGCTGCTGTTTGCAGCTGACTTTCTGACAAGCCTGCCTTGAGTCTCAGCCCTTGGCAGATGGTCCTCACGGACGCACCCCCAGCGCCTGAGCACTGCCTCCTTTTGGGAACTTTTGCTCAGCAGGTAAAGATGCTTGAAACCTTAATTTGATCCCTGAGATCCACATGGCAAAAGGAGAAAATCAGCTCCCCAAATAAAGTTGTTATCTGACCTACACACACATGCTTGTATGTGTATACACACAAAAAAATCAATAAATAAAAATTAAAATAAATGAATAAATATAATTCAATACTCCTAAGCTACCAGCCTAAAGCCACCTTAAGTGCCTTAGGACATCATCTCATGCAAAACCTATTTGAGAGTAACATGTTGAATGTCTCATGTAGTTTATTGAATGCTTATATACAGAACAGCTCCCACCATAGTCTGGGGCAGAGTATCCATGCTCTTTTTTCATACTGCGGATAGAACCCACAGCCTTGCACATCCTAGACAGCCACCACTTTGCTACATCTTCCATCCTTCATAGTTCAAGACTACATCTTGCCAGGTAGCCCAGGTTGACCTTGAATTCATGAATGTCTCGTCTCAGCCTCTCAATAAACCATCTGGTCCTAGAAGTTTGCATCATCACCTCACTGAATCTTGTTCTTTTGCTGCCGTGATCACATGACTGCGAGCTGCGTGGCTCACTGCCCCACTAGGGTTTCCAAGAAGATATTGTACTACACTCGGCTAGTTCCAAACTTGAAATCTGAAGGTTCTTGCTGAACGCAAGTGGCTTTTGTAGTGTTGTCAAGTTCAGAAGCCTTCAAGTCAAGTCATTATAGTTTGAGCTCCTGAGGTCACCTCCCAGGGCCCTTGCAGTCACTGTCTCTGAATGAATACGTTGTGGAAAGGGACAAGAAATGTCAGGCCTAAAGAACTTTCCTACTTGACTTTGGTGTCAGTTGCTTTTCTCTGGAGTGGCACGGATTTCAGAGAGGTTAAGTCACTTGCGCAGTAGTGTGATGTCTCTTCTCTTGAAGGCCCTGGCACAGTGATGTCTGATCTCCCATTGCCACTACCCAGTGCACACACAGTAAGCCTGGACCTGATCCCTCATATTCGTGGATGCAGCATCTTTAGCTTTCTGTTCTGGGTCTTCCTCGTTTGTCACCATGGTCCCCTGGAGGATGCAATCCTAACTCTTTGGGTGTAGCAGAAAGCTTTCAACTACAATTTATCAGAGGGGTGGGGGTGGGCATAACATGAAGGGACACACAGTAAGCCTTCCCCAGACACAGGAAGAGCAGGAGGAAATGCCTTTAGAGATACTGGTAACCACGCAACCAGTTTTCAAAGTCCCTGTCTCTTCTCTTCTCTGTTACTATCCATTCTTTTTCTGAGGTCATTGGATTCTCCCAGCCAGTTGACACCTGAAGTGGGAAGTGTACCAATCCTAAACAACAAACCTCATTTTCTGGAGGAGTGGGGAAGGGAATCTCGGTAGAACAATTTGATTGGCCAAGCTTGAGTCACATGTTTATGCTCAGACCAATCACTTTTGCCAAAGGTGGGACAACCGCCCCCCCCCTTCTCTCTCTCTCTCTCTCTCTCTCTCTCTCTCTCTCTCTCTCTCTCTCACACACACACACACACACACACACACACACACACCATCTCATGCAATAGGGGGTAGAACAAAGATTGGGAAAAGAAAGAGATCAGGGCACAAGTCTCGAGTTCAGGCTGGATTAGAAGCCCTTGTTCTAAAATGACACTGGGCTGTTGAAATGCCATGATGGTGGTATCTGTGGCAGACCCTACTTTGTGCTGTTCCTAAAAAGTCCCGCTTCCCTCCCACAGGGCCACATAACTTGACTCTTTGAAAAATAGAAATTCCATTTATTTACTTGTTTGGGCTCAAGTCTTAGAGAGCAAGAGAAAGAGAGGGGGTGTGCAGGGTTTTTGTAAGAGTGAATGTCCATTACAACAGAACATAATTTCCCTGCGGGATTGCCTTGGTGAATTGAAACCGGCTTTTACTGGTTTCATTCCAAGTGGCAGAAGTCATTGTTCCCAAGCTCTCCTCTTGGATTTCTGAGGAGGCCCCGGCCACGCGTGGGGTATTGCAGCACTCAGAGCTAGCCTGTCCCTACTTAACAGGCAGTGAGTACAGCCATGGTTCTAAAACTGGCCCCCGTGCCCTCGGACACAAATCCAAAGATGACTGGTTGGGAGCTTTTGCTGTAGACATGGTGTGCTCAGCGTTTTGCTCTGTGAAATCAGGAACATCGGTCTTTGTTCTTTCTTTCCTTCCTTCCTTTCTTCCTTTTTTCCCTCCTTTCTTTCTTTCTTTCTTTCTTTCTTTCTTTCTTTCTTTCTTTCTTTCTTTCTTTCTATTTCTATATTGGCAGCCACCTAGAGGTAACCCAGGAGGCAAACCAAAGAAGTCGCTGGAACTATTTTGAGATTTCCTAAGTGCATTTTAAGTTTTTCTCTCGTTTTTCCTCTCCTTTTCTCTTGGATCCACCCCATCTCTCTTCCCATGCCTTCACTCTCTTCCTTTGTTTTCTTCTATCCCCCAATCTATGGTTATGAAAGGTAAATAAATAAATATTCATTGTCTACCAAGAACACATCACCAAGTGGATACACAGATGAAAGAGAACAGCATTTCTGTCTCCTATTTAAGAAGCATCCCTGCCTCGTGTGTGTGTGTGTGTGTGTGTGTGTGTGTGTGTGTGTGTGTGTTGAATTTGTATGTGTATTTGGCTGCATTAGCCCATGTGTGACAAGGCAGAGGTTAACACCTTTGCAGCACTTTATACTCTGAGATAGGGTGGTCTGTATGACTGCCTGTATCTCTCTCTCTCTCTCTCTCTCTCTCTCTCTCTCTCTCTCCCTGGAACTTGTCATTCTGCTACACAGACTAGGCCCCTAGAATGTTCCTGTCCCCGCTTCCCCAGGACTGGGGTTACAGGCTCACACTACTACACATGACTTTTACATGTATGCTGGGGTTCTAAGCCCTCGGCCTCCCAACACTCTCTTCAATCACCAAGCCATCAGTTCAGCCCCCTGTACCCCGGTATCTCTAAGGAACATGCCTGGGGATGTATGTATCTCCTGGGTCCTGGTCCCAGTTCCTGGATCAGGAGTTCAGCCACACCAGGCTTTCTTTTGCCCTGTGAAGACCTCAACACTCACAATGTAACTTTGAGTGCTTGGCCACCCCTGTTAGGTGAAGGGACTTAAGATGGGCCAGCAAATTAGTCCTAGTTAAAGCCTGTCCCAGACCTGGCATTCCGGGTGTGGGGGGCTGCACAGTTGCTGTTCCCTGACATCAGAAGGGCCTGGCACTGGTTTGAATGACTTCCAGTCACCGCCCGAGTCCATTGTTCACGGTGTGCTGGGTTAAATATGTAGCTTGAACACTCAGACACCAGCTGGTGCTGCTGTTTGGGGGAGTTACGGAAACTTTAGGAGGTGGTGGGTCCTGGCTTGTGGGGAAGAGGGTCGGCCACCGGGGAACAGGCCTTGAGGGTGGTAGCACACCCACTTGCAGAGAATCCCCTCTCCCTCTACCCTGTCATCTGCCGAGATGTTAATATAACCAGGCTGCAAGCACCCACCGCCTCTTATGGAGCCCCCAACACCATGATGGACTGCGTCCCCTCAACTGAGGGACAGAGTCAACCCCTCCTCTCAGTGCTTCCATCCCAACATCTAGAAAAGAGGGCAACATGAATGAGAGGCTGCACATTTTCATTCTGAACACGGGCCTGCTCTATGTCAGCGATGTCATTGGTCTTGCCTGATACACGAAGACAGCACTGTGCACACAGTAGGTGTAGCCGCACAGACCAGCTCTGTGGAGCTGAGGCTTGTGCCTGCCTGCGTGCTGTGCACACAGTAGGTGTAGCTGCACAGACCAGCTCTGTAGAGCAGAGGCTAGTGCCTGCTGTGTGCTGTGCGCATCGGGGCCAGCATGAATCCCGATCAGCAGATGTGACGCCTGCTTCTGTGATGACGTGGGAGGGAGATAAATCTATCAGTGGGAATAAGTGGGTCCCGTTAAAGAAACAGAGAGAGTGAATTAAGTGCAGATGTTACTTAAACCCTTCAAAACAATAACAAAAAAGTTAAGGAAGCAAATGAATAAATTAAATTTGAGAGCTACTGACTTAAAGAGCCTCAAATGTCTTCTCGACCCTCCTACCACTAAATCCCTGCCCCAAAAGATCACATCTCAGCAACTCACCCTAGTCCAGAGTCCTCGGGAGATGTACTCGCTCACCACGTGAACTCACCTTTGGTGAGTCTCTGAATGCGCCCCAGCCTCAGTTTACCCATCTATTAAATGGTTCGGATCCACCATCCTAGCAACTCTGGCTTCTCCTGACTTCAGCAAATGTTTTGCAGCCTCTGCTCACAACATAGGCTGTCTCTGGGCTGCTGGGGGAGGTCATCCAGAAATGCTCCTCTCTGCCCAGCCGCTATGGTGGTCAGCATAGAGGCCTTTGAAGAACGAAGCATGCAATACCCATATGACCCATGTATGCCACTCCTGGTAGATGCTTTACCATGATCAGCTAGAATTGTCAACTCAGTGCAATGTAGGACCACCTGGGGAGAAAGGCTCAACGAAGGGCTGTCTATGCTTCCTACGTTGTTTGCCTGTGGGTATATCTGTGGGGAATTGTGGGGATATCTGTGGGGGATTGTGGGTATATTTGTGGGGGACTGTGGGTATATCTGTGGGGAATTGTGGGACTATCTGTGGAGGTTATGGGTATATCTGTGGGGAATTGTGGGTATATCTGTGGGGAACTATGGCTATATCTGTGGGGAACTATGGATATATCTGTGGGGAACTATGGGTATATCTGTGGGGAATTGTGGGTATATCTGTGGAGAATTGTGGGTATATCTGTGGGGAATTGTGGGTATATCTGTGGAGAATTGTGGGTATATCTGTGGGGAATTGTGGGTATATCTGTGTGGCATTGTTATTATTCAAGTAATTAAAGTGGGAGGACACACCCACTGTGAGTGGCACCATCCCCCTGGCGTGGGCTCCTGGACTATATCCTAGTGGAGAAAGCGAGTTGAGCCCTGGCATACATAACTTTATGCATTGTCCTCTGCTCCAGTTTACGTTATTGTTTTGTTTTGTGTTTTAGGGGGGTGGCTTTTTGAGACAGTGTCTCATATAGAGCATACCAGCCTTAAACTCACTTTATACCCAAAGATGACTGTGAACTCCTTATCCTCCTGCGTCCACCTCCTAAATTCAGAGGTTACAGGTATTTGCCACCTCACTCTGGTTACATGGCGCTAGGAATGAAGCCAAGGGCTTCCTGTGTGCCAGCCAGGTACTCCACTGGCTGAGGGATGTCCCGGCCTAGGAGAGGGGTTTCTGATTGGAACTCCTGCCTCCTCCTGCCCCCTTACCCCTGTGTATTCAGGATGATTTTCCCAGAGACTCTGAGCCAGTGCTCGCTCGCTCTCTCTCTCTCTCTCTCTCTCTCTCTCTCTCTCTCTCTCTCTCTCTCTCTTGATGTGGGTGTGTGTGGGTGTGTGGGTGTGTGTTACTGTGGATTGAATCTCTCTCGTGCATGCTGGGCAAGCAGTCTATCATACCACTGAGTTGCTTCCCTGCCCGAATTAGTTGGGTTTCTTTAAAGCAATATAGTCAAGAGAATGAATATATATTGCCGGAGTGATTTATTACATTGACTTACATGATAGGGATTGGGTACTCAATGGTGGCTGTCTGCACATTAGTGAGACCCAGAAGTCGCTGGGGCCCCAAGGCTGAGTAGCTTCGCAGTCCCAGTCTGATGCCGGGAACCTGGAGGATTCAAGAACCACTCATTTTTGGTTCACACAGAAGAGTCAAAGAAGTGGGTAGTGATGTAATGAAGGTGCCAACAGCAGGACAGGACAATCACCAGCAAGTCACAATGGTGAGCCACAGCCTTGCTTACCTCTTCTTACATCTGGTTGCCACGGGAGAGGGTCTTTCCCCTCAGTTAATCCCTCCTGGAAACGTTCATGCAAACTGGCCCAGGGAATTGGGTCTTAGCTTATTCCAGACCCAATCAAGTTGACAACCAAAATTAACCACCGCTCGAGCCTATGTGGTGTGTTTTTAAAAGCATTTTGTCGCAGGCATCTACATGTTTATTTGGTGTGTGTGATCATGTGGGTGCCAGGGCCTGCCCACTGAAGGTCAGAGGGCCGTTAAAGGGATTCTGTTTTCTTCTTTGACCACATGTATCCTGAGGATTGAACTCACACTCCCAGGCCTAACAGCAGGCGTTTTGCCTGCACCATCTTGACTATCTGTGGGCTGAGTTTAAAAGCTAGAGCAGACACTCGGCAGCTAACTACTCTGCAATGCCCATCATTTTCTGTGAGTACTTAGCACAGAGCCCTGTGACATCATGTGATCTCCTTTGGGGTCTTAAGTCACCCCCATTGTGCCAGGAGAAAATCTACACAGAGAGAGGACTTTTGTCCAAAGACACACAACGCAGGCGTGGCAAGGCCAAGACTCAGAGCCCCGTGGCCCATCTCCATGGTTGTAACCTTACGCCACTGACCCTCCTCCTGTGTACTGGGGGCCCCCGCAGCCCTCTCCCTTGTCTTTCCTCTCATCTCTCTTCCCTGTGACCGTCCCTGCCCTGTGACACACAGAGCCCAAGAATTATTCACAGCCCTTTTCACTTCTTTGACCAACAGCCTCCTAACACTATTACTTCTGATGGCTTTTCATTCCCCATGCCAAACCTGATTTGGCATTCACTGGGCTGAAGGTTTCAGTCCCGGCTCTGTGGACAGGCTCCGGGGGCCCTAAGTGACTGTAGTTTACAGACAATCCAATTCTTATTGACATTTGTGTCGGATTGTTCATCAGGCCAGGCCTGTCTTGTAGGCCAGATCATTCTATTAGCTGGCCCCTTTCAGTCTCCTTGCTAACGACAAAACACGCTCACGCCATCATGGCGGGCCAATCAATCGCAATATCACTCTGCAGCTGCCAGAGTCACTTTTGTGGGCTCTGCTTTAGGGGCAGCTGGAGGAGGGGGAGAAGAGAAATGGAATTCTTGTGCACTGCGTCTGAAACGCAAGCAGCTACTGAAAACAAGAGGTTTCATTGCAATATAGAGAGACTGACAGATAAATAGACAGACACACAGATAGATGATAGATAGATAGATAGATAGATAGATAGATAGATAGATAGATAATGACAGATAGACAGGTAGGAAGATAGATAGATAGATAGATAGATAGATAGATAGATAGATAGGCAGACAGACTAAATAGTATGCAGCATATAGATGGCGGAAAGAATTATTGAGAGTCTGTCATTTGTCTCACTCTTTGACATGAATCTCAGAACAATATCCAGTTTTATCTCCAACCTCCCCTATGCTGGGTGAAACTCTCTGGACTACAGAGCCCAACAAGTGGTCATCCCACCTCCTCCCCGTGAAAAGCGTCTCTTGTTCGTGAACTGGCTCTTGCCCCCTCTCCATCCTTCACTATGTCACTACTGTTTCCCCAGTCCTTCCAGGCTCTCGAGAGAGCAGGAGTCCTCAGTTCCCCGAAGGGCGGCTGCCTGTGGTTCAAGTGCATACCTAACCCCAAGGCAGAGCCCATAGTGCAGGGTGCGCAACTCCAGCTCTATTGTCTTTGACTCTCGAGAACCACGTTGTCTTCAGCAAAGGGGAGGCACAAGTGGCTGGCCACGACATGTTCTTGACAACAACCTTGACTTTCTCGGCAACGGGAACATGTCAACTCACAAAGCCCTGGAGTCTTCTTGGCTCGAATAGGTGAAAATGAGTTCACAGAAGCAGAGTGAGTTCTTCAGACTGCCAGAAAGACGAGCAATAAACAGGTCAGCCATAATCAGAGAGGGTAAAGATGCAGACAGAGTGACCAAATCCCTCGCATCCTGTCCAGACAGAGGACAAGGTGAACCGCGACTCCCTCCAGAACGACCCGTATGCTGCAGTCCTGACTGGCAGCACCTAGAAGATGCTTCGGTTTGGAGAGGTGACGGTGCTGAAATGAGCTCACGGATGAGAGGTCCCACTGTGGCCAACTCCTCGGAAGATGTGAGGACACTTAATGGAAACATTTGCCGCTTTTCATAATGTTAACTAAGCACAGATAGTTTAACACAGACATTCCATTCCCGGGTATATATCCATCAGAAATAAAAACATGTGTCCTCACAAAAGCCTAGCTCAGAATATTTATGGCATCATTATTCACAACACCTTGATCTATTGAAATGACCCAAATGCTTATTACGTGGCGACTGCAGAAACACATTGTGGTATGTTTATATAATGGAATATTACTCAGCAATAAAAAAAAATCAAACCGCGTGTCTTGCAGAAATACAGATGACTCTCAAAGCATTTATTATACGAAGTGAAAGAAGCCAGGCACCAAAGACCACATCATAGAATTTCCATTCTTGTGACATCCTGAAAACATTAAATCTCAAAGAACAGAAAGCAGATCAGTGATACCTGGATGTAGGAACGAGAGCGGTGGATGGGTTCTTGGGGAGCATGGAGGCGTCTTTGTGAGTGGCTGCGAGAGTTTGGTTGGAGGGATGAACACGTGTAAATGTCGTCAGACACATCCGTAAGAGGGTAAATGTCTCTCATTGATGTGAATTAGACAGTTTAAGAAACTTGCCTTTTAAAAGCAGCAATGGTGAGTTATCTCTCCTTTTACCCAAGGAATAAGACATTTTTAAAATTGATAGTATTCTTCTGTGGAAAGCACAGGGAAAGATGTAGCCCGTCAGCCTCCAGATGCCCCTGGCCATGTGAACACCAGACTTGCTCAAGCCAGGGTAGGTGCACAGCTGTAATCTCTCCTTGGGAGGCAGAGGCAGGAGGAACTCAGACAGCGCCTGCAAAGGACGAGGGATGCCCTTCATTTGGTAAAGTGTTTGCTTAGCATGCACAAAGCCCTGGATGGCATCTTCAGCACCACATTGTGGTCAAAACTTTTCATTGGGACCACCAGCTCCCCAATAGTTACACAGAGACTTATTCCATTTGTGGGTGGACTTTTCTGAACCACCAGCAAGTTCCCAAATAACTACATGGGAACTTTTTATTAATTATGAAAGCTCAGTTGATAGCTTAGGCTTGTTTCTAACTCACTCTTACAGCTTAAATTAACCCATGTCTATTCATTCACTTTCCGCCTTTGCCATCAACTTCACTCTGTACTGTCCATGCTGCTTCCTCTGAGTCCTGGTGTCTCCTTGTGTCTCTGCCCTTCTTCTTCCCAGCATTCTCTCTGCTCCAAAAATCCTCCTAGCTACTGGCCATTTAGATTTTTATTAAACCAATCACAGTGAAATGTCTTCACACATTGCACAACACCACATAAACTCAGCACAGTGGCCCAATCCTGTAATCCCAGCACTCAGGAGGCAGAGACAGGAGGAGCAGGCATTCAGGGCCATCCTTGGCTACATAGTGAGATTGGGGCCATAAAATATAAAAAATAGACAGGGTGTGGTGGCACATGCCTTTAAGGCCAGCACACGAAAGGTAAAGGCAATCAAATCTCTATGAGTTTGAGGATAGACTAGTCTATAGGGACCTCCAAGCCATCCAGGGATACCAAGTGAAACCCTATCTCTAATTAATTAATTAGTTAATTAATTAAAGCAAGCCGCCTTCCTGAAATGCAAATGGAATTTCTCTATCAAAATCTTCTGGCATTCATTTCCACCTGTAGAGTCCAACACTTGCTGTATGCACATTGGAGTTGATCAGAGCAAACCACAAAAGCAATCTGCAGAGAAATGACACTCACGGAGATGGGAGCTCAGAACCCCACTAAACGGCCTCTGAGGCCCCCCACAAACATCACAGGCCACTGTCATTGCCCTTGGTTGCCCGCCTGTTGCTGAAGACACCACACGGTTTGGTGGGGTCAAGTTAGAATTGACCCAGAGGCTTCCGCCCTGCCCTGCTTGCTGGCTTTGACAGCGCAGGGAGACACTATGCAGTAAAGCCATGAGTGGTCTTACCCAGTGTTGGATCCTGCATGATGCAGTACAGATCCTCTAGGCAAGGCATGCGCACTGATGCAGTAGTGGCATGAAGGTTATGTGAGCAACCAACCACTTCCTGGTGGCAGTTGTGCCCCACTCCACAGGTGGGGATTCATGCTTGATACTGTAACCTGGTCAAAAGGTCACAGGCCGCTGGGCGATGGTGGCACACGCCTTTAATCCCAGCACTCGGGGAGGCAGAGGCAGGCGGATCTCTGTGAGTTCGAGACCAGCCTGGTCTACAAGAGCTAGTTCCAGGACAGGCTCCAAAGCCACAGAGAAACCCTGTCTCGAAAAAAACCAAAAAAAAAAAAAAAAAAAAAAAAAAAAAGTCACAGGCCCTCAGGAGGATCCTGTTGTTATTTTGTTAAAAGGTCATGCTGTCAAGCATTCTAATTGCCTTCTAAATATTTCTGTCCATCACATAGATCACGGTACTGTGGGTGCCTTCCTCTGGCACCCTCTACTTTACCCCAGTTGCAACAGAACCCCCCATTAAATCTAAAGTCCACAGTTCCAGGGAGGCTGCCTGGCCAGTGGTTCCAGCATCCCAGTCTTTTCTGTAGGCACTGAACATTCAAACTGAGGTTTTTCTGGACAGTGGTGGTGCATACCTTTAATCCCAGCTCTTGGAAGACAGAAGCAGATGGATCTCTGAATTCCATGCCAGCTTGATCTACAGAGCAAGTCCCAGGATAGTCAGGGCTACACAAAGAAACCCTGTCTCAAAAAGTTCAAAAATCAAAAAAAAAATCAAACAGAGGTTTTCCGTCTTGTGAAAGCAAGCACACTTACTCACCGAGCCACCTCTCCAGTCCTGAGAAAGTTTGCTTTATTTATTACTAGTACGTGTGTGATAAGAACGTGCTCGTGCAGAGGTTAGGGGGCACTTTGTGGAAGAGTGGTATGTCCTTCCACTGTGAGTCCTCAGAATCGAAGTCGGGTCTTCAGGCTTGTGTAGCAAGCAACTTTACCCAATGGTGGTCCCTAGAAGTATTTTTAAAAAGATTTTTTTCATTTGTGCAGGCTGCTACCCAAAAGCTACAAACAGTATTGAAGACAGCAAAAGCAGCAGCTCTTAACAGACATACTCAGGCTGACCCTGGCTAGAACGCCTCTCCCGCTGAGCACAGGTTAGCTCTGAGCTGTCCCCATAGCAGCCACCAGAGAAGGATGCAAGATGAAGAAGTATCCAAGAAAGGATCAAAAAAATTCTTCACGGGCAATCAGAAGGATTGATGTTGGATCCAGCTCTCCCTGAACTTGCAGAGTAAATATAAATCCAATCAACTCCAATTAGAACGGAAAACACAGAGTTCCCTTGGACCAAGGCTGCATCAGGAACTTTGACTTTGCAAATATTCCAACAGGAGGCAACCAAGGCCGTCCCAGACGCATGCGCAGACTGGGCTGAGAAAACCCTGGCTTTCCTCAGGCGGCTCCTGACTTTGCAAGGTTAGCAAGTGACTTTGCTTTTGAAAGTGTCAGCCTTGCATGGGTGATCTCTCTGCAGGAGAGCAGCCAGCCACACCGGGTCACTCTCACCTGAAGTTTCCCAGGAATGGTGACCTCATGGAATTGTGTCTTAGACGGTTTTAAGCAAAATTAAGAAATCAAAAGAGGCAGACACCTTTTATCTTTAAAAGTCCCTTTCTGTTAGGCATCCAGATGTCTCTGACAGACCCTGTAGGACTTCCCAACTCAGGATGGGGTTGGGGTGAGAGGAGTCTATTAAAGTAGGGGTTGGTAAATTTTCCTTTCCACACAGTGAGATTTCTTCTGTGAGCCCCACAATCAATATCACATTCAAAGCATGCCCTCAAGAGTTGCCTGGCCACACCGCCACCAGAACACCACAAGCAGGAGACAAGGATGCACGTGTGTGATCCCAGCCCTGCATTCCGGAGGCTGAGGCAGAAGAATTGTGAGATAGAGGCTAGCCTAGGGTATGAAGCAAGATTTTCATCTCGTAAAGTAAAAAAGTAAAATAAAGGAACAGGAACATATGGGGAAACGAGACAAGAGGGGAATACTTCCGAACTCCCAAGATAAGCCAGTCGGTCGTGGTGCGCACCTTTGATTGCAATACTTGAGAGGCAGAAGAAACAGGTGGGTCTCTGAGTTTGCCACCAGCCCAGCCTAAGCAGCAAATTCCTAGCCAGCCAGGGCTAGAGAGTGAGAGCCCATTTCAAAAGGCATATACTACGGATACATAATAAAGACAGACTGCACAGAGAATCAGCTGGCCAGGGGCAAGGAGACAGTCGGGCCAACCATTGTTCTGCCCTCCTGGGTGGAAGGGAATAGAGGCTAGACCAAGTGGGCAGACAGACAGACAGACAAACAGCTAAAGATGGACCGGCAGCTGCACAGAAAATAGGGTACTGTGGCTTTGATGGAAAGGAGACGGCTGGTTAAGGAGGATCCAGGGACAACTGTCGGTGTCTTTGGTTTGTGTGGATGGCTAGAAATGAGTCTGTCGGCGGCTCCTGTGCACCCAGTTTCTCAGGTCTCAGCACCTTCCATCAGAGTCCACCAGCGGAGCACCAAGGTTACTGTAGCGCTAACAGCACCCAGACCCTTCTTCAGCTACCTCCATGGGGTCTGTCCTCTCTCACGAGGCAGACTGGGTGACTGGAAGACCCAGAAGACAGAAAGAGCAGAAGATCTCACATTCCTAGTGGTACCAACCTACCAGGCAAAGTAAGATTTGTTCGTAGATCTCTTTCCATTGAAACATCACCTTCCTCTCCTTCCACCTCAGAGATTAGATAGTTTCTAACCGGAAACCGGAAAGTGCAGGGACCGGGGAGGAAATGAAAACCTCACTATTAGTGGTTTGCAATTTTGAAAGACTTCTTAATTTTTAATTACTTTCAGTGTCATCTGTTTTTATTGCTTTTTCTATACCAAGGGCCAGGTCTTCACAGATCCAAGCTGAGCCAAGTCACTGTCCTCTGTGTTTCCTTTATGGGAGGAGTAAGCCAGTCACGGGGCCGACATGCTGTGAGCATCCAAACTTGAGCCGGTGCTGCTCCGGAGTCTCAGCCTCGCATTGCAAGCCTCCCAGGGGCTGGGGCTTATCTTCTTTATCTCTTGTAAAGGGCCAAGCAGACTGTGGGTCTTCAACAAGTCATAAATCACACTGTATTGTATATCAATGGCATGTGCTGTCTGCTTGAGAAAAGCCGATTCTGATAAAAATCAAGTCCCAACCATCACCCTGGCTTTGGGTTTCATCCAGCCGTGACCTCATGGGAAGACTTTGTGAAAAGCGAGAGGGGAGATCTACTTGTCTCGAATTTATTTCTCTGTCTGTACTGATGTCCCTGGGGAGCAAGGAGGCAGGTTTTCAGCAACAGGAGGGATTTCTTTTTTCATTTTAAAATTTTTATTTTTTTATTGGTGTGTGTGCATACGCAAGACGAGTAGACAGGGGCATGCCACAGTTCACATGTGAAGATCAGCTTTGTGGAATTGATTCTCCCTTTCTATCTTTACTCATGTTCCGGGGATCAAATGCGGGTCACGGGGCTTTTGTTGGTAAGTGCCGTTCCCCGCCGAGCCTTCTTGCCAGTTTTGTTTTGTTTGCAATTTTTAGTTTTTGTTCTTATTCTCTGCCTCCATCACGCATCGAGAGCATCAGGTACATGTGGCAAGCGATTCTGCCTGCATCTCTGTCTCACGGATCCTGTTTCACTTTTTAAGACAAGGTCTCATGTAACTGAGGATGGTCCTGGAACACCCACGAGCCTCCTGCCTCTGCTCCCACTGTGCTGGGATTGCAGGTGTGTGACGAACCACCCTGTTTATGGGGTGCTGGGGATTGCATGTCCACGATGGGCAAGGATGGTACTTGCACCCCAATCACCAGCTCCTTAAGGGTCTTTCTCTTTCTGTTCATGGTTGGGTGCCTGGTTAACTGACTAGTTTTGCATTACAGAAGGCTGAAACCAGAGCCTTGTTAATGTTGAGTGAGCTCTCTGCCATTGCGCGTGCGCGCGCACACACACACACACACACACACACACACACACACGGTGATGCTAGGGTCTGAACCTGGAGCTTCATGCATGCCAGGCAGGCACACCATCATCAAACCACATCTCCAGTCCTTACATGTTTTGTTTTGACACAGGATCTTTATCTTTTTTCTATTTTTTCCCTTTTTTTCGGGGGGGGGGGGTTATTGCTGTTTGGTATTTTTTTGTTTGTTTGTTTGTTTGTTTGTTTTCTAAGCAGGGTTTTTCTGTGTAGCAGCCCTGGCTATTCTGGAACTCACTCTGTAGACCAGGCAGTTCTCAAATTCACAGGGATCTGCCTGCCTCTGTCTCCTGAGTGCTGGGATTAGAGGCGTGCGCCACCACACAGGATTTTGATAAGTAGTGCAAACTGACCTTGAATACACTCTGTGCCCCCCAAATAGGTCTTAAATTGGTCATCCTCCTGCCTCCACCTCTCCAGTGGCTAGAATTACAGGTCTATATGACTGAACCCTGCTGGCTCTCCTGGTTGGACATTTAATTAACCTTCACTGAGTACCTTCACTGAATAAATGAAAGAGACAGACAGACAGACAGTTTGTATCTATGAAGTGCCCTCTACATTGTTTGCACTGACATTTGCCTAACACAAACTTCTCATTCAGTCATCGTGTGGGTCATATAACCTAGGGTCAATAGTTAACCCCATTTTAAAGATGGGGAAATTGAGACTTAATTAAGACTTTGGAGTCGTGTCTTGAAGCCAGAGAGACCTGAATTCACATGCCACATCTGCGGCTTACTCCTGAGCCTCAATTTATCCATTCATAAAATGGGTTCAATATCACCTAACTCAGAGATGAACAACTCGGGCTGAGACATGAGCATCTCATCTCTGGCACGTCAAAAGATTCACCTAAGACTAGCTGATTGCTGTGGAAACATTCACCATTCTCCATGTGAGCTGGCCTCAGGGGAACTAGATAGCCCACTCAGCAAGACCCCAAGCCTTCCTGTTTTCCAGGCCACCTTGATTTACCCTATGATGTGGGATTCCCATCTGTATGCTGTGACTACCATTGGATAATTAAGAAACTGTGGTAGGCCTGTGCAAGGCAGAATACAGGTAGGCAAGGAAAAACAAACTGAATGCTGGGAGAAAGAAGGCAAGTCAAGAGAAACCATGGAGCCACCTCTGGAGACAGACGGTAAGTCATCAGTGGGAACCTTGCCAGTAGTCCATGAGCCTCAGAGTAAAATATAAAATACTGGAGATGGGCTAATTCTAGATGTAAGAGCTAACTAGCAATACACTTAAGTGACTGGCCAAGCAGTGATTTAAATAATATAGTTTCTGTGTGGTTATTTCAGGGCTGAGTAGCCGGGGACAAACAGTCTCCTACAACAACCCTGCATGGCTTAGCTCCTCTTGAAGCCAGTCATTGCATATGTTCTGCAAAGGATACACAGTCCCTGGTGTGGTGGAGCAGGGTTGGAACCCACGGTGGAGATTTGCGGCACTTGAATCATCAGCAAGCATACTCCATGAACCCGCGCAAACAAGCACAGGGCTCTTGTCTGGTGAGCTCTTACCAGTCATTTGGAGGACTGGTGTGCACGTGGCACGCAAGACATAAGCCATGTGTCGCAGGAAGGGACAGCCCTCAGAGGTGACCAGGTAGGCTTCCAGGCAGTGCTTCAGTCACGGTTCCTTTTTCACAGACCCCTACTTCCTGACCCCTGAAAATTACATGCACCTGCTTCTCAGGCTCATCCTTACCAGCACGGGCTGTTTGAGTCTCTTTCACGGCTGTTCCCCCAGGGCACTGGGAAGCCTGCACACAGAAGGGCAGGGGCAGAGGCAGGTGGGTGTCTGTGGGTTCTGGGCCAGCCTTGTCTATATAGAGGGTTCCAGGCCAACTGTGGTTACATGCTGCCTTAAGTCAAAACACAAAGGTCTGTACCACAGAGCAGAAGAGTTTCACCAAACCAAAGACTGGGATTTAGCATGCAGGAGGCCCTAAATTGGCTCTCCAGCACTGAAATAAACAGAACAAATAATTAATAGATTAAATAAATCACACACGGCACACTGGCATGCCGAGACACACAGACCCATAAAATAGACATCCAAACAGAAAACCAGTACCGAAGGCTCTGATAGGCGTGTGTAGACATATGCAAGAGAACACACACACATGCACATGCACACATGCACACGCATGCACACATGCACGCACGTACAAGGAGTTGATAGTAGGAATCTGCACACACAGACGGAGTTGATAGTAGGAATCTGCATGCACACATACACATATGCATGCACACACACACTCATGCACACACGCATGCACACACAAAGGGGTTCATAGTAGGAATCTGTATGTGCACACGCATGCACACACACAGAGTTGATAGTATTAATCTTCATGCACACACGCACACGCATGCACACATGCACGCACATACAAGGAATTGATAGTAGGAATCTGCACACACACATGGATTGATAGTAGGAATTTGCACGTGCACACACATGCACACACAGTTGATAGTAGGAATCTGCACACACACACACACATATACACGAGTTCATAGTAGGATCTCTCCCGTCTACAGCTCTGTCTTCCTCCATGAAGTCAATCCCTGCCTCTCTGAACCCCAACACCTCCCTCTCCCCACCACCCCCAACCCCTGCATTTAGGAATGGAGCCAGTCCCTCTAGCTCTGCAAAGACCCCTTCAGCGGTTTTATTTTTTCAGAGTGCGGTTTGAAAGCGACATGGGGAGTAATGAGAGGAACTAATTCTGCTCACTGTCGAACAAGCTGAGTACACGGTGGCAATGTGTGCGGCAGATGTGTGCCGGGGAGGCGGGCTTCTCGTGACGGGCTCTGCTATGAACGTGGGGATTCGGTTTGAGAAGCCTGCAGTTCTTCATCTTGACTCTTCTGAGGGAAGGAGCAGGGAGCTCACACCTGCACTCTGGGCGAGGTGGGGCAACCTCAGAGAGTGTCACAGCCCAGCCTGCAGCCTGAGGTCCCCCTCCCAGAAGCATGGTGTGGGTGTGAGGATGTTAGCTCCTCAGATTTATGTGCTGTCTCAGCACGGGCAACACCTTCCCTTCCTGCACAAACAATATTAAAAAAGAAAATTCCAGAGACCCTTGTGGCAGGACTCACACTATGGCCACCGATTTATTTTCTTGGTATTTAGACAGTGTAATCCAGGCTGGCGTTAAACTCCCTATGTAGCTAGGATTGAGTAAACTCAAGATCCTCCTGCCTCCACCGCCCAAATGACAAGTGTGTGCCACCATGCCTGGCTTGTTATTTATTTGAGATAAGAAGAGATGAAATTCAAACTCAGGCTAGCCTTGAGCCTCTGTCTTCCTGCCTCCGCCTTTGAGTGCTGGGGTTAGAGACATGCTCCTTCACTCATGATTCTACTTCTTGCTTGTGACTTTAGACCTGCCCTTTGCTCTCTGGGAATCTGCTCCACAGCCTCAACAAAGCCACCCTCCCTTGCCCCCCACCACCTGACCTGCCCACTGAACATCTCCCTTCCTCTCCTTTCTCCCTTCACTGACGTCTGAAGTCAAGGATGCCATATTTTAATCTAGGGGAACTTCTGTCAAAGTCAGCTTCTCTCTCTTTTGAGAGGCCACTAAGGCTCAGTACAGGCACCAGAGGAGCTGGACCCAGCCCCCAGGCTTGCTTTGTCTGGCTCACAGCCTCGGGCCCTCTGTATAGTCTTTAAAGAAGCAGTTATAGAACTATGCCCTTAGGTAGAGAGGAGCTGCGGGGTGGAGACAGGGGCACTGTTGTTGTGTGTGCATGCCTGGAATCGCATTGCACAGGAGGCTGAGGCAGGAGGGTGATTTGAAGCCAAACTGGGCTACAATGCAAGACCCGGTCATGTAGCAGCATTTCAACTGTATTTGAATAAATAAAGCTTGCCTGAAGATCTGAGAGTAAAACAGCCCCACTGGTCAGCCTTACAGACCAGGTAATGGTAAATACACCTTTAATCCCAATATCCACAATGACATGCGCCCTTATTCCAGTATCCATACTAGTTGCCATAGAAACTGGGCGGTGCATGCCTATAATCCCAGTCCTAGAGAAGATTATAAAATGGAACGAGACAGCTCTCAGACACAGTCTCATTCTGAGATTCCTGGAGGCAGGATTGCCATTTTGGACTGAGGTCGAGGTAAGAGCCAGAGGATAGCTGCTTTGCTTTTTGGGTCTTCAAGTTGAACCCCAATTTCTCTAAGTTTTTTTTATTTGTGCTTCACTGTCGGAAGAGAAAAAAGGGATAGAGAAGAAGAGGAAGAAAGAAAGGAAAGGGAAAGAGAGACAGGGAAGGAGGAGAAGAGAGGGGAGGGGAAAAGAAGGGAGGGGAGGAATTTCAGAATTAAAGCTGAGTCCAGCATCAGTCATCGAAAAGTCAGGCAGTCTTAGTGAGCATGCCCGCCAGCAGGGCCTCCCACCACTGCCTAAGAGAGCAAGCTCATACATCTCTGGGACCTTCCATTTCCCTAACCGGCACCCACCCCCACAGCCCATCCAGCCTCCTGCACAGTCCTCCTCCTCTGGTGTAGAGCAGTTGTGCATCTGTGGAGTAAATGTTTGTTCCTCGACAGAACTGAATTTAAACATTCTCCACGTGGGAAAGAAACAGGCTCTATTAACTGAAAAAAAAACAATCAACGTTGTTAATACACAATGTATGTGATAGAATAGTCAGCATCTGGGGCCCCAGAGGCCCACTGGGTCACTAGGAGGCTCTAGAGAAACGTATTTTGGGAGAACCCTATTGGCCTAGGCCAGATTGTATCCCCAGTTTCTGAATTAATCACACCTTCAAGCAGGGATGAAATCAGAATGGTACAATAGGCAGAGAAGACACCAAAGCGGACCTCAGCCAGATGCAGCATGGGGTTGGGGGAAGGGAGAGGGAGCCCTGTGGTATGTTAACTTTAGCATGTATGTGCTGTGTGTTTACTCAGTACACAACACAGCCTGGGTCCTATAGCAGCTGAGGTCAAATAGAGAGCATTCGTTAGACTTCCTGGGAACCCACATTCCACAGAGCACCCACGCAAGCAAAACCCTCCCTGCTTGGAGTTTCCAAACTGTCCAGCAATCACAGACACCAGCTCGGATGACAGGAATAAACAGACATGGGAGAAAGAACGTTCCAGTCCACTCTCATGCTGGCAAAGACATAAAGGTGCAGGCTTGAGTCTTCCCAACTCTGAGAAGCTCAGTTCAGGCAAAGCATCAGCCTAGAAAGTGATGCTTTATACACGCACTGTAGGAATCAAACTGTCTGAGGGTAAGGATCCTCTTACACACAAGGGTGGCATCCACACACCGGCTGCTCAGCCAATGTTTGTCAAAGGAACAGATCCAAACATCTATTAAGAACATTCTAGCGCAGACACTCTGCTAGGAACTCAGACACTAAAGAGACATCATTCTACAGAGGATTTAAAGCAGAGAGAGAAGTTAAGCCCAGGTCTATGATGACCTTGGAATCCAGCACTCCAGAAATCTGGACTACATTGTGAAACCCTGTCTCATGGAGGCTGGGATTCTTTGTATAAGGGAGAGGAATTGCTAGGTAGAAAAGTAAGGAATTGCTATACAGTGTGACTGCTACAAAGACATGGGGCAACACGAACAGATTGAGGACCTCGGAGAAGGTGACATTTTAGCTGAGATCAGAAGACCTGGTGTCAGGAAGGGACAGTTGAAAGAAGAACAGCAAGCAAGAATATAAGAGAAGGCTCCATGAGGTGTGGTCACCAGGGGGACACAGACAACAATTGCACACATCAAACAAGTATCCATCAAGTCAGACCATGATGGGAAACCAGATCCAGTTAGGACTTGCAGGCAACCCTAGGAACCATGACTAGGGGTTCTACACAACCCCTTCCAGGTCCTCCTTCCAGAAAAAGAATAGACATATTGCCTTTATTAGCTGTACCAGTGTTTAGTTTTTGGACCTAGAAAGCGAGGATTACCTGTATCCCCAGTTTATAGATTAAACGTTTGAGGATCTAGATGCTGAGTGACTGCTGATACAGGGTGGTAAGAGTGAGCCACACAATCCCAAAGTTGGACAGCAAGGAGAGATGCTGCAGCTGGAGAGGGCTGGTGAAGACAGGGATGGGGTACGATGGAGGAGTGGGGAACAGTCCTCTACATACACAAGCCTTCCTGACTCACAAGTACAACAGGGCCTGGTAGCTAAGATGATGTCAATGTGGGGAGGCTGAATGTCAAGGGTCATTCTCTACTCTCAGCCTAGATGATGACTCTGGAGACCAACCAAGGTGATGTGACCTAGCATATAAGATGTACCTTGATTCCCTGGATTCCTCCTCCTTTCCCATCCAGAGATCTACAGCTATAACCTCTAGAGAACCAAAGACAGAGCTAAAAGAGAAATATGAGTACCTTCTAGTGATCTGTTTAGCATCTATAAATCTATAATTTTTATTTTAGCCATGCTTGTCAAAAACCTCAAAGGATGTGAAGTCAACGGTTGTATTCTTGGACTAGAGACTCATGGGTAATTGTTAAAGATGGGCTCATTGAAGGAACTTGAATAGATTCCTTCCTGAATTGGGTCTGGCAATTGACTTTTGACTTTTTCTTTTAAAAAAGGAGGCAGTGAACTAGAGAAATAGCTGGGCTGGATAGAAGGCTCAGTGGTTAAGAGAACTGACTGATCTTCCAGAGGACCAGGGTTTGAGTCCAAGCATCAATATCAGGAGGCTCACAACCTCCTCTAAGTCTAGCCCCAAGGAGGTCCTACATTCTCTTTTGGCCTTCACACACACACACACGCACACACACACACACCTACATATACATGAATAAAAATAAAGGGGAAAAATTTTTAAATTTGTATTTATTTTATGTGCGTAAACATCTTGCCTACATATGTATCTGTACAAACCCTTGGCAACTACAACACAGAGGCCCACTCAAAGTTGGAACATCTTGGCAACTGAGCCGGGCAGACTCTATAATAAGGTGACACTACAATGTCTCTTGCATCAGACTCCACAGATCCACATCTGGGCTCTACTGCCTCATCATGGACCCTTGGGTGAATCCCAACATCTGTATCTTGTAAGAAAACACAAGAGTGTCCGTTCCATGGGCATCATGTAAGAAGAACATGGGGGTAGAGGAGGGAGTGTCCAGTCTCACTTCAGCTTGATATACAGTGATTTGTTGATATCCATGGGATGCCCACCTGTGTCTGAAGAAAAACACTGGAGGAGGAGTGGATGGGAGGAATGGGGGGTCTGGGAAGGGGAAAGGGAGAGAAAGCATTGGTTAGGATGCAAAACCAAGAAAAAAAAATGCTATGGGACAATGGTCTGTACCCTGCCAGGCAGGAAGTATAGGTGCAGTGATCAGGCAGGAAGTAGAGGCAGGGCAATGAGGATTCTGGGAAGAGGGAAATTCTTTCTACAGTTGTGATCCAGACACAGAACAAGCAAGATGTGACTGCCTTGCCGAAAAAGGTACAGAGCCACATGGCTAACATAGACAAAAGTAATAAACTAATATAAGTTATAAGAGTTAATAAGAAGTCTGAGCTAATAGGCCAATCAGTTTATAGTTAATGTAGACCTCTGTGTGATTTCTTTGGGACTTAACGACTGCAGGAACTGGTCAGGATAGAAAACCTCAGAAAACAAAAAATTAAAAATTTAAAGAGGGAAGACACAGGGTACAGTCACAATCTGGACAGTGCAAAGCCACACTCAGAAAGTGTAAATACCTCAATGCCCAATTATCCAAAAGAAGAAGGGGGGCAGGATGGCTGTGACTCACGCCTATTAATGCCAGCACTCAGGAGGCAGAGGCAGGCAGATCTCTGAGTTTGAGGCCACCCTGGTCTACAGAGTGAGTTCCAGGAGAGCCAGGGGTACACAGGGAAACCGTGTCTTGAAAAACAAACAAACAAAAGGCAATTTTTTCAATTCAAACATTTTCAACGTTCAATTGATTGGCTCCCAGAAGGAATATATTCAGCATGGTGGCACACACCGTGACCACAGTGTCATGATTACGGGTCCCATGGTAGGTAAAAGACAAATAGACCTCACAAACAAAGCTTGACAGAGGAGTTTATTGCCATAAAGGGGGTGGGAGAGAAAAGAGAGAATGGAGAGAGAGAGAGAGAGAGAGAGAGAGAGAGAGAGAGAGAGAGAGGCAGAGAGTGGGGTAGAGCAAGAAGAAGAGAAAGACAGAGCAGGACAGAGAATTGCCTCCTCAGAGAAAATGGCAGAAAGGGATCATGAGTGGGCGGAGCTTGTGTCTTAAAGGAACTGGGTACTGTCTGCCATGCATACAGGCGTGAGGCATTATGCCAGGTTCCCGAGGGGCGGGGCCAAGGTGTGCCTCGATGCTAAGAACAGCACTTGGGAAGAGGAAGTTGGACAGCAAGGAGCACAGCGTCAGCCTGGACTACAAGAGACCCTGTCTCAAACAAGAAAGGAAATGGCTCCGGGTACAAAGCCACTTCCCACCAAGCCTGATGACAATGAATTCACTCGCTAAGGCCCACAGGGCGGAAGGAGAGAACCTACTCCCGGAAGTTGTCCTCTAACCTCCTGAAGTCCACCGTACAGCACTAGGCTGCAACTGGGCCTGTTTGTTACCTCCTGGTCACGTGAACAACTTGGCTACCCTAAGAAAAGCAGAGACCTGATGCTATCGTCTGCGTGCTCCTTCGAGGTCAACAAGCAGCCACTGAGACTTTCCAAACAGCCCAGCCAGTGGCATGCTCTGGGGCTGTGCACACGGGCTGGGGTAGAGGGGGGCATGAAAACCTGAATCATTTAACACAGAGCCGCGGAAGACAATGGGTGATATTGTAGGTTGAGGAGGCTAAAACCTGAGAGCCCTGGGGACCTGGCAGCATCTCTCTCATCATGGGTCTGAAAGCTGCATTCCTTCACTTCCCTGGTTGCTGCAAATCCCTCCTGCTTATTAGGCAGGTAAGACTGGTCCTTTTTATGTAGAAACAATAGGCTTTCTGCCCGACTGGGCTGAGGCCTAACAGAAAATAAAAAATTCAGCAGCTCTGAGTCTGTCACCTCCAACGTACATCTGGAAAGCATTTTCTGTTGATATAAAAATGGATGGAACGTATATGTGCTTATGAAGCTGGGGTATTGATCAGAAAAACACTGAGGAGTGACGGCCACTCTGATTCCAATATCAGCTTCCAGAATGGGCTGTGCATTGGTTCTAGGGCTCATTCATTCAAATCGAGGCCAAATGCCTGGTGAACATGGCTTCATCCACACCCTTCTCTCCATCGGTACCATTTCTGAATCCCTACCAAAGCCAGATTCCATCCCATTACCCCCCACTGCCTTGGAGCCGATCTATTAAAAATCTGTCGATTCCAGCCTTCTCTGACCCCATGTCTTACTTCACTCAAACCCAGGGCTCTGACCTGAGGAGCAACAGGCGCCGTCAGCAAAGTGCTTGCTGTCCAAGCACGAGGGAACCTGACCTTCATCACCAGCATCAACATAAATAAGCCAGGCATGGTGGTAGCGGCCAGCAACCCAGCCTGCAAAGATAAAGACAGACAGATGACAGGGTCTTCTTGATGGCCAGCCCGTCTGGTCTAATGTGTGAACCTGAGACCAATGAGACACCCCATCTCAAACAAAAAGGGGGCCAGCACCTGAGAGACGACACATGAGTTAGTAAAAAATCCACGAGGGCTTTCGGCAGCATCTGCTCAGAGCTGGGTCTTCTGATCAGGTCCGCTCTCATCCCCTGTAATGGCTAATCTTTTCAATGCACTTTCTGAACTTAGAATCACCAGGGGTGGTGGTGGGGCTGTAAGAGTAGTCTCAGAAAGAATTAAGAGTGGAAGGAAGACACACTACAAATGTTGTAGTACCAATCCATAAGCTGAGGTCGAAAACTTTAAAAAAAAAAAAAAAGACAGATAAAGTCAGCATCCCCCTCCTCTGCCTCCTGTTGCATTGAGATGGGAGGAGAGGAGAAGTCCCAGCCATACACAGTCCCCACACACACACACAAGCCCCTGCTCCACCTCCACCTCCATGGAGTTGGGTGCTGCCATAATGGACTTGTCCCCTTCAAATGTGAACCAAAGTCACTCCTTCCTCCCTTGAGTCGCTCTCCTCAGGTATTTGGTCACCGCAACAAAAGAAGAAATCGATGCATCCTCACTGAGCCTTCGAGAGACACAGTCACTTCAAAGCCCCTTTTTAAATTGCATCACATTTATTTATGGGGGTGGCGCTTGTGTCACAGCTTGGGGTGGGGGGAGAACATGTGAGAGTTCCAGAAGTTGAACTAAGCTCGCCATTGCCAGGCTCCCAAAGAGCCATCTCGCCAGCCCCTCCCGCCACTTTTGTGATTTTCCTCCACCTCGTGTTCAGAGACTTCACTGTAAAGGGTCTATCGCAGCATCTAACGCTTAGGCTGCAGAGCGGGCTCCACTCTGTGCTGCTGGGGACAGAGAGATGCCCCTCATTATTCTTCCCACTCTTGTCTCCCCGTCTCTCTCTGACTCGACAATCCCATGATGCTCTATCACATCTCTGAATCCTTTACTCTTTCCCGTCTTATCCACTGCTACTCCTCCTGCTTCCATCCTTTGCATTGCCTTATGCTCAGCTGTCTCTTCGTTCTTTTATTTGCTATTTTGCATGTGTTTATTTAGGGGGTGAGGGTACACACGCTACAGTTAGCATGTGGAGGTAAGAGGGAGGGGAAAGGAAAATGGCCAGGCATGATGGCACATCCCTTTCAAACCTGAACTCAGGAAGCAGAGGCAGGAGGATCTCTGTGAATCTGGGGGTCAGCCTGGTCTACTTAGAATGTTTCAGGCCAGCTAGGGCTATAGAGTGAGACCTTGTCTTAAGAGAAGGAGGAGAGGGAAGAGGGGGAGCAGGAGGAGGAGAAAGTAAAAGAGGAAGAGGAGGGGAAAAAATCATATTTTTCAGGTTTACAATTTCTGGATTTTATTTCTTCTTTGAAGCTCTGCATCCTTTGTTTTACTCTGGGTCAGGTTGGTCAGTTGGTCGGTTGGGTTTTGAGGCAGAGTTCATGAAGCTCGGGTTAGCCTTGGAATCACTATGGAGTGGCGGCTGGTACCTTGTCTCCGTCTCCAAGTACTCAGATTCCAGATGAGCCAGCAGGCCTAGCTCTATAACTTTTTAACCATCTTAAGAGCTTATTAACCATGAGGATTCTTATCAGATGCCCCCATCCCACCCACTGAGTGATATGCACTCAGGTCCCCTATCCGCAACCATTATGTGAACAACCTGTGGGTCTGTGTTCACATGTGTTTTCTTTTTCTCTCGGTTTCCAGCCACCTGGTCTTTTCGCCATCATAATTTTTGATTGGATAATGTGAAAGATGGTTGAGATACAGGCTGCTATCACATCCCTCTAAAGCTGTAGGAGGCAGACAGACTGGTACACAGCCATTTAGAGATGAGGACTTCCAGCTTGGGTAGGACTGTCTAGAGCAATGTTGGCTTTACTCTTTTTGTTTTGTTTTTGAGGCAAGGTCTCTCTCTCTCTCTCTCTCTCTCTCTCTCTCTCTCTCTCTCTCTCTCTCTCCCTCCCTCCCTCCCTCCCTCCCTCCCTCCCTCCCTCTCTCTCTCTCTCTCTCTCTCTCTCTCTCTCTCTCTCTCCAGTCCTGGTTGGGTTGGAATTAAGGATGTATGCCAGAATGGCCTCAAACTCACAGAGATGTTTCTTCTGCCTCTGCCTCTCAAGTGCTGGGATTAAAGACATGCACCCCTATACCTGGCAGCCTTACACTCGAGATTTGGTATTTACGCCAGGCATCATGGGATACATTTGAATCCCAGCTTTAGGCAGGAGGTGGGGACCAGGGGAAAGGTTAATAATGCATAAAGATTGACAAGAGCTCCAAGTCAGCATGGGCTCCAACTCCAGCAAGTTACCCTCTGACCTCCACACGTGCACTGAGGCATTCTTACGCACATGCACACATGTGCATGTACGCACAAGAGAGAGAGAAAAAAAATAAAAGTAATTTTTAAGAGAATATTAACTCCTTTCAGCCTCCTTGATAATAATTTGATTAGTTGAACTCCTTGATGGCCCTTGTCTGAGAAAACTTGACATTATCAGGACAAGAAGTTTTTTACTGATTTGGCTGATTAATTATTTTTTGATTGTTCCTAATTGAGCTATATATTTTTCTCTGCTCCCCTCCCTTCCTCCTACTCCCCCTTCTACCTTCTCTCATGATACTTACAATCCCAGTTTTCTCAGGAGATCTTGTCTTGTTTTACTCCCCATGTAGATTAGATGGCTAATTGTTTTTGAGACAGCATCTCAAAACATACCAGTTTACCAGTTTGTTTACCAGTATGTATACCGGGTAATATACCTGGGCTAACCTTGAACTCACAATTGTCCTGTCTCACCTTCCCAGCTGCTGGAATTGCAGGCTCCAGAAAGGCACGTGTTTCTGGAAAAGAGTAAAAGAGAGTAGGTGAGAGGGCTCAGCCACCAAGCCTGACTTCAAGTCCACGTGGTGGAAAGAGAGAACTGTTTCTGAAATTTTTCATCTGACCACTATCTATGGCAATATGCACACACACACACACACAAGCACACATGTGAAAACTTTTTTTTTTTGGTTTTTAGTATTTTTTTTTTCAAGACAGGATTTCTCTGTGTAGCCCTGGTTGCCCAGGACTCACTCTGTAGACCAGGTTGGCCTTGAACTCACAGAGATCCGCCTGCCTCTGCTTCCCAAGGGCTGGGATTAAAGGCCTGTGCTTCCACCATCCAGCTGTGAAAACTTCAAGTGTAAGAAAATTCTGGTGTATAAATGTTCAGCTAGAAAAGAATCCTGGTCATCCAGGGAGAACAAAGTCACTTTACTCCCTGTAAACTCTAGGCTTGGGAGCAAGTCCTGTGCAGGGATGCTCCCATCTCCACAGCTTCATGAGCACCTGGCTCTCAGCACATGGAGGACAGCTTCATTCTAAGCCATCTGAAATGCTTTTTCATCCACTCCGTGCCTCTGCCCACCAACAGGCAGCCCTCAGGCCTCCTGACCAGGAACACCACGGGTGCCAACACGATTCTGGCACTGCTCACAGCTTGCTCCGCAGGCCTGGGAAAGCATGGAGCCTCAACACCACATTCATTTCCCCGTTGCCAGCACAACAATAAAACGCACTTCCCAGGGAGCAGGGGGAATTAATTACTTGAGCGTTTATTAAGTGCTTTGAAGATGAATGTGTGAACTGCTCACTTTTTTCCTTCCTTGCCCTCGGGTTTTCCTGAGCAGGACGAAGAGTCTGCAACAGCCAAGTTCACAGCTTGCATGGAAAGTTCAGGGTATTTCATAAGGGCACAGGAACGTAGTAACTCTCCTGGAATTGGCTGTGCGGGCTCAGGATAAAAAGAAAACTGCCCCTAAATGGTTCAGTCATATTCCCCTGTTACAAGTTGGAAGCTTGCACAGAGATGTTGGCCTGGTTTCTCCTTGGTCTCCAGGGAGTATCTGTCACATCTCCTGTGTGCCCTGGAGCACATCAATAAAGAAAACAGAAACGTCCTCCAACATAGAATTCATAGTCCACAGAGTGTACACAATATAAACAAGAAAGACAAGTTTCACCGCACACATGTAACACGTGGTGAGGAGGTGATGAATTAGCGAAGGGCAGGTCGGAGATGCAGCCAGGTGTGGTGATGCATGCCTGAATCCCAGTGCCGAGAGACCGGGACAGTAGGAATGCCAGGAGGTCAAGGCCAACCAAGGATGTAGGATATAGATAGCAGATAGAAAGATGATAGATAGATTGATAGACAGACAGACAGACAGACAGACAGACAGATAGATAGATACGTACGTACATACATAAACAGACAGATAGATGATAGATAGATAGATAGATAGATAGATAGATAGATGATTTAAAAAAAACCCTGTTGAAAGAGACAGAGCAATTAATATAAAAGAGAAGGGGGACGCCTCCATTTGGTGACGGGTGATCAGACAAAAATAGCATTTGAATGAAAACACGGAAGGAAGGGAGACGAAGAGAGGGGAAGTCGCCAGGGTCTACAGGAATAGAGCTTCCCTGTGGTGAGTGATGGGTAATAGAACTGAAACAGAAGCTTCTTCAGAGAGGAGCATGGAGTTCAGTCTGTCTGCAGTGAGGAAAACTAAGAGAATGAAAGAATGAGACAATATGGGTAATGGTGGACATGGGGCGCACACATGGAGGGATCGGTGGAGGAGGCATGGACATGTATGTGGATGTATGTATGTGGCCATGTAAGTGGGTGGGCAGGTAGACAGATGAATGGTTGGATGGATAAATGAGTTGGTGGATGGACAGACGGATGGGTGGACGAACGAACAAGCAGGTGGACGGACAGGTGGATGGATGGATGGAAGGATGGATGGATGGATGGATGGATGGATGGATGGATGGATGGACAGACGGACGGACAGGTGGATGGGTGGACATGTGGACGAATGGATATGTAGATAGACAGGTGGGTGGGTGGGTGGATAGATATATAAATGCATGGGTGGGGAGGCATATGAATGGATAGGTGGGTGGAAGGATGTATGAATTGGCAGGGGGCAGGGGTTAGTTCCGGTTTTGTTTTTATTTTTTTCTGAAACCCACTATGTAACCTAGGAAGGTCTCAAACTCATGATGAACCCACTGTCTCAGCTTCACAAAAGATAGACTTATTTAGTGATAGGAGCAGCAAGCTGTGGCCCGGCTCCTGGCTAGCTTTACCCGAAATAATTACATGGAAATTGTATTCTTTTAAACACTGCCTGGCCCATTAGCTCTAGCTTTTTACAGGCTAACTCTCACATCTTGATTAACCCATTTCTATTAATGTGTGTAGCACCACGGTAAGGATTCTAGCCTACATCTGTCTCGGGTAGGAGAATCATGGTGACTGACTCACTTCCCTTATTCCCAGCATTCTGTTCTGTCTACTCCACCCACCTATGTTCTGACCTATCAGGCCAAGCAGTTTCTTTATTAATTAACCAATGAAAGCAACACATAGAAAGAAGACCCACCTACATCAGACTTACAGATATGAGACACTATACTTAGCTTAGGTAGAAGTTTTAACAGAAGTCATCAGGACTCTTGGTTGCAACTAAACTACCTCTAATGCAAGCAAAATATGATTGTTCTGGATAATAGACCCACGATCAATGCTTCGGTCTTGCCTGCCTGCCCCCACCTAGATTTATAGTAAACATTGGCTCTCTAAAGCTCTGAACGGTGATGCAGCTAAAAGGAATAGAACCCAAAACATGTCTGATTTTTCTCTCATTTCAACATATCCACCATGGAATCCTTTTCCATATAACAGACTCAGCTTAAACTTCTGAGAGGGATGCAGTGATCTGATGTCAGGACAATGTGAGCATCAGAGGAATGGAGAGGGGCCCAGCCCAGAAGCGTCCGTGTTGGATGGTGGTACTATGAAGTTCATGGGAAGTGACTGTTTCCTAAGAAGATATGAGATTGAGGGTGACTGTTTCCTAAGAAGATCTGAGATTGAGGAGAGGTCAGGGCAGTCCAGTAAGTGGACACCGAAGGGGACAGGGCAGCCTTGCCCTCCTTGGCCCTCAGCACTTGCAGAAGTTAAAGCAGTTCCTGAGAAAGCACTGAGCCCCTCCCCCAAGCCTCCTGGGGCAGAGGCTTCTGAAGTTCTGGGTACTGGCCATGGACTCTCAGTCTGCTCGTGTGCAAAAACAATTTTAAAGCAAATTCTGAGCAATAAATAAATAAATGCCCCCTTGGGCTTCAGAATTCTGCCACCATCCAGTTCTGTCTGTCCCCAAATGGAAAAGATAATAATAAATTAACTTGTCTCTGTGATTTCTTCAGAGACTTTAAAATACAAACAAAATTTTGTTGTTGTTAAGAAGAGAAAAAAAGCAGGGCCTCAGCAGCCAACCCTGACCTCAAATTTCTGAGGATGACCTTAAACTTCTGTCTTGAACTCCTGTCTCTGTCTCCCAGGTTTGAGGATTACAGGCAGATACCACACATGGTTTATGCTGTTGGTTCTGAGACACAGTCTTACTATGGGTCCCAGGCTGGCCTCAAACTCACCATCCCCCTGCCTCAGTCTCCACAGCCAGCTTAAGATGACTAGATTCTTCTTTATAGGCACCCTGAAAGATTGCTGGTATTTCTTTTTTCTTCAGCTTGATGTAGCTTGTTTAATTACTTACCTGCTTCTTGCTTTTGCCATTGTTCTGATAGACACTGAAGTCCTTGCTTCTTGTGTTGGCCCCCCATGAGTCACCAGCACAGTGACAGCCATAAGTGGACATTTAATGAGATCCTACATTTATGAAAGGGTAGATGGCATCTTTGTAATGCTTACACTTAGGGAGCTAACATTGAATTGGAAATTCAAGACCAGCCTGGAGTACACAACAAGACCCTACCTCAAAAATAAAGGTGAATAGGCAGGGGATAGAGATAGAGCTGTCGGTAGAGGGCCTAACATGCTGGAAGCTCTGGGTTTGGTCCCTAGGACCGTATAAATAGAATGTGGGGATCCCATGCTAATGCTTGGGAATTGGAGACGGAAGGATCAGATATTCAAGGTCATTCTCTGCCTCATAGTAAGAGGCTAGCCTAGGCTACATGAGACCCTGTCTCAATCACCCCATCAGTCAAGTGAGCTAATAAATACATCCCTACTCCACCTTCCTAGGGTAGGGAGCTACAGGTCTTTAAAAGATGCTGATTTGGGAACCAGACTCTGGGTCTGGCTTGTGGCAGAGCCTGAAGTACGCTCCTAAATACCCCTGGTGCCACAGTTCCTCCCCTAGGGCAGAAAATATCAAGGTTAATAACTCAGCTGATAAATGGAAGACTGGGCGGAGTGAGGCAGAGATGGTGGTTATTAAGTTCTGCCTGATGCGTGGATGAAAGGCCGTCTTTGGAGGGATTAGTACCATTAAGGATGAGCTGGGTCTGGTTCCGGCTTTAGCCAGGGGCTGGAGAAGGCCTCGGGAGCACTGTTCATCAAAGTGCCGCTGCAGAGGCAAGCTGGGACACACCGGCACTGTCATTAACCCCCGATCACCAGTTTCTGGCCTTCTACCAGGAAGAAAAAGGTCTGTGCCGCACCCTGAGAAGGATCCCGTGGACACAGGGACAAGTGTCCTGGCTCCTGGTTTCTGTTTGCTGTGTGGCTTCTTCCCCAGGAGTTGAGCACCCACTGTATACCCAAGTGCGTCCCACCTGTGGTGCCTAACAGATTGTTGTAGCAACATTCTCAAGGGTCCAGCTCGAGACCATCTAATTTAAAGCTTAAAAAACTGAGACTCGGGGTGATGATGCAATGGCCAGCTAAAGACAGACTCCAACTCCCATATCAAGGTCCAAGGCTGGGGTCTTCCAGTCAAGAATATGATCGGCCAGCCAGATACTGGCAATAAATAAATAAATAAATAAGAGGTAAAATAAAACTCCTAGGGATCTTGATCTTGACCTCACACTCTCCTTCCTTGGCTGAAGAGACAGCTCAGTGGTTAAGAGCACTTACTGCTCTTGCAAAGGACCCCCAAAGTCAGTCCCCCGTTGCCCAGAGCCCATGGCAGGTGGTTCACACCCACCTGTAACTCCAACTCCAGGGGATTCGATGCCACTGGCTTCCGTGGGCGTCTTCACTCTTGTTCACACACCCACACACATGCGCACACACCTACACATAATTAAAATAAAGAAATAATACACTCCTTCCCATTCCGGGATGCTTAATTTTGACTAGGTAAAAAAAAAAAAATCACCATAGAAACAGACCCCTAGGCGTTTCTGTGAGGCAGGCTCTAGAATGGATGAACTGAGCTGGGTGCACCCACCATAACTGTGGGCATCTCCATCCTTTGAGATAGGTTCCTGGAGTGAATTGCAAGGTGAAAGTAAGTTGAGTGCCTGCATTTATCTCTCTCTCTCTTCTTCCTGACTGCGGGTGCCATGTGTCAGCTCATCACCCTCCTGCCTCCGTACCTTCCCCGCCATGACGGATTGAACCCTCAAACTGTGGTGCAAAACAAACCCCTTCCCTGCCCTAAGTTGTTTTTGCTATGGATTTTGTCTCAGCAACAATGAAGTAACTAGTACATCTCTTAGCAGCAGCACAGTAGCTCTGCTCTTGGGATCTTTAGGTCCATACCCCCTGGAGAGAGGTCCCAAGCGCATCTCTTGGAAGAATTTTCCAACTTTCAGATCGACATAGAGCCAGAAAGATGGGTCTTGCACAGATTCAAGAAAACCTGGGGTTTTCTTACATCTTTAAATATCTTTTTCGTTGCACTTGTTTGTTTGTTCCTGGGGGATTTGAGATTACCACGGTACATATGTGGAGGTCAGACAACAGCCCACAGGAGCTGACTCTCTCCTTTTGCCATTGAAGGTCCCCAGAGCTGAACTCAGGTCATCAGACTTGGAGACAAGTACCCTTTGCCCACCGAGCCATCTCAACCGCCCTTAGCACTCAGCCACCTACCTTGCTATCACATGTTGCCAAGTCTACTGGGAGCACTCCTTGATCAGAGCTATGCTACCTAAGATTCCACGTAGGGCTTTCTAGATCTCGAGAGTCCTGTCTTAGTTTACCCAACTGTAGAACGGACACAATTGATTTCCTCACAGTTAAGAACATGAAACACTTCTCTTCCACCTTGAATTTCGCTCTTTATGATTGCATCTTAAAGATCTTAGGCAGGACTCTACAGATTTCTGTCTTCCTTCCTTCATTCATTCAGTTAGTGGCTATTGAAATTACTTCACATCCTGTAGTACAATCAGCCCTGAAGAACATAGGGTCAAGAGCAAAATAAATGCATGCATGTATGCACACAGGGTCGATAGACTCCTGTGATAAAAACAGAAAATGAGCTGAAGAGATGGCTCAGCGGTTAAGAGCACTGGCTACTCTTAGAGATTCGAGTTCAATTCCCAGCACCCACATGGTGGCTCACGACCATCTACAATGGGATCTAAGGCCCTCTTCCAGCACACAGGTGTGCATGTAGAACACTCATATGTGAAATAAAGCTTAAAAAATAAAAATAAATAAATAAACAGAAAACAGATAAAAACCCTTTTTAGTTTTTTATGTTTGTTTTTTTGTTTTGTTTTGAGAGATCTGTGAACCGAAGTTTGAAAGAGGAAGGGCTGTGATGTCACAAAATGAAAAAAACTGAATTGCCTGGGAGTATTTTAAGAGTAGCATTTTTTAATTTATTTACGCTGTGGGGTGTGTGTATGTGTGTGTGTGTGTGTGTGTGTGTGTGTTCATATTTGTGGATGGGAGTGATGTGGTGCCCGTGTGGAAGTCAGAGGACATCTAGGACGTCTCGAAGGAGTTTGTCCTCTCCTCCCATGTGATTCCAGTGACTGGACCCAAGCTGTCAGTCTTGGTGGCAAGCTCAATGAGCCATCTCCAGCCCATTGTTTCAAGAGTAGCATTTTTGCTTTTTTTGTTGTCTGTAAACTTTATTTAATGTGACATTGTCCGTGTTCCCACCCATTACCTCTGTGTTGAGGGAGGGCTGCAGAAAGCCCTTCTGGCCATCCTCCTTCTTCCTCCATTTCTCCATCCATAAAATGGCATTAATGATAACCCCAAGAATAGCATCCACTAATGATCTGAGGACTCTAAGATGCTGTGAGCACTCTCTAAAAGGTGGGACGGGGCCATGGCCTGAGATGCACTTTCTGCCTGTGAGATACGCAATTCCTTCATGCACATGGAAGCCTAAGATGCATGAAAAGCCAGCCCAGCCTCTGGGAAGAAGCCACACAGGCATTGGAAGGGCACAGATCCCGGAGTGATGGGCCAAATGTCGAGAGGGGATGAGGATGCGTGTGCCTTTATGTCCGGGTCACTTGTTCCAGTGTAGCCTGGCAGCTCCCAACTGAAAGTTACTACCATCTGCTCCATGACCTCAATCCATGTGGTCCCATGAGAACTGCAACAGGCGGCCCCAGCGGGCAGGCTGGCACCAACCGAGGCTGGAAATGGGTCACCTCCGGGAGCCTCCAGTTTGATCTGAGCATTGTTGTGGGACAGGGTGTGAACGGGGAGGGGCCTAGACCCCACCTATGAATAACTGTCAGAGCTGAGAGTGTTGCATTGGGATCAGGAAGGAAGCATCCAGATCATAAAAGCCACACTGTATGTGTCATGTGACACCTGCCTTTGCAGGAACAGGGTAACTTCAGCAGAGCATCACATGTGAATAACAGCTTCAAGGTGGGCAAGGTGTACCTCTCTGAATCTAGTACTTAGAAGGTTGAGGCAGGAGAACATGAGTTCAAAACAAACCTGAGCTACAAAGTGAAATCCTGTAGATAATAGTAATAGTAGTCATAGTCGTAAAATAACAATAACAGCTGCTTTGGGCAGAAAAGATGGCTCAGTCAGTGGGCAAGGTGCTTGCTGAACAAGCACAAGGACCCAAGTTCAATCCCCAAAGGAGCTGAAGAAAGGAGAATCCTCAGGCACCTGCACACACATGAACATACTTGTGCATATATGCATGCAAACACTGCACATGCATACAAACACACACAAATAAAATAAGAACATTGGGCTAAAGAGGTGGCTCAGTGATTACGAGCACTGACTGCTCTTCCAGAGGACTAGAGTTTAATTACCAGCATCCATGTGGCAGCTCATGGCTTTAACTACAGTTCCGGGAACCTAACGTCCTCTTCTGGCCTCCACAAACACCTGCATTCACAAGCACATACCCACCCAAGTACAAACACATACACACAATTTAATTGTTTAAATCTGCATAGGATAGTGGATAACTAGAACTAATAATGTGTATGCCCATCCACTGGGGAACAGCTAATTGGTGAGGTATACTCATTCAATGGAGTGCCATACAGCATAGAAAAAGCATACTAATGAGAAAAATATTGTAGGAATATTGGTAACCACAATAAAATGAAATAAACAAAACATGTAGAAATATCTGGTAGGAATCAATCAATGCAAAAATACTAATATCAAAACTATACCATTTCTCCATCTGTTCCTCCCTCTGTGTGTGTGTGCTCGTGCATGTGTGTGTGAAAGAAAGAAAGAGAGAGAGAGAGAAAAGATAGATTTGTTCCAATTATTCCACCAATTAAGGACCCTCTTGAGCAAAATCAAGTGGTGTGCTTATTTGCCTGAGTTGCCTGAGTTTGTGCCCAAGAAATGGGGGCTGATGCAGAGGGCTGTACCTCACAGGATGGGCCACAAA
The DNA here is from genome assembly GCF_014885135.2 of Alexandromys fortis. Classification (NCBI taxonomy): domain Eukaryota; kingdom Metazoa; phylum Chordata; class Mammalia; order Rodentia; family Cricetidae; genus Alexandromys; species Alexandromys fortis. The sequence goes on along the minus strand of NW_026067985.1, from coordinate 1,273,646 downwards.
AGAGCAACTGCCTCCACAGTCAGTGTGCCACCTGATTTCCTGCACACACACACACACACACACACACAAATGCACATGCACACATACCCACACATGTGCCAAATGCACAGGCACATGCACACATATACACGTGTGCAAATGTACTGGCACACACACATCACACATACACACAAATGTACAGGCATATGCACACATGCACACACACATGCAAATGCACAGGCACACACACACATCTGCTTTCTGAAAACATGAACTCTAACATCCCCTAGACCTTTAAGAGCAAAGCACGAGATCTACTAGTGCAATAAAATTACATTATCTTTCTTTAATCTGTGGGGGGGATGCAATTACGTTATCTTTCTTTGATCTGTGTATGTGGGAGGGGTGCATCTACTGAGGTCAAAGAACAACTTCAAATGTCAGTTCTCTCTATCTTGTTTTCAGACCAGGTCCTGTTGTCCTTGGTGCTTGATGCTGACACACCAGGTTCTGAGGATTGGTCCACTTCTGCTCCTTGTCCCACCAACCAGGCTCTCTGCGAGACTCTCTCTAAAGGAGAAGGAAGACAAGGAGAAGAGGAGAAGACATTTAACATTGCCATTACACTTAAAAGGTAGACCCTACTGATCATGGTGGCTCACTCACCCTTAATCCCAGCACCAGGGAGGCAGAGGCAAGAGCATGTCTGTGAGTTTGAGGCCAGCCTGGCCTGCATTATGAGCTTCTGGCTAAAGAGGGCTCTATCAAAAGACCCTGTCTCCAAAGATGGGGAAGAGAGTGGAAGACTGGACCCTAAGATAGCTCAATGAGTAAAGGTGCTTTCTGTCAAGTCTGACGACCTGTGTTCAATCCCCAGGACCTACATGGTAGAAGGAAAGAAACTACCCCACACATACAATAAATAAATAAAATTTAGATCGAAGTAAAAAGGAAAGAGAAAGGTAGGTGGTTACATAAAGCAATCCATTTTTGCAGTGTTTTGTTTTGTTTTGGGGGTGCTGGGAATTGAACCTAGGGCTTTGTGCCCGTTTGGGAAGTGCTTCGTCACTGAGCCGTATTTCCAGACCTATTTCTGCCATTTCTAGAAGAGTGCTGGGGCCGTGCTGCAAGAGAACCAGATACCCTCTTCTGGAGTCGGCTGATTGATCGATGGATGAGTGCATGATGCCCCACCCAGAGGCCTAATAGCTGCGGGAGTCAGGAGGGCGCCATAAATAACACACTAACGAGGAGTGATGCTGAGGCCAGGAATGCCCCAGCGGCAGAGCTCTGAGCTCTGAATAGGCCATGAAACTGGATCCCGCCTGCCCTCTCTCCCAAGAAGGTGCCTGGAAAATCTACAGCCGGGCACACTGGCAGAAACATAGAGGTGAAGGGCCTTGGGTCAACCAGAACCCTCAGCCCACATCCCACCGGCCACCGCACATGCTTCCGGCTGCCCCTGCCAGCTGCTGCCAGAGAGGCGAAGCCCCCCCACCCCACCCCACCCCCGCTCCCCTGTGAAACAACCGGGCTGCGTGCATGCTGCCTCGCGTGTTTTGGCAGGCCTGTGAGGAAAGCTCGCAGAGCACCTGCTCCTGGGGTGTGTGCAAGCTCCCCCCGCTTTCCCTGGGCCCTGAATGATCCTTGGACGTGCCCTGGGCCCTGGCCACCGTTTTTTTGCAGTAATCAGAGCAACGAAGCCCATCTGCTGCTTGTGGGGGGTGGGGCCCCAGGCGAGTCTTGCCAAGCATGAGGCCTTCCAGAGGAAGAGGTGGCTCAGCCAGCCCGACCCTGCCAAGAGAATCTGGGAAGTACAGGCCACCTCTAAGACTCAACTAGAGTCCCTCTCTGCTCAGGGATCCTTGCCTGGCCCCAACCATCCCTCCTCTGCCTCCACCTCTGGAGACTGAAGGAAGCCGTTCTGTTTGTATCCTGCATGAACTGCTTTTTGCCTGCTGAAGAAGCAGAGGGCCCTCCAGCCAGGAGAGATAGCTAGCCAGCCAACCCTTCTGCTAACAGGTTCTTCTTCTGGGACTGAGTCTCATGTAGCCCAGTAGCCCAGGCTGGCCTCAAACTCTCTTATGTAGCTGAGAAAAAATTAAAGGCCTGATCCTCTGGCCTCCATCTTTTAAGTGCTGGGATTAGAGGCGCTGGAGATGGAGCCCAAGACCTCGTTCATGCCAGGCAGGCGCTCCAGCAACTGAGCCACAAACCCAGCCCTTTGATAATCTTCCTGGAATTCTGATTGAAAGCCTGGAACCATCTCCTTCTGTGCTCACCTCTGCACTTGTGGGAGGACCTTGAGGGACAACCTCTGCTGACATAGAGTTATTACATGATCCATCGGTCCACAACAGGAGCCAATCTGGGTCTCCATCAGTTGGGGATGTGAGAAACAGAAACAAGAGTTCAAAGACGGGGGCGGGGGAGGCTGGGGAAGGGCTCAGTCCTGAGGACCCTAGTTCAAATCCCTAGGACTTAGGCCAAAAGTCAAGTGTGATGGTTATACCTGTAACCCAAGTAATGGGGGAGGCATGAGGAGATAGGGGGTTCCTGGGGCTCGCTGGCCAACCAGTCCTGGTATAGGAGGGTTTGCTTTCTATGAGTTGCTTTCATTGGTTGAATAAAGAAAACTTGCCTTTTGATAAGTCAAAACTTAGATAGGCGGAGTAGACAGAACAGAATGCTGGGAGAAAGGAGGCAGAGAGAGAGAGAGAAGCCGCCATGGAGCCAGCCACCAGGTCAGACGTGCTGACTCTCCCTCGGTAAGCCACAGTCAAGTGGCAATACAGATGAATAGAAATGGGTTAATCAAGATGTGAGAGTTAGCCAATAAGAGGCTAGAACTAATGGGACAGGCAATGTTTAAATGAATACAATTTCCATGTGGTTATTTCGGGGGTTAACACAGCCCGCTGCACTCCTCATGACACAGTCCAGCTTAAATGGTGAGCTTCAGGTTCTGTGAGAGACCATGTCTCCAAAAGTGAAGTGGGACAACAGAGTCCACGACAGAAAACCACAACCAATCAAAATACAGGGTTGTAGAGCCCGGTCCCTCCACGAAAGAGCTGTGAATCTCAAGGAACATTGTAGAAGAAAAGATGGGGGGTGGGGACAAAACGTAAGAACCAGAGGATCATGTCATTCGCTATTAGATCATGTCCCCAAGTAATAGCAGAAGCTACACGCATTAGACTCCAATGGACATGCCAAGTGGACAGAGAGGATAGAACCCACAGCCTTACAAAGAACTAAGGAATGCTGGGAGCAGAAGAGGTAGGTGAGTTCCCAGGGTAAGAGCACACCGATTGGTTGTCCAAGGCCAAATGGTCATTTTTGAAAACATCCATACAAGAAACATTCTAAGTACTGAGTAGGTTATTTTTAGGAATGTATATGTAGATACACACACACACACACACACACACACACACACGTGCATGCAATAACAATTAGTGAAAAGAGAGACCACCAATTTGAAGGTGAGTAAGGAGGGGTATATGGGAAGGATGGGAGGGAGGAAAGGCAAGGTTTTTCTGTAGCTTTGGAGCCTTTCCTGGAACTAGCTCTTATAGACCAGGCTGGCCTCCAGCTCACAGAGATCTGCCTGTCTCTGCCTCCCAAATGCTGGGATTAAAGGCGTGTGCCACCACTGCCCAGCTATTTTTTAAGTTAAAAAAAAAAAGCAAGCCGGGCGGTGGTGGCGCAAGCCTTTAATCCCAGCACTCGGGAAGCAGAAGCAGGCAGATCTCTGAGTTCAAAGCCAGCCTGGTCTACAGATCAAGTTCCAGGACAGGCTCCAAAGCTACAGAGAAACCCTGTCTCGAAAAACAAACAAACAAACAAAAAGAGCAATTGCAATTGAGGAAGACATCGCAATGTCAACCTCTGACCTCCACACGTGCTAAGTACAAGTACACACACACTTATTTACACACACACACAATTCAACAACAGCCTGTGCTACAAGAGAGATCTTAGCAAAAAAGCAAAAAAAAAGAGGAGAAGAGGAGAGAGAGAGAGAGAGAGAGAGAGAGAGAGAGAGAGAGAGAGAGAGAGAGAGAGAGAAAGAGAGAGAGAGAGAGGAAGGAGAAGGGGGAGGCCAGAAAAGGGAGAAGGAAGAAAAGCAAGGGTCTGGAGGAGGAGGGGAGAAAGAGGAATGGAGCTGAATTTTTCCATGATTGTTCATAAGCACATTTGTTGACAACAGCCAAAAACTGGAAACAACAGACAAATGGATAAACAAAATGTATAGTAGTCACAGCACAGACTATGACTTGTCCATCAAAAAGCAAACAAACAAGTGTCAACAAAGAGAAAATTCAAAAAGGTTGTGCTAAATCAAAAATGCCGTGCATTTTGCACAGTGGGACCACAATATATATAATCCCATTTACCTGAAATATCTAAAACAGATCGATATAAAAGCAGGCTGTGATTCCCAGGGGCTGGAGAGACGGAGGAAGGGGAAGATTTTGAGGAATGAGGTCTGTTGGAATTAGATGTGTGGCTACATTGTTCTGAGAATGTAGGAAATGTCTCTGAAACATTTCCTCTAAGACGGGCACCTCTGGGTCAGGTTCTCGCCTCGATGAGAGAAGAAACTCTGAGACATGGAACCATGGCTCTATCCCTGGTCCAACCAGTCCAGAATAAGGCGCCAGTGACCCTGGTGTTGTAGACCTGTTGTCCCAGTTCCTGGAGAGTCTGAGACAGGAGGCTCACAAGTTCTAGCTCTGCCTGGGCTGTAGAGTGAGTTCAAGGTCAGGTTGGACACCGTCTCGAAATAAACAGTAAACAGAATGCTGAGGTTCTTTTTAGCTCTATGGCAGAGTGCTCGTCTGGCATATGGATCTGACTTGATTCCCTAATTGCCAACTGTGTGGGAACCTCAAGACTTAGAACAACACTATGCTCTTCTTTTATGGGTGGGGAAATGAAGACTCCCCCAGGAGAATAAAAAGTGGCCTCTAGTTCCAGCTCTGGAAGCCATGCCAGTGTCTGCAGATCCCTTCTCCTGTATCGATAGTTGAAGGTACATTCTCGCTATGCAGCCCAGGTTGACTTTGAACTTAACCCTCCTGTCCTAGCCTCCAAAGTTCTGAGACTACAGGCATGTACCCCCAAATGCAAGCATGACATTTTTTAAAAAGAAAGCAGTTACCCACATACCACTGAGTCTACTGTTGAAAGCTTGGCAGGGTAGTTGCATGTGTTCCCGGAGCATCTTCAGGTCAAACAGCTATGAGAATAAAATACAGTGCTCTCCGTGACTTCAACTCTCAGCATCACGTCTCACACAGACTCTAAAGGGACATAAGAAAAAGGACAGAAGGAGGGCACTTGTGCAGGAGACTCACCTGGTTGGGAGAAAGATGAGAAGCAACATGGGGCAAAGACATGTCAAGATATATTCATATAAGGCTGTGTGGGGCAAGGAATAGTGGTGTTCACCTTTAATCCCAGCACTCAGGAGGCAGAGGCAGGTGGATCTCTGAGTTCAAGGAGAACCTTGTCTACATAGTAAATTCCAGGATAGCAGGGGCTATGTAGAGAGACCCTGTCTTGTGTGTGTGTGTGTGTGTGTGTGTGTGTGTGTGTGTTGCAGGTAGATGGTTCAGCAGGTAAAACCACTTGCTACCAAGCCTGAGTTTCACTCCAGACCAATACGGTGGAAGGGGACAACTGATTCCAATCGCTTCCTCTGACATTCACGTGGGCACCGTGACACACACACACACCATAAACAAATGCATTGATTAAAAAGTTAAAGTAGCCGTAAAAAAATATAAAACTTGTCACAACCATTTCGGGTTTTTTTTTTTTCCCTAAGAAAAAGGAAACACACACACAGAGACACACATGCACACAAAGAATGGATTTTATTACCCCATCTTGGTGAGGAAAATGTAAGCTGGACAGCCTTAAAATAGATGTTTGTTTTCCTCTGAAGTGAGCGGGTTTCGGGAAAGATGTTAAGGGAATAATCCCGCAGGTGGGGCAATCACGGATAAGGCAGCTCAGAAGAAACGTGACTACGTGAGGTTCTTGCCGGATGGCAGCTGGGACATTCAACAATCTTATGACAAGCAGGCGGCTCCCCCTCTCCTATCAAGGCTATTTAGGGGTCTAGCCTAAAACACACCAGACGCGGCTGGCAGAGGGACAGGTGGGGCCTTCTGAGGCCGGGTCTCTGGGGAACACGGAGGTTGCTGTGTCCAACACAACTGTGGATCCAAGGCTTTGTCTCAGGACTGCTGATTTCCCAGCACCCTCACAGAGTCCAACCCCCCAAAGCTCGGAGCCTGACTGCGAAGGACTCTGAAGAAGGGTGTAGCTGTGACCTCATACTGTCCACATTTAAACCATGTCCCCAAAACACTCCGTAATGGAAGCGCGGTGGCATACTCTTATGTTGGTGGAATTTGAGGCCGTGTGACAGGTGTCCGGGGAGAGACATTTCTGGGAGCCAAGGACCTGGCACCATCTTCCAAGCACACCCCTGAGGCAGCTGCCCAGGCCCTCATTTGGACAAGCATGCAGTTTTTATCTGAGTAAATAAATTTGGGGGCAGACAAGTTCAGCCCGACAGAGCTCGTTAAGAGCCCCCAAGATCTCCAAAAGTCCTACTGCCAGGCACTCTCCCCCAAGTTCAAAGCCCACTGCAACCGCCAGAGGACTGACTGAGACGCCCACTGCAACAGCCAGAGGAGTGACTGAGTCTGGAACCAGACAGCCGACGCTGGATCGGGTCTTCCTTCCCAGCTGTGTTGCTGAGGGCGTGCCTCGGAACCTCTCTGGGTTTCCCTCAAGGTCCTGATCCACCCTGACAGGTTTCTCTTTGACGCACAGTAGGTGATGCTTAACAGGCAGGAGAAGAAACTACTTTTTCAACTCTTTATTATGTTGGGCTTTTTTAAGGATTATAGATTCTTAGTTTATGTGTATGAGTGTTTTGCCTGCATATACATCTGTGCTCTAGTTGAGTACAGTGTCCAAAGAGGCCAAAGGAGGGTGTCAGATTCCCTGGAACTGAAGTCAGGGATGGCTGTGAGCCACCATGGGGGGGGGGGGGGGGGGTTGGGATTCGAATCCAGGTCCCCTGGAAGAAGGAGCAGTTTGAACTGTTCGGAGCTGAGCCATCTCTCCAGTCCCTTTTTCAGAGAAAGGGTCTCACATATCGAGGCTGGACAGGAACATGCTGTGTCCTGGCTCTGTGAGTCTCTTGCCACCACGTTCCATGTGCCGAGAAGACAGGCGTGAGGCCCCGCGCTCACTTTGATACAGTGCTGGGAACTGAATCCAGGCTTCAGATGTATGAGACGGGCACTCTAACATACAAACCCTCTCTCCAGCTGTTTGTCTGCTGTTTCTGCTGCTGGGGAATGAACCCTGGAGATGGTACATGCTGAGCCCCATCTCCAGCCGTAAGTCTTCTGAAAAAGAATCTGGGTATGTAGGCAAAGTTGGGGTCAGACTCACAATCCTCCTGAGAACAGGGATTTCAGGCAAGCATGAAACCCCCCACAAGGAATGTTTTAACACAGTGTGCTATCTTCTGTACACAGCCAACACAATCTATGTGCATGGATGGGAATGAGAAAACGGTATCGTGAACTGAAGGAGAAAACGGCATCTATCCAAATGCAGCTTTCTCCAAGGTTTCATTTTTATTATTTTTAATGCGTTTGTGGAGGGTTATGTTTATATGAGTGTAGGGGCCCAGGGATGCCATTAGAGGGCTCGGATCACCTACAGCTACAGTTATAGAGTTGGGAGCAACCTATGTGGATGCTGGGAACTGAACTTGGGTCCCTGTTCTGAACCGCGAGGCCCCTCTCCAGCCTCTCGAAACACACTTTCATCACATTATTGGACTAGCATTGGTATTAGTCATGTTGAAAATTGTTTCTCCTGTCCCACAAGCACCCCATATGAATATAAAAACAAAGATATGCGATTAACCTCTCTGTTGTTTCAATTACATGTTCTTACTCATGTATCTTTCAAATTCCTGCTTGCTAACTACATATTTCTTTGACTTCATGTAAAACTAATAACTTTGTCCATAATGTTAATAAAATTATGATCTTGAAAACCAACAAAAAAATTGTTTGTTTGCTTTTCGTTAGTGTCTCGTGTGGCCCAAGGCTGGTCTTGAGCTCACTTAAGGAGACCAAGAAAGGGAAATCATGAATTCAAGGCCAGCAGAGGCTACATTTTAGGATTCTGCCTTAAAATTTCAGAGTAATCAGGCTGGAGAGATGACTCAGTGGGCAAAGGCACCTGCCATCAAACAACCTAGGTTGAGTCCCCAGGACACACATCATAGGAAGAAAGAATGAACCCCTAGAGTTGTATTCTGACCTCCACATGCACGCCATAGTGCATGTGTGTGCACGCAGACACACACACACACACACACACACACACACACACAAATACATCACATAGGAGAATTAGCTCCGTGCCCTGATCATTTCTTCCCCACATGTGTCCCCATTCTGTCGCCACACAGAATGCAAACAATGTCTTCACACCTCCTCTGAAGGCAGTTTATAAAGAACCCAAGCAAGGAGAGAGGAGGAGGAAGACAAGGAGGACTTGACAGTTGGCTGTCACACAGCATGCCACCGATTAATCTGGTAGGTTTGTGTCCTCTTTGCTGGTCTCATTTCCTCTTTGGGACTCAACAGGAACACCGGGAGACTCTCAGAGTACCTGCCAAGCAAGCCTCTTCAGCTGACAAAACACATTAACGCCAGGGAGCAGGGGAACCCCACACACACACCACCCCCACCCCTACACACACTCACACAAGTAATCAAAGCTCTATTTTATTTGCAGCTGACCCTCCAGGGCCAGTGACTCTGCCCCCCTCCCTCTTCTCAGTCTCTCCCCCCCCCAGGGTTGGGTTGGGGTTGACATGTCATAACATCATGTCTGTTTATCTGAAATATTTCCACTCGCAACGCTTGTTTGTTCAAGCGACTGACATGTTGACATAGGACCTGACAGCTGAGTGAACTCCAACTGAAATAAAATACAAAGTAAACACATTTGCATAGAGTTTATACACAGCCTGCGTCTGCGGGAGGGGAGGAAATCCGTGGATTGGAATCGGGTGCTTAGTTCCCATCACCCCCCACCACCAGGGTCCCTCCTGAATGTTTACTGTTTTATTTTGCCGAGCTCTCCACTCTTGGAATGCCTCAGGAGTCAAAGGCTCGGCTCCTCTATGGGCTGCTAGCAACTGTAATCTACTTTCTGCTGCTTCTTTTCCCTTCTTCAGCTGGAACCACTTCATAGTCTGAGGAACTTTTAAGGACATCTGCGAGAACCTGAAACTCTAAAACAATTTTTTAAGAAGAAAAAAACCTGGCCCTGTAGCAGTGTTGCCATGTACACTGACTGACGATCTCGGTGCTGGGGAGACAGAGAGAGCAGGATCTCGGGTTTGAGTCCTGCCTGAGCTACATAGCAAGACTTTATCGCAAAGCACACAGAAAGGACCTGTGTGCTCTGTGACCCCCAAGGAAAAGGAAGAAGCTGGATTGAAATTAAGCTCTCTGGTTTCAGGCTACTCCCGCTTGGCTGGTGTCCTTTATCACGGTTTTGGTGGTTCTGATTGCTTTTGTTGGTCCTGATGCTAAGAGTGTGTCCCCAGGAATGCGGCACCAGACCTGGCAAGAAAATACTTGGAACGCCGAGATGGGTTACCTCACCCCGAGTTCTCGGTTCTTCTCTGCCCTGAGGAATGCCTCTGCATTCATCTCCAGCTTCTCTTCTTCTCTCCCTCCCTCCTTCCCTCCCTCCTCTCTCTTCTTCCCTTCCTCCCTCCCTTTCTCCTTCTCTCCCTCCCTCCCTCTCCTTCTTTCTCTCTTGCATGGTCTTTTTTTTCCTCTCTTCCTTTTTTTAAACCAGCATCCAATATAGCCCTAATTCACTATGCAACCTCAGAAGACTTTCAACTTTGTATTCCCTTGCCTCCACCTCTCAAGTGCTGGGGCTACAAATGCATCTCTCGGCAACCATCATTCTTCATCTCTATTTTCATAAAAGAACTGCAAAGACATTTCAGAAGGTACGGGGATAACCAGCACCCCACCCTACCCCCAATTCTACCCATGGCAGACATGGCTAATCAAGTGAAAAGTGTTTTCCCTAAGCCACAAAATCCTACCAACGCACCCATCTCATGATTGAGAATATCACACATTGATCAAGGTTTACTCTCAAGAAAGTACATGTCGGGGCTGGAGAAAAGACTCAGCCATTAAGAGCACCGGCTACAATTGCAGAGGACCTGGGTTCCATTCTCAGCACCCACATATGCAGCTCGCAACCATCTGTGACTCCAATCCTAGGGTCTCTGGCACCCTCTTCCAGCCTCCATGAGCATTACATACAAGCATGTGGTAAGTGCAGGGGGAAAAAAATCTATACACATAAATCAAAAGAAGAAAGAAAGAAAGAAAGAAAGAAAGAAAGAAAGAAAGAAAGAAAGAAAGGGAGGAGGAAGGGGGGAGAGAGAGGGAACGACAGGGAAGATAAAAGGAAAAAAGAAGAAAGCATGAATTTGCAACCCCTCATTATTACTAGTGGGACCTGGAGCAGGGGGACCCAAGCTTCCTGGCCAATGCTGCTGGTCCGTGAACCACACTTGGAGTAGCCAGGTATAAACTCCACAGAAGCATCTCCCATGCAAAAGCAGCTAATCTCTGGGATGCCCATCTGTACACTGGCTCTTCTTTTTTATCAAAACGGCCCAGGACCAACTGGGCCTGACCCATCTGTCAACCTCGTGGGCACAGTTCAAAGGCATCATTTCCATCCCATGTAAGCAAGAGAACATCCGAGCATTTGCCTAGGGAAACCCAAATGCCATGAAAGGGCCACAAAATAAACCCAGGCAAATTCATTTGCCTACAGTTGCCAGGCCTTTGCCAGGACCTACACTGCCCCTCCCAATGAGCCGGGCCACAGTTATATCTTGTCTATGGCTTTTGCTGCCAGTCTTGTTTGGTTGGTTGGTTGGTTTTGCTTTTTTTGTTTTCTAAGATAGGGTCTCTCTATATTGCCCTGGCTGTCCTGGAATTCGATATGAGACTAGGTTGCTTCTAAATCACAGAGATCCCTCTGCCTCTGCCTCTGCCTCTGCCTCTGCCTCTGCCTCTGCCTCTGCCTCTGCCTCTGCCTCTGCCTCTGCCTCTGCCTCTGCCTCTGCCTCTGCCTCTGCCTCTGCCTCTGCCTCTGCCTCTGCCTCTGCCTCTGCCTCTGCCTCTGCCTCCCAAGTCCTGGGATTAAAGGTGTGCACCAACATGACCGGGCATTCAATCATTTTGTTTGGTTTTGGTTTTTGAGACAGGATTCCTCTGTGTATCCCTAGCTGTCCCGGAACTCACTCTGTAGACCAGGCTGGCATCGAACTAAGATCCACCTGCTTCTGCCTCCTGAGTGCTGGCATTAAAGGTGTTCACCATGCCCAGACATTCTGTCATTTTTAACAGATCAGTGTGAAGAAGCTTGGAGAAGGAAGGTGACCCGAAGCCATACCACCTGTATGCGGCAGAGCTTCATGTCCAAACAGGGCTTCATCCATCCCCAGAAGCTGGGACTAGAGAGACACTCAGCAGGTAAGAGAGCTAGGTTCAGTTGCCAGCGTCCACATGGTGGCTCTCAGCTGTCTGGAACTGTAGTCACCAGGGATCAAATGCCCTCTGCTGGCCTTCTTGGGTGCTGCACACACGTGGTGCACATACATTCTTACAGGTAAACACTCATACACATAATATAAAAATAAACGAACACTAGTGGGGGAAAGATACTGACACTGGGTGCAAACAAGGTTCCCACTCCCCCCACCACCTCAGAGCCTGCTCCCACCTTCACTTCACACTGCAGCCTCTGAAGCTGCACGGCTATGCACCTCTACTGTGTTGCTTTTTTTCTTTTAAGTCTTATCCTATTTCATTTATTGGGTGTGAAGTAGAGGTGCGTGCGGCTCAGTGCATGTGGAGATCCAAGGACAACCTACAGGAGGCAGTCTTCTCATTCTGCTACGTGGGTCTCAGGGACAGAACTCATCAGGCTTGGTTGCCGGTGCCTTTATGGCTGAGCCATCTCACTCACTCCCAACATCTTTGTTATTTTTCAGACGCCCAGTCTGTGAGTTTTTGCTACAGTGGGCCTCGGTCCCACTAACCTCACTGAACCAGAGCCAGGGAGGTGGCGATATACACTGGGCTTCGGCACTCATGAGACTGAGGCTGATTGGTGTGTTGGAGGTCAGTCTGGACTTGACTGACATGGTGTCTCAAACGCAAGGGTGATAATAATAATGATTAGAGAAGAACAGAGGCATCAAATCCCAGGGTCCCCTCTCTTCAGCCAGCCCCCACTTTGCTTCCATCCAGTTTGCACGCTGGGTCTCTATATGTGGATCTGTTGGGGAGAGGCGTCCATAGTTATTAAACCTCTGTATTTTACCAGATGAGAACTGGAAACGGGTCTGAAGAGAAGACATGCAAGCTTTGCTTGGGTTTGGCCAATGACTCGGCAGCAGTTCTGAGACAAGAACAAGGGAGTTCTGGCTTTCACCCTTCTTTCTCTGCGGTGCGGGCATACCCTCCATGCTACAGGCACAACCTGGACAGCTCATTTCTCAGCCAGGACCACTCTCCCCGACTCCCCGCCCCCTCCTCCATCCATCGCTGCTGCAGAGTAAAAATCAGGCACCCTTCTGGAGGCAGCACCCATGTTTCAAGGCCAGCCGGGCACAGGGAGCAGCCTGTCCCTCCCCGAACTGACCTTCTGAAATGCCCTTTTCCCCTGTGCAGGGAGGGGGCTGGCAGAGCAGGCCAGCAGGCGCGGGGTTAGGCCTTGATAACCCGAGATCAAAGCGGCCTGTCAGAGGTGTCAACTGAGAGGCAGCCAAGACAAGCGACACCGCTTTATCTCCCCGCTGGCTGGCGGGGAAGCACCACGGTTCCCGGAAACTATTTCTGGACAGGCAGGAGAGAGAGCCTGTGGCTGAGGCCTGCTGTTCTGCCAAGCCACTCCAAATGGACTTAGGGACTCTGGGCGCCGTATGAGGGTCTGGTTCTTTCTGCTCGCTCTCTCCTCCTTCATCCTTAAGTTCCTATTTTCACAGGCACCTGTGTAATTCACACTAAAATTCTGTCTTCTCGAGGGGCCAGCAAGATGGTTTCATGGGCAAAGGGGCTTGGTCTGTGTTGGATCTCCTGAACCCAAGTTGGTTACAAGCCGGGCGATGGTGACGCACGCCTTTAATCCCAGCACTCGGGAGGCAGAGGCAGGTGGATCTCTGTGAGTTCGAGACCAGCTTGGTCTACAGAGCTAGTTCCAGGACAGGCTCCAAAGCCACAGAGAAACCCTGTCTCGAAAAACCAAAAAAAAAAAAAAAAAAAAAAAAAGAATGGTGGCCTGCTCCTTTAACCTCAGCATCCAGGAGGCAGAGGCAGGGGGATCTCTGTGAACCTGAGGCCAGCCTGATCTAAATAGGAAGCTCCAAATTAGGCATGATAAAGAGACACTGCCTCAAAACAAACAAACAGTCTGTTCGAGCTCCCTCAACTTTGGAACATTTTTTAACAGTCCACGTAGCTCAGGCTGACCTCAAACTTGCTGTGTAGCCCAGGCTGCCCTTGAGCTTTTTCCTTGTCTACCTGCTGACTCTTCTCTGCTGGTAGAACTGCAGGATTCACTACAGGGTTCAGACTTTTCAATCCCTCCCTTTGCTTTTTCCTTTCCTGTAGGACAAGGATCGCACCTGGACCCCAGGCACCGCAAGCTAGTTACTCGGCCGCTGGGATACATTCGCTGCGAGGAAATGTGCACTTCTATGACCCTGCTGTGTGCGCTCAGCTACTTAGTGCATCCGTGGGAGCCTAGAACTATTTGCTGCACAGTGTCTGGCAGGTAATGAATACCCAATGCACGGGAAATATTTTTCTCGTTCTTAACCTCCACTGTGGCGCTGTGAGATGGGTATACCTTCTCTTTCCAATGAGGAAAAACAAGGGATGCTCTGCTTCCCATTCTGCCAATCCACTGACAAGCAAGGCTGGCTAAGAAAAAAAAAAGAAAAAGAAAAACGGGTAGTATCCTGTGTCTTTTTCCACAGAATAATGCAAAAATCTGGTTTCACAAACATGGGTATTTTTCAGACCCAATTAAATCAAGATTCTAAGCATTAGATATGAGAGTCAGATGGACCCCTGAGGCCCAGATACTCACCTAGGGTCTGGATGAAAAGCCACTTACAGGATAGATAGATAGATAGATAGATAGATAGATAGATAGATAGATAGATAGAATAAATAGATTAGGTAGGTAATAGATAGATGATAGATAGATAGATAGATAGATAGATAGATAGATAGATAGATAAGATGGGTGATAGGTAGATAGGATTGATGGTGATAGCTAGACAGTAGATAAAAAAAATAGACAGCCAGATAGATATCTCCCCCCTAATTATGGGGACCAGGATCGGCATCTGAAGGGGAAGTTGAGGTGACACAGGGCAAATGAGGAAGAAAGATGCTGGTGCCCATGGCATTGGTCTTCCTGGAGCATGCTGATGTCACTGTGCAATTGAGTGTGTCTGGGTCCTGCACACCTGCCTTTGAAGCCAGACTCTACTTTTTGCTAGAATTGGGGGGGAAGAGGTGTGTTGCTAGAGACAGGACAACCGCAGTTTTTGTTCACGCCCAACAGGAACCTTAGGACTGAGCCACACCCCCAGCCCTCTCCTTTATTCATTTTTCTTCATCATTTACTTTGCTTTTACTTTTCTTGTATCAATTAAATAAACACATCCAGGCAAAGTCTAACGTTTATAAAGTAGAGGAGACAAAGATCTGTGAACTTTATCCCTGAAACTGAGTGGCCAGAAGCCAAGGTCACCAAAAAATACACAAAAGACTTGAAGAGGAAAAAGGCAATCACTTTCTCATTTTGTCATTTTCTCAGTCCTATCAAGGTGTCTCTTTGGACTCTGCACATCAAAACCCATGCCAGGGGTCCATGAGACGGCTTAGGGGATGAAAGAGCTTGCCACTAAGACTGATGGCCTGAGTTCGAGCCCCGACACCTCTGTGGTGAAAGGAGAGACCTGACTCACACAGATTGACCTGTGATGCTCATGTGTGCGGTGCCACATCCAAACCCCCAAACGTGCTTGTGCAGAAACACACAAATCAATAGATCTGAGCTCCACCAGACAAATGGATGGAGGTGTGAGTGACCCAGCCAATGTCTCCAGGACAGATCTAAGACTAAAGAGATGAGTTCTGAGTAGAAATCTGAAGGCTTCCCGGAGCCTTGTGGCTCAACTAGGCTCCAGGAGGACCTCTAAGGGACGGAATGTACAAGGGCATGCGTGCGTGTGTATGTGCGTGGGTGCGTGCATGCGTGGGTGCGTGCATACGTGTAGCTCACAGATTCTAGGATGGCTATTCAGGGAGCCCAAGGGAAGGAATCCTTCCCACCACGGAATTTCGAGGCATGTGTCAGCAGGAGAGCTGATGTGACTTCAAGGGTAACCTAAACTACATAGTGAAGGTCAGGATGCTGTCTCAAAAAGCCAAAATACAGGGCTCAGGCATGACAGTACGTGCCTCTAGTTCTAGCACTGGAGACTGAGGCAGGAGATCCACCACAAGTCTGAGGGAAAGGTTAGCCTGTGCGATACAGCAAATTCCAAGCTAGTCAGTACTACATAACAAAATCCTATCTTAACATAACAAAATCCTATCTTAAAAAGAATAATTAGATGGATAGATAGATAGATAGATAGATAGATAGATAGATAGATAGATAAAAACATTCAGGCTGTAGGGGTGAAATGACGGGAACAAGAATGGAAACCACAGATAGGAAATTCTTCTGAAAACCCAGTTAAGTCAAGCGATGTCCTGAGGGGCTGGAAATGTGGCTCAGTTGATAGAATGCTTGCCTAGCCATGCACGAAGCCCTGATTCCATCCCAGAATGGAACCCAGACAACTGGAAGGTGGAGGCAAAGTTTGAGTCTCTGGCACATTCAAGACCAACCTAGGCTGCCTGAGACATTGCCTAAAGAGAAAAAGAGGTAGCCTGAGCCAGGCACTGAGGAGAGAATGGAGTAGGATTAACAGACACTGGTGTTGGACACACACAACCTGCAAAGGAATGGAGACTGGGCCCCTAGACTCCACCCCAGGGCCGAGACCAAACTCTGCCTCTCCCCAGTTTTAGCACACGGCCCACACACATCTTTCTACCATTGAACTGCCCTCAGAGGCCTCTTTCAACTCAGCTACTGTCCCCCAGCTCATCAAACTCTAGCAGAGAGCAGTTCCCTAACCCTAGGCCAGAGGGTTCACAGGTTAAAACTCAAAGCAAGGTGGGAGTGGTGGCACAAACCTAGAATTCCAACTCTCGGGAGGCTGAGGCAGGAGGATTGCTGTGTGTTCAAGGCAAGCCTGAGCTACACAGTAAGTAATTCTGATTCTTTCAGAGCTGCATCTAGAAACTAAAGACTCTACCTCAAAAACTAAAAATTAAAAAGATTGTGTAATGATTCCTGACTGTAACCCCAGTGCTTGAGAGGTGGAGGCGAGGCAGGAGGATCAGGAGTTGAAGGTCAGCAGCAGCTACTTGGCTATTTGGATGGAGTCCAGCCTGGGCTATAAAGTGAAAGCCCAGTTTTTGCAGAGCACACTTGATGGTAGCAACAGCGCTCGGCTGAAGACAATCAAGCCATAAACTGAACAATCTTGATCTAGACTGTGTTCAAAACCAATCGTTGCTACGATTAGAAATTATCATCACACCACCCGACAGTGGTCCTCCTGGGGTCACAAGCTACTGAGCAATGCTAATCTCTGATCTGGAGTTTCAAATGGACAGCCACTCCTAGGAGAGGTCCTGTCACGCCCTCTGGGACACCTTTGCAGACAGAGCAGGGTTCCAAGGTGCCTCTTTGCCAATTTGAAGCAGCAGAGATTGGAGCGAAATGTGAAGTATGCAGACACTAGGAAATGAACGGCTTAACAATCGTGTTTTTTCCTGAAGCGTGTGTCAATTTATCTCCAGGGGAAGGGAGTTTTCTAAGTTCTAAAGATGGAGATAGTGCACACAAAGCCCTTAAAGCTGAAACCAAAGCACCCCACCTCGTCTTTATCTCTTTCTGGAACAATCAAAACTGCGCGAGTCTACCCGGTTTATTATCGCAACCAAACGGAAGGCAGGGCCAGGGGTGTGACTCGGTGCTTGCCTGGCTTGCATGCAAATCTCGGGTTCTATTGCTTTGTGTCTTATCCATAAAGAACTAGTACATGACTGTAATAAAGCAAAGAAAGCATAGATACAAGTTTTATCTTGGATAAAGTAAAAGCACGGGGCTACAAGGGAGTTCATTTCCGCCCAGGTTTCAGAAGAGGCAAAGCTAACAGACAGGATGGACAGACAGACTGCTGCGGTTGCTTAGTATCAGGAGGAAGGGAGGCGAGAATGTTATCTCCCCTGATAAGGGCTCTAGCTGCAGTGCTCTGTGCATTTGTCAATATTTAGAGAAGGGTGCCCTTAAACTTAAAGCGGTCCCCTGTGTGTAAATTTTCTCTCAAAAACAAGCAGACCTTGAACTCTAGCTAAGGATGTGCATAGCTGAGGTGCTGGGGAATGAGGAAGCTGATGCTCGGAACCAGACAGAAAGGCAAGAAACTCTCAGGTGGACTGACAGATACGCGGGTAATTAACGCCACACACAACCAGCAAAGACTGTGAGGACTCTACTCTGTGGGCAAATGGGTAGCCACAGCCCAGTTTGTTTGTTTTTTATTATTGTAACATTTATTTATTGATTAGGGAGGCAGCGTGTGCCACTGGCACACATGGGGAGATCAGAGGGCAACCTGCTGGAATTGGCCCTCTCCTTCCTCCCTGTGGATCCTAGGGATCAAAGTCAGGGCATCAGGCTTGGGCACAAGCACCTTTTACCCACTGAGCCACCTGGTTGTACGTACATCACACATATACACACACACATATATATGTATACACATACATGTATATACATACGTGTGTATATACACATATATACATATATACTCATATATTTTAAATCATTAACTTTGTTTCTTGACAATTTATCCAGGCATATAATGTATAATTATATCCATGTATATAATTCTAGATTCTGGCCACAGTCACCATCACACCTTTTTGACACCCTTTCAAACCCTTCCCCCACACTTATGCTTTGTTGTTTTGTGTGTGTGGCCACAGGTTTGGCACTGTTCCCTGGAGGCTGGGAGAGTTCACCTGTGGGTCCTCAGAGGAAGACTATGACTTATCCATCAGTCACCTACAATCTTGCAGGCAGGCAAGGCCCCATGCATGGCTCCCTGACCTACGACTGACAAGTAACAGGCCCAGTCTTTCACCGAGGCAACACTTTTTCAATTTTTTATCAAGATTTATCTATTTTTATTTTATGTGTGTAAGCATTTTGTCTGTGAGTGTACATTTGTGCACCACACGTGTGCCTGGGGCTCCCAGGCCAGAAGAGACCATCAGATCCCTTGGAACTAGAGTTACAGATGGTTGTGAGCTGCCATTTAAGTGATGGCTATCAAACCTGTGTCCCCAGCAAGAGCACAAAGTGCTAGCCGGGCATGTTAGGATTAAAGGAGTGTACCACCACTGCCAGGCTCCCCTTCAGGTTTTTTAAATTTGCTTGAATTTGAGGGTGGAAAGGGGGGGTCATTGCTGAGGTGGTTTGGCTTGTTTGGGATTTTCTAAGGGCGTTGGGGGGGTGCAGTTAAAGAGATCTTGTCAGCTTCCCTGGGCTGACCTCAAACCCATGCTACTCCTGCCTCTGGCTCCCAAGTAGATGAGCTTACAGAGTTTCATAAAGCGATCTTCAGATGAGTAGATCAGGCATGGCGGTGCACACCTCTAAATCACGGTGCCTGGGAGGCAGAGGCAGGAGGATCTCTGTAAGTTTGAGGTGATCCTGGTCTGCAGAGTAAGTTTCAGAACAGTCAGAGTTACACAGAAAAAACCTATCTCAAAATAATTGTTTAATTAAAATAATAAAAATAAAAACATTTTCTCGCCGGGCGATGGTGGCGCAAGCCTTTAATCCCAGCACTCGGGAGGCAGAGGCAGGCGGATCTCTGTGAGTTCTAGGCCAGCCTGGTCTACAGAGCTAGTTCCAGGACAGGCTCCAAAGCCACAGAGAAACCCTGTCTCAAAAAAAAACAAACAAACAAAAAAAATTTTCTCAGCTGGGCAGTGGTAAGGCACTCTTTTAATCCTACCACTCAGGAGGCAGAGGAAGGCAGAACTCTGTGACTTCAAAGCCAACCTGGTCTTCAGAGCCAGTTCCAGGACAGTCAGAGCTAATCAAATAAACCCTGTCTGGAAAAAACAAACAAACAAACAAACAAAAAACACTTTTCCTATTATTTTGCCACCTTTGTTTCTCGGTTTTTTTTGGGGGGCGGGGCTTTGGAAGGTTGTCTGTTGGATTTTTTGTTTTGTTTGTATTTTGAGTGTGGGGTGTTTGTTGTTGTTTGTTTTTGTTTGGTTTGCTTTGTAAGGTCTCCTGCAAGCTAAGCAAAGGCTCACTGCCCTAGGCTCCTTTCCCAGTCCTCTTCCAGGACCTCAGGCTAGCCTGAGACCATCCTCACAGACACACCCACATATTCTTTATTCTGAGAAGGTGTTATGGCAAAACAGCGCAGGTCCCGGAGTGGCAACAGTGGACAGCTGGCCACGAAGGCCAGTCCCAGGCAGAGACTGGTGTCGTGTGGTGTACGTGTCTCAGTGTGTGTAGTGTGTCGTGCGGTGTGTCTGGAAACTGGAGATTACAACTTCTAGGAGTCCTTGAAGATCCCAAGAGAGAGACTCCCACCCACCCAGAGCTCCTAGCATCTGGGGCTTGTTTTAATTTTTGTTTGTTTTGGTTTGACCATTACATAGAGTTTCTCTGCCTAACCCAGACTCACTTCAAACTGAGAATCCTTAGGCCTCAGACTCTCTGGCACTGGAATTGCAGGCACGTGCCACCACACCCTACTGTACTTCAGGCTATTTACGTCGTGTGTAGGGCCTGAAGGTGGCAAGAAACACATTCTCACCCTGCTGGGAGATTCAGTTCTCTGCCCTGTGGCAAACTGAGAAGATCCTGGAATTTGGTGGAAAAAAAAAGGGCCGGGGCTGGGGGTGGGAGGGGCGGGGGGGGGAGGATTGGATTTTCCTGGCCTTGACTCTTGCTTTCGGAGAAATCACTTTACCTTTTTAAATTGTCTGGTTTTGGGCTGGAGAGATGTCTCAGTGGTTAAGAGCACTGGCTACTCTTCCAAAGGTCCTGAGTTCAATTCCCAGCAACCACATGGTGGCTCACAACCATCTGTAATGAGATCTGGTGCCCTCTTCTGGTGTGCAGGCATACATGCAGGAAGAACACTGTATAGGTAATAAGTAAATAAACCTTTTTAAAATATATAATAAAACAAACAAATAAATAAACAAACAAACAAATAAATAAATTGCCTGGTTTTTTATACCTCTTTCAGTTACCAAGTAGCCGTGGATATTCTGGGAGAGTTCAGTGGGCTAGTCTTCACACACGTAGCCCTCCTCGGCCCTGCTGTTTCTTTTCAAGATGGAGACACACTGGAATGCCCAGACTGTAGACTTCCAGGCTCAAGAAATCATCCTGCCAGCTGGCCTTGGTGAGTTCCCGATAGAACATCCCCATTGTCTCAGTGTGTGGGTGCACCCCTCGCGGTCCTAAGTTCCTTGCTCGTGGTCTCTCTCCTTCTGCTCCTGATTTGGACCTGAGATTTCTGTCGGTGCTCCAACGTGGGTCTCTGTCTCCTTTCATCGAGGTGGGTGGTCCTTGGACTTCCCACAGGGCAGGGAAACTTGATTGCTCTTTGGGCTAACGAGGGAGGGGGACTTGATTGGGGGAGGGGGAGGGAAATAGGAGGCGGTGGCGGGGAAGAGTCAGAAATCTTTAATAAATAAATAAAAATTAAAAAAAAAAAAGAAATCATCCTGCCTCAGCCTCCCTAGTAAGTGTTTTTACAGAGGTGTGCCACCACCACGCCTGGCTCAGTAAACGGGCCTTCAAGAGATCCAAAGCACTTCAGTTGGTATGTATATTAGGTATGTACTAGGTGCTAAAACATTCTTGGGGGGGGCAGGTGGGAGGGGGAGCATCCATCCCAAGAGTGCTCCAGCTGCTCACTCTCCAGTTTGGACCTGTCACAAAGTGTCTCTCTTTAACAAATTTATTTGAGGCAGTGTCTCACTATGTAGCTCTGTAGACCAGGGTGTCCTGGAACTCACTACGTAGGCCACCCTCGCCTGGGACTCACAGAGATCCACCTGCCTCCGCCTCCCAAGTGCTGGGATTCTGTGGTGCTAGGAATCAAACGGGGACTTTGTGTAGGAATCAAACAGGGGACTCTGTGTCTGCTTCTCTTCACTTTGTGACAGGTCCAAACTGGAGAGTGAGCAGCTGGAGCACCCTGGGGATGGGTGCTCCCCTCCCCGTGGGATGCGGGGATTCACTTTAAAATGCAGGCATCCTGGCTCCACAGCACTGCTCCTCTGCTAGGCAAGGAGCCTCTGTCCTTGCAGTTGTACAAGCTGGTGCAAAGGATGAGGCAGCCTCCCAGTGGGTTTTTTTTTTCTTTCTCCCCACGCCGTGTTTATCCACCCATGCAAGTATTTTAAGCACTGTTTCTATTCTGCTATTCTGAGCCCATTACTCTGCAGGGTGATTAAAATTTCTCTTGGCCAGAGAAGAGAAGACAATATGTTTGTTGCCTCCTTCCAGAGCTGTTGCTTTTCCCAAGCAGCCTTCAAAGGAGAAGATGTAAACACAAAATCCACACTCGCCGCCCAGCGGGAGTCTGGAGAGTACTGCGCCCCTCACCTTGGCCTGCACTCCAAGCAGCTGGGCAGGATGGGGGGGGGAGGCAAGATGCTGGATGCTCCCTAGTTCCCTGCCTCTTCCTCCTTGCCTGTGTGTGCTAATCCTCTCCGTCCCCATCCATCCACGGGCATGACAACCTGTGGTTTCTGCTGGTTTGACTCCTACTCGGGATTGTTTTTGAGACAGGGTCTCACTCCATAGACTAGGCTGGCCTCGAACTCACAGTGACCCACCTGTCTCTGGCTCTCAAGAGCTGAGATTAAAGGTCAGAGGAGGGAAGAGCTTCCTTCCTTCTATGTGAGAGTCTGGAAGACAGGTGAACTAGGGGAAACACGACTAACTGTGGGAGGGGAGGGGAGAAGGCAGCTGGCAGCAGGAGGACACAGACTGAGCAAGACCAGCTGTGGTTGTAAACAGGACCAGAGAGGTCAGGAGCCCCAGGGAGAACCACACAGCAGATAGCAGACCCAAAAGAGAATCCTGGAGCTGTAGTGTGTAATCCCACACCAAGGATACTGAGACTTCCAGGCCAGCCTGGGCTACATAGCAAGACTGTATTGGGGGAAAAAGAAAAGAAAAAAAAATCTAGGTAACTAACCAACCAACCCAATAAATGAAATCACTTAAATGAGTGTGGACAGAGGGAACAAAATGGAAAAGTCCAGCTTTGATTTCTTATCTTTACAGCCCACGGCCAGAGGGCAAGAGGTTTAACCTCCTAGGTGTTCTGTCCTTATCGGCCAAATGGGAACTTGGTCCCACCCCCTGGGCCTGGGGGGAGGGGGGGGAGACTCTGCTGAGTACCCAGCTTCCTCCTTCCTTCCTCCTGATTGATTCCCTTTGATGAAATCTATTTCACTTTCCCAGTTCACTTAGCAAGCAGCCTCCTCTTTTTTTCTCTCCTTTCTCTTTTTCAGAGGAGAAACCCAAGCCCTCCTTCCTGGTCCCCCAGACAGGAGCTGGAAGCCCTGTCGGGTGACTGAGGCAGCTGAGCAGACCCAGTGCCCCCAGCGACTCCCTGACTGTTTTGATGAACACCTAGACTCCAGACTCTCCTTATCGCCCATTCTTGGCTACTTCTAGCCCTGGAGGTTTCTCTGATCCCTCCTCCACCTCTCAAGCTGGCTGGAGTGTTTTGAAGCCAGCAGCTGATCATTCCCTCTAAGATCCTGGGGACATTAGCATCCCTCTGGCCTATCTCCCAGACACACAGCCGAGGAGATTAAAGAAAGGGGGCGTGTGAGGCTCACAAGCCAAAGATTCCTGTGTCCCGCCCTGGGCCCTGGAGGAAAGCCTATTGTTCTAGAGATAAAGTTACTACTGGAGAAGGCTTCTTGAGGAACTTTCTCCTAGGAATCAAGGACTTCTTGGAGTCGACAGCACCTGCAAGTCCAGACTCGTCCCAGGGGCTTAAACAGCCTTAGAGCCCTTTCTGCAGCCAACTGAGCACTGAGATAACTCCCCTAGGGGCTTTGGCTCCCAGATCTGCCCCATGCTGGCGCCATGATGGTTTCTTTCTGCTTCACTCACCTTGAAAGCAAGCAAGACTCTGTGGGTAGGTATGTGCATGTCACCTTGCACATGTGGAGGTCAAAGGGCAACTAGAGGAAGTTGGTTCTCGCCTCCCACCTTGTGGGTACCAGGATAGTAAACTTAAGTCATCAGTCTTGGCAGCAGGGCACCCGACCATCTTGCCACCCCCTCCCTATTTTTGTTCTGATTTGAGACAAGGTCTTACGTAGCCCAAGCTGACCTGGAATCTGATACACAGGCAAGGATAGGAACAACCATGAACTGAGAGTTCCCATTTATGTTCTGGAGGCTACTGAGACTGGGCAGCCTCTGCTGCGTCTTCTGCGGAGGATCCATTAACAAAAATCTTCTGCCCGGTTTTTAATTGGGTCATTTGTATTCTGCTGACTGACTTCAAAGACTGCTGTAATATTCTAGACCCACGTTCCCGGTCAGACAAATGATTTACAAATCACACACGCACAGCGCGCACATGTACCATTTCCTGATTTTTTTTTCCTTTTTCTTAACAGAGTCAGAGAAGATGATGTTTAAATCTTTATCTTCTAAGTCATTTAATTTTGTTTCTTGGTATATGATTTTTGTGTCCTAACCTAGCCTAAGCTCACAAAGACAGTTTACGTTGTTTTCTGCTCAGGTTTAGCATGTGATTGCTGTTATGTTTAGCCATAGCTCAAGTGGTTCTGGTTGGATTTACAAATCAGACAGACATTGACATCTGTACAGCTCATTAGCTATAATCTTACATATTTATCCCAAAAGAGAATTATCTCCACGGGAGAAAAACATTGCCTTTGCAACCACAGCACTGGAAGAGGCTGAAGCAGGGGGATTGCCTAGAACTTGAGGTCAGCTTCAATCATATGTGAGTTCCAAGCCAGCAATTGCCTACAGAGTCACTCTGTCTTAACACTAACCAAACAATGACCCTTATGCCTCACATGCAGGCTGGATTTGGTCCCCAACACCCCAAAACCTGATGGTGGAGCATGCCTGTAATCTAAGCATTTGAGAAGCTGAGGCAGGGGGATCAGAAGTTCAAGGTACGAGCTTTTCACCTCAGCCCCAGAGAAGTGAAGGTGGGAAGATAACCTTGAGTTCAAGACTAACCTGGGATCTTTAGTTCAAAAAGAAGAAAACACATGTTTAGGGAAAATGAGTCGTCCCCCCCCCCCCAAGGATGAGAACAGAGAGAACTACTGAACTCATGGAAGTGAGGGACCATGGTGGCCCCGTCAAATGGTAGGAAGCGGAAGAGTGACAGGTGACATTTATTTGTTCTTGAGGTTGTTATAATGTTCGTAATGCTGTTCCTGCCACCATGCCCCTGCTCAGCCAGGGCCAGGCTCTGCTATCCAGATGACTCTGTGGAGCAGCCCAGCCATCCTCAAAGGTCAAACAAGGGAACAAAGGCTTCATCTTCCGCTGTACAGCCCTGAGAACTGACACATTCTCTCAGGAAATCAGGTTGCACGCCACCGAGGTGACAATGGAAATCACTCTTGATGTTGGCCCCAGCTCCCAGGAATCCATTTACCCCCCAAAACCCTTCCCCCTCCCCACAAACCTCCTCCTGCCTCAGCCTTCCCATGCTGAGATCACATAGGCCTAAAGCCGCAGGGCTTGGCAAACTGCTTCTCTGGGGAGGCACCTCGATACTGGGGTTTTCTGGCCACCTTTTAGAGTTCCCTCAGCTTTGTCAGTGTGTGACTGTGATCCCCACCTCCGTGTTCCTGGGGTCTCCTGCATGTCTCTGTGCGTCTTCTCATTTGTTAGATTATTTGTTCACTATTTACTTACTACTTAACCTCACACACACATGCACACACAGGACAGGCTTTCTCTCTGCAGCTCTAACTGTCCGGGAACTATATTTGTAGAGGGTAACCTCGAACTCAGAGATCTGCCTACCTCTGCCTCCCAAGTGCTGGGATTAAAGGCTTGCGCCACCACCCCTGGCTGTATTATTTATTTTGAGAGAGAGAACACATTATCACTATGGTTTGCGTATGGTGGTCAGAAAGCAAATTGGGGGAGTCAGTTCTCTCCTCCCACCACGTGAGTCCCAAGGACCAAACTCAGGCTTGGTGACAAGCTCTTTTACCTGCTGAATCATCTTGCTTACCCTCCTCTTCTTATAAAGGAACTAGTCACTACATTTGAGCTCATGCAAAGGCACTGACTTCCTCTTCACCCAACAATATCTACCAAGTTCCTATTTCCAACTAAGGTCATTCTCAGAGTTCACGTTCCAACACACACACACACACACACACACACACACACACACACACATTCTACCCAGTACAGACTTTATTTTTCTCTGACATGAAATAATGCAGTTCAAAGTGGGCTAAAGTACCTGAGGATGAGGTGGGGAGGAAACACCACTGGCCTAGGAACTATGAAGATCGAAGTTCAAATTTTGGTTCTGTTGCTGACTTGCTGTGTGTTGTTGTTCAATTCACTTCACAACTCCATGTTTTAGCATCCGTTAAATGGATCGTTCTTGTCTTTTTCTTTAATTTAGACAGGATAGCCTTGTACTCTTCCTGCCTTGACCTCCCAAACCCTGGGATTATAGATGTGAAATTTATGTAGCACTGGGGATCAAACTCACGTGCTTGGAATCGGTACACGCTGAACAGGCAGCCTACCCTGTACTGGCTGAGATACATTCCTAACCCTGCTATGAGATTGCTTCCTTTAGCTCAGGCTAGCCTCACACTTGCCTCAACACTAGTCTTGAAACTCCAATTCTCCTCCCTCCGCTTCCTAGGTACTGGGGCCCACAGGCGTGCCCTACCACACCTGGCTTTCAAAATCACCATTTCTGCTGATAACTAAGCTGCCTTGCATAAAATTCCCCATTGACTTTCATTATTCTTCCCCAAACGTATCAGATTTCACGAGGCAATCTGTCCGGTCCAAACCCAGACAAATTCCATTCCCCTGGTGTCTGATCCTCTCCCCAGGTAATATCTATTCATGCTTTAGGATCTAGCTTAGTTGTTACTTCCTTCAGGAAGTTCACCTTTACCATTCTTCCTTTGTAGGTCAGTTCTCCCCGTACTTTAAGGCTAAGCCTGTCATCACAGACTAGAGCACAGGGCAAGCCTGTTGTCTGTCCCCTCCAAATGTCAGGGACTTGCACAGGGTTTCGTGTATGCATACGTCAACTACACAACCACACATCCAAGAAGGAAATCCAGAATCAGAATCCCATTCAAGAATGGGACCTGGGAAGCCTACACATTCTTCCCCAAATCTTCGACAGACATCACTAATGGATCACCGACACTCCCAGTTGTTCTTCAGCACCGGGTTCTGGTGGGTCTAAGAATTGATCCAAGCCTCTCCAGACAAGAGTTGTGTTTTCTGGTGTAACCTGTCAAGCATCCCTGTTTTGAAAGCCAGGAAAACAAACTTTAGAAATGCCGCATGCGAGTCCTCCTGCCAGCTAGGACAGTGTTCAGTTCTGCAGCCCAGCCCCTCACGCTGTGTGTCTGACCTATGCCCAGGATGTCTAAGGAATGGAATCCTTGCAACACAAGGCCAGGTGATTCTTGGGAGGCCCAAATCACGAAGTCTATGATGCTGAGCTGAGCTCAGGGTCTCCCAAACACTTCCTTTCTTTTCTTGTTTCCTTTTTTTTTTTTCCTCCTCACTCCCTTTCCTATAATCCAGGCTACGCCTCAAACTAAGTAGCCAAAAATAGCCTTGATCTCCTGCCCCTCTTTGCCTGGTCTCAAATGCTGGAATCACGGGTGAGTGTCACCAACCACTCCTAACTAATACTTCTTTTCTAAATTGCCCAGAGTCAACCTTGGATCTCTCTTGCCAGAGCTTCCTGTCACTTCCAGGGACAACCAGCTCACAGTTCTCAACCCAAGAGGTGAGAGCCGGAAACTCACCTTTCCTGTTTGACAAATGAATGTTTTATCTGAAAATAACTTCCTTCTCCTTTTTATTTGTTTTTTTTTTTTTTTTTTTTTTTTTTTTGTTGTTGTTGTTGTTTGAGACAGGGTTTCTCTGTGGCTTTGGAGCCTGTCCTGGCACTAGCTCTTGTAGACCAGGCTGGTCTCAAACTCACAGAGATCCACCTGCCTCTGCCTCCCAAGTGCTGGGATTAAAGGTGTGCGCCACCACCGCCCGGCCCTTCTTCTTTTTAGTTGTTGGCTTTTTAGTTGTTGACTGACCTGGAACTCCTACTGTAGACCAAGCTGACCTTGAATTTGTAGCAATTCTCCTGTCTTTTGCCTCCTGGCAAGAGCCACCACACCCAACTTACTGCCCCCCACCCCCCACCTTTAGACAGGGTCTCACTGTGCAGCCCTGGCTGTCTTGGAACTCACTTTGTAGACCAGACTGACTCCTCTGCCTCCCAAGGAATGGGATTAAAGATGTGCACTACCATGCCTGTCCTAAAAGGAAAAAGTTTTTAAGAGATGATTTATATTACCCAGGCTGATCCAGACCCCCTGAGTCAAACAATCTTCTTTTTTTTTTTTTTTTTTTTTGTCTATTTGCTTGCTTGCTTGTTTTTTGAGACGGTTTTTTTGTGTAACAGCTCTGACTGTCCTGGAACTCTCTTTGCAGACAAGGCTGACCTGGAACTCACAGAGATCCTCCTGCCTCTCTCTGCCTACCGAGTGCTGGGATTAAAGGTGTTCACCAATATTTTTAATACAATCTTTTCCCTCTTGTACTAGGACTTGAACTCAGGACCTAATACATGCCAGACAAGTGTTCCCCAGGTCTAAAAATCAAAAGAAAATAAAAACAAACAAATAACAACAAAAACAGGTTCTCACCAAATATTTCATGTTGTCCGTGACCTCTGCATTTTCCCACCTTACCTTCCACAGTAACTTTTTACATAAAAACAGCACAATCAGCACAGAAAGGCCTTGAGCTTCTGTGCCCAGGGTCTTCCTAACATCAGACAAGTCACTAAGAAGCCAGTCAGGGCTTGGTGGCTCACATCTGTAATCGGAACAAGTCCAGAGGCTAAAGCAGAAAGATTGCTAAAAATCCAGTCAGCCTGAGCAACAGTGAGATCCAAAGCCAGCATCCTGCCCACATGGTATGCCCTAAACCTCAGCAGAGACAGTGAGATCCCCGGGAGTGGGGGTCATCCTGGTCTGTGTAGAAAACAGTGTCAGGGGAAAAAAGAAACCAAACCCCAACATTGTCACACCCTTTCCTTCGCCAAAGCCCCAGAATTTATGCGCACGTGCGTCACCATCTCTCTGTTTGCAGGCCCAGCCTGGCATGGAACTCTTGTCCTTTCTGTGACCACTCTGGGGGAGGGGTTCTCCCTCTCTGGCTACCCCTGGTCCCTGCTCAGCCAGGATCCACCCCTCTGCTTCCTCTTTAAAGATTGTGATTTCGGGAGAGAGGGGGCCTCACTTAGCTATTTCTAGGCTGGTGGGCGAGCGCCCATTACTCTCTCCCTTTCTGTCTGAAAGCCTGAATTCACCATCAGAATGGCCGCTGGCACTTCCTTGAAAATCTGGCAGGGACTTTTACAGTATGCTTCCCCCGGGCCCCTCACCCCAAACTTCGTTTGTTCTTTTATGACTAAGGATATATATCTCCTGCTGGCTTTAGAACTTTATGGGCTGATTTCCCTTTGAATTTCAGGCCAAGGTCAGGGGTACTCTTTGAGCTGTGATGTCACAGTGTGCTGCCTTGGTTACCGCCATGACATCATCAGAGTAACTGGGGTGGGGGCAGAGAAAGAGAGAGCTGTCTTTTGTTGTCTTTTCATCTGTAGGTTTGCCTTCTTTGGAACTGTGGAGAGGTTAAAAGAGAAGACAGGTTCCTCTAAAACGCGTCACTGGCAGTACAATCAGACCACAATCAAAGGCTATTAATCTGTTCTTTTTACTTTATTTATCTAACCATGGTGGCGGGGGATGGGTGCTCATGCACGCCGCGGGTGGAAGTCAGAAGACAACTACAGACAGCAGTCCTCTCCTTCCACTGTGCGGGTCCTAGAGACCAAGCTCAGGTCTGGCAGGCTTAGCAGCAAGCACTCCCTGGCCCCCAAGGGCTATTTATTTACTTCTGAAGTGGCAGGGAGGGGGAGTAAATGCATCCATAACAACAAGAACAAGGTATGTGCTAAGAGACAGACACACAGACGCACAGACCACCCTCTGCCTCCCTACACCCCACCCCACACCCTTGGCTGCATCAGCCAAATGGCCTAGATGGGGTGGATTTCACGAGGTGTCTCCTGGTCTTTAATCTAATCTAATCTGTCTCTCCCAGGGCATAAAAGCAAAAGTAAAGAGAGCCTTTAGGAGCCAGGAATGCTGGGTTTAAGGGGCTCTTTAATAAAAGGCGGGAAGGAACAAACCGGGAATACATCTTGGAAAATGTTCAGCTGTCCCTGCCTGGCTCCCACCCCCGCACGTAGGGTCAGGAGAAGGGAGCAGGGGGAAAAAAATGTGTTTTTATTGTGAACATGTGTCAAGAAGACTCCATCCTAGGAGCCTGGTACCCACAACAAGTATATTTGTGGAGTAATTAATGTAAGATCAGAGACGTTGGCTTCAACAAAAGGCCACTGTCGGGACCGGGTGTGTGATGTGGGGTGAGGCTTCCGTGTGGCAATGTGGTGTGCACTGTGTCTATTGTAATTAAGTGTTTTGTCATCCAAGGGCAAAACCAGTAAGGGTGACTCCCAGACGGGACTGAACCCAAAACAGAGTTCCCAAATGTTTCTTCTTGGCAACTCTTTTAAGGAAATTCAGAGCAGGAGGAATGTCAAGACATCTCTAATTAGACCTTGGAGAAAGGGGCTGGAAGACTACTTGGGGCCGGTGTTTTATTTCGTCTCCCCAGGGGTCCCCATGTCACTCCCTGTCCTGGTCCTCCGGAGCCAGCTCTCTCTCCACTGCAGGTTTTGTTTGCTTCTCTGGGAAATCCCCTTGCAAGGCCAAGTCTCCTCCGGGAAGTGACTGCAGCCGCTGTAGAGACACACACAAAGGTGTTATCCAAACCCCCTAGAGCCATGGCCCAGCTTAGAACTCAGCGGGCCCATTTTCCAGGGCCTGCGATGGAAAGCAGGAGTTGAATGCAGTTTATGGCCCCAGATTCCCAGCCGTCTAGGATATCTGTAATGCAAGGAAATTCATCCAAAGGGGGAATCGAAATGGGCTCTTCCAACCTCGCTCGGTTTTTGTTGTTGTTGTTGTTGTCTGGTGTGTGTGTGTGTGTGTTGGAGTGTGCACTCCCAAGAGTCTGCAGTTAAAAATGGCTTCCCTCTGTCTCTATGTTTGCTGGGGGGGGGGGGGGGTTCTTCTGCCCATTTGTGAGCATGTGTGCATGGGTCCGGGGAGGGTGTCAGTGAGCTCCTGAGTGTGGATTTTCCAGAGTTCCTATGCACAGGGCACTCAGGGTGGCAGAGTACTTGAAAATATTCTGTGTTCATTTTACTTTATAGATTTTTCCAACCAGTAGCCTCTCCGTCAAGTCCTTAGCTCATCACCCAAGGACAGTCTGGAGTTGACAGGATGAAATAAGACAGCTGGAACCTCAGAAAGGAAGAAGAGGGCAGGTGGTCGAGAGTGGATAGAGATCAGGGTTTCATTTTGTAGCCTGAGCTGGTCCTGAACTCTATAGCCAAAGCTGGTCTCAGACTCACAGCCATCCCCCTGCTTCTGCCTCCTGAGTGCTGGATTACAGGCATGTATATCACCTTGCCCAGCCAAGAATCATCTGACCTCTATGGAACTACACTACAAGGCTCTGACTTAGGAGTCTTAGCATTGGGTGGGATCCATCCTACTGTTGGGGGTTTTCTGCCTCGCTGACCCCTCCCCTTCTCCATGCTGACTGTCAAAAACAGATGTGCCCCAGTTTGTAAATGCCGGCCAGCTGGAGAGGATGCATTAAGCATCCACACAGCTTCTTCCAAACACCAAAGCTAAGGAGGCCTCCGGGACAAAGACTGGTGGTCTCTCGGGCACATCATGTGACCTGCTTGCTTTCACACACTTCCTCTGTCTTCTCCTGCCCCCAAGCCCCCATTCCCAAGATGTTAAAGAAAATACAGATGTTGGGTGTAGTGGTATACCTTTGGAACCCCAGCAGCACTCCTTCAGGAGGTGAAGGCAGGATGCACAGGAGGAGTCCAAGGTCATCCTACGTAGAAAACTGCCTAAAAATGCCAAAAGTATACTGCCAAGGTAATTCAGTGGGTGAATTATCTTGTGCCAAGCACAGGATGACCCCTAGATCCCCCATAAGTTGTCTTCTATGTGCTCTGGCACACACTCATGTACGCACAGTCTGCAAGGGCTCACATGCATGTGCACTACACACACACACACATCAATGCATTTTTTCAAACATTTCTAAAGCTAAATCAATACCATTAACCTAATTAACACCACTGTTAATCAATTAATGTGATACAGAAGGTTTTGGTGGTTATACAATGTGGTGTTCACAAATGTTCTCAGTAAGCCTGAGTGTGGTCTCTCACACCTGTAATCCCAGCACTTGGAAGACTGAGGCAGAGGATTGTTGTAAGCTACCCTGAGCTACAAAGTGGGACCCTGCATTTAAAAAAACAAACAAACAAACAGAAACAGAAAACACTGAGCCAGGTGGTGGTGTTGCACACCTTTAATCCCAGCACTCAGGAGGCAGAGGCAGGTGGATCTCCAAGTTCGAGGCCAGCCTGGTCCACAGAGTGAGTTCCAGGTCAGCCTGGCTACGAAGAGAAACCCTGTCTCCAAACGTAAACAAAGGCGGAGTCACACAAAGACACACTCTTACCTGTTTGTTTGGTAGTTGGTTTTGTTGTGAAATAATCTCAAGTAGCCCAGGCTACAGTCTCTATGAAGTAGGGTATGACCGTGAACTTCTCATCCCCCCCCCCCTTGTCTCCACATCCCTAGTGTTGGCCCTGGCACACACCCCTTCTTACCAATGGTTTTCAACCAGGGATTATGGCCGGCCTTGGGAGCTTTTAAGCAAGATGTCTGGAGACACTTTGGGTTGTCACAATCAGGGTATGATGACTGGGTGCAAGCCAAGGTACCACAATATTCTATGCTACACAGGAAAGTCCCTGCTACAAAGAATGATTTGACCCAAATATCCACAACACTGAAGTTGAGAATCCCCATGAGATCACCGCCCCCCTACCCCACCCCATTCAGCTATGGTGCCCTTTGAAGCCAGGTTTTAAAATATGTGTATGTAGGCTTCTGGGTGTGCTTGTGCCTCTGCTGTCTGTGGAGGTCAGAGGACAACTTTTGGAGGGTCAGTCTCTCTCCTTTCCACTGTGTTGGTCCTGGGGGCTTGATCCCAAGTCAGCAGGCTTAGCAGGAAGACACCTTTACCTGCTAAGCTAACTCACAGGCCCTGAAGCAGGAGTTTTCATGTTTCCTGCAGACTTATGCCCCCCAAAGCAAAGTTTGCCTGAACCAGACTTCAAAGTTGAAAGCTCCAATCGTCCTTGCCCTAAGAAGTTTATGAACCTCTGCTTTTATGGCTGAGATGGAGGCAGGGAAGACAGTCGGAGGAATTGGAATGGGGACAAGAAAGAGAGGAAACCAACAAAGAAAGGTCAACCCTACCCATTCCTTAATCTCCTCCTCTGATGAAGTCAAGTCCTCAGCCAGCCACATGTGTTTCTTTGGCAAGCGGGGGAAGGAAATGACTGTAAAGCTCTTGTGAGCAGAGCCACGCTGAGGCACACAGACATAAACAGATGACCACATGAGTCCAAACACACGGTCCTCACCACTCTGGACACACACGCACAGGCGCTCAGACATATACCACCTCATCAGCCACAGGTTCAGTAGGTCAAAGCTGGATGAGGGAGGAGAGAAAGGCCTGTAGCATCCTTACAGAGACCCCCCCTCTCCGGGTCCCACCACTGAAAATGGCTAACATGGGGCTGAGAAAATGTCTCATCCTCCATGGTAGAGTGCTTGCCTAGCATCTACAAGGCCCTGGATCCAATCCGTAAAAAAAAAAACGCATAAGCCTGACTTTGTGGTGCACACTGCTTCCAGCTCTCCGGAGGTCGAGACAGGAGGATCAGCCTCAGGCACATAGTGAGTCTGAGACCAGCCTGGGCTAGGAGACCCTGAGAAAGAAAGGTGAGGAAGGGAAGGGAGAGGAGGGGATAGAGAGGAGAGATGGGGAACGGAGAGGAGAAGAGGGGAGAAGAAAAGACGAAGATGACGAGCTTCAAGGAACCCAGCCAGGACCATGACGGAATTAGTCACTCACTATCTTATTCTTTGTGTCTGCAGTCAGGGTTCATCGCCCTCAGCAGCCCTGGTCATTCTTGGTCATGGGGTTTGATAGGGACCGCCCCTGCCGCCCACCGGGTTCCTGTGTTAAAGGACTAGACCCTGAGGAACACTGTCAGAAGGTGGAAGCCTTGCTGGAGAAAGCAGCTCACCGCAGGTGTCATGCCCCAGAAAGAGTATCCTGCTCAATTCCTTCCGGTTGCTGCTTCCTGGTCACTGTGAGGGTAGCAATTCCATTCCCTCACGTCAGCACGCCCTGTCCACCTACCCAAAAGCCTACGTAGGGAGGCGGTGAGCCCACGAGCCAAGACAAAATGCTAAATTCTTCTCACCAGATGCAGAGGCATGCAGGCGATTTCAGCACCCAGAAGGTACAGGCTGGAGTGTCACCGCGAGTTCAAGGCCATTTTGGTTCCAAGCTAGCCAGGGCTACATAGTGAGAAGTTGTCTCGGAAAGCAGTAGCCAGGTGTGGTGGTCATCCCAGCACTCAGGAGGAAGGGGCAGGCAGGCAGTTTGTGAGGAAAAACTGATCATAGTAGCACACTTCTGTGACCTAAGCACCAGAAGACAGAGGCAGGAGAATCAGGAGTTCAATCCTGGGCTACTTCGCAAGTTCAAGGTCAGCCTGGGCTACCTAAGATCTGGTCTCAAAAGAACACTTCCCTACAACAAATAAATAAACCAATACTTCATCTCTTGTGTTCTCTATTTTGGGGGATTTAAGTTTTTAAATTAGTCCTCCCTCCCTCCCTGTGTAGCCCGGGCTTTCTTGGAATTCAATTTGTAGACCAGGCTGGCCTTCAACTCACAGAGATCCTCCTGCTTCTGTGTCAAAGTGCTGGGATTAAAGGTGTGCACCACCACGGCCTGGCTTTAAGTAACTTTTGCTGTTTTAAGATAGGGTATTACAATGTAGCCCAGGCTGGTCTCAAACATCACGGCAATCCTCCTGCTGCAGCCTCCCAAGTTCCACGATTACAAGAGTGTGCCAGCCCCTGATTATAATTGTTAACACCGTTTCCTTATCGCTGGTGTGAGTGAGATCACCCACTCCTCTAAGTGTGGACACATGAATGCCAAGGCGCACACGTGGAACTTAGAGAACAACCTAGGGCCAGTCCTCACCTTCCACCTGGCTTGAGGCAGAGCCTCTTGCTAGCCACTTTGTAGACCAGGGGTAGCTGCCCGTGAGCTTTAGGGGACTCCACCGTCTCTGCCTCCTTTCCCACCATAGGAGCCTTGGGTACGGATGCAAGGATGACATCCAGCTGGACGTGGTTTCTAAGAACCTGAATTCAGGTCCTCATGCTTGCATGGAAATCGCTTTACCACTGAGCCACCTCCCCAGACCCTTAATTTGTTTTAAGACATTCTGCCACAACAGTGAAAATTTGATGACTGCTTAGAGACCATGCCATGTGTCGCAACATATCTTAGCTGTATTTTTGGATTTATATGATCTACTCACACCCCAACTCCTGACAGCTAAAATGTTCCATATGAATTACCCAGTCTCCCCTATAGACAGTGTGACTCATAAAAGTGCTGGGCTTGCAGAGATGCCTCAAATGAAATGTTTGTTGATCAGAAGAGTGAGCCACTTCCATTCAGTGGATGTCAAGGTAGCTCGGCCTATCCATCCTCTTCAACATCCACACACGTCAAAGGAGCCAGGCATGGTGACGCACACCTTTAATCCCAGCACTTGAGAGGCAGAGGCAGGTGGATCTCTGTGAGTTGGAACCCAGCCTGGTCTACGGAGCGAGTTCCAGGACAGTCAGGGATACCCAGAAAAACCCTGTCTCGAAATACTAAAAAGAAGAAGAGAAGGAGGAAGAGAAAAGGCACAAAGGGGCAGAGAGCTGAGAAAATCACGTGCTACAGCACAAGAGTGAGCACCTGAATGTCGCAAGCAGTGGCACACAAGAGACCCCCTTCTCTCTCAGACACAGCGGAAGTGAAATGACACTGGAGGATGACCTCTACCCTCCATGCATGCACTGTGGCTCACATGGACACTCACATACACACACACACACACACACATACACACACACATACACACACACCACCACCACCACCACAATGCAGGTGGGCCCTGGGTTCTTTCCTCCCGCAGGAATCTCAGTCTCTGAGGTTCAGGTCCCTCATAGGGTTCTGCTGCAGTGGGGGTTGGGAGCTCAGTGGCATTGATGACAGCCCTTGGAAGAAGTGTCCCCCGGGGAGCTGCTTGCACCACATGTACTCAACTGGCTGGATCCAGGGGAGGTAATGCAGTTTTTCCGGAGCCTGACAGGGTTTTAATTGTATTTCGAGGGTCCTGCCCCCCCACATACCAGCTGAATCTGCTGCTGTGTTCACGATGGCTTTCACCTTTCCCTCCCCTGTCTCTTTTGTGTCTGCAGCAGCTGGGGCTGGGGATGGGGCCATCCGGAATGAAAAGTACATCCTTTTCCACGCAGGAACCAGACAAGATCTGGAGTTTTCTTTATGTTGTAAACCTACAGAAGCTCCTTAATGTTGTAGGCAGTGGGGAAGAGGAGTTTCATCCTTCAAGCTGCAGACTTCATGTCTACTATGTGCTCAAGGGATGCCGGTCTTCTCTCACAACATCTTCAGCACGTGAAGGTCTCAGCAAACACCGTGTGGATGGCAAATGGGGTTGGGGTGGGGCATGATGCTAAAGTTCCATGTCCTGTCTTTAAAGTACAGAAAGGGTACTTGATTATTCTGACTTTATGCAGTGTGCATGTGTGCATGTGTGTGTGCAAATGTCATTCCTTGGGCACCATCCGCACACACAGTGTCTTTCCTTGTCCTGGAGCTCCCTAGGATCCAACTTTCCCACCTCCCTAGGACTGGAATTGCAAGAACTTCCCACCATGCCCAGTTTTTCTGGGAATCAAACTCTGGTCTTCATGTTTGCCAGGCAAACACTTTGCTAAGTGCAATACCTCTGCAGCCATGTTTTGTATTGGATTTGGTTTGGGTTTTAGACAGGGGTCTTGTTACATATCCCAGACCAGCCTCAAACTCTGAGAAGGACCTTGAACTTCCGGTCCTCCCACCTCCACCTCTAGAGTGCTGGGTTAACAGCTGTGCACCACCACACCCAGTTTTACCTGGTGCTGAGATCAAACCCAGTACTCCTGCTACACAAGCAGTCACCACCCCTAGTGATGCCCCCAACCCAGATTCCGTTCTTTATTTTGTAGCTCTGGGCTCAGGTCACAGCCTACTTGCTACATAATGAATCAATCCTGAAGCCTTTCTTTTTGTTTGTTGTTTGTTTGTTTGTTGAGGCAGAGTTTTCCTGTCCTGGAACTTGCTCTGTAGACCAGGCTGGTCTTGAACCTAGAGAGCCACCTGCCTCTACCTCCTAAGTGCAGGGATTAAAGGAGTGCATCACCACTGCCCAAAGTTATAGAGTCTTTCTAACCCCATATTTTTGTCAATAAAGTGAGGCTCACTATATCTACCTCTAGCTGGGCCTGGGTGGCACACACCTTTAAATACTAGCACTTGTCGGGGTGGGGCAGAAGCAGGTGGCCAGCCTGGTCTACAAAATGAGTTTCAGGACAGCCAGGATTGTTACACAGAGAAATGGTGTCTTGAAAAACCTATGTTTGTGTGTGTGCGTGTGTGTGTTTGTGTGGAGAGAGAGAGAGAGAGATCCTACCTCAAAATAAATAAAACAGTAAAATAAAAACTTTCCTTTTTTGTTTTTTATGTTTTACATGACAAGGTTTCTCTGTAGCTTTGGTACCTGTCCTGGAACTAGCTCTTGTAGACCAGGCTGGCCTCCAACTCACAGAGATCCACCTGCCTCTGTCTCCCAAGTGCTGGGATTACAGGCGTGCGCCATCACCACCCCACAAATAAAAACTTCCTTAGGGAATTTGGATTCTATTCTTGTGAGGTCGGGTGGGGGGGAATATATTAACCACACACAAAAGTCTAGGAAAATCTGAATGACTCACCTCTAGTAAGAAATACCTTACAGGCACCAAGACCGTCTTGTCCTTTGAACAGATCCGAGGACTTAGCTGCTGAGATGTGGAATACCCAGGAGGGAGTCAAAGGAATAGGTAGCCAGTGCCCATGTCCTGGTCATGGTCAGCTTTCCGATGCTCAAGGCCCTCAAACTCTTTCATCAGACCAGCCAAAACTCCCTTCCAGCCCCCAAACAAAAGAGAGACAGTGGCAACTGGGAAATCCCACCTCTGATGCCAGGGAAAAGCAACCCCCTTCCCATTCCTTCCGGATAAATCACGCCCACCCCCGCCCTCAGTAGGTGTCCCCCCCTCCCCGAAGAATTACCATAAAAATATGACCAACAAACGCATTTGTCAAAGGGTGACATAATGTCAGGAAAATATATGTTCAATTTAGCAGGCAGAGGTGGCTGTCAGTTTGGAGGCCCTCCAGAGTTCAGGCATGCCCATAAAAGAACTTAACCAACCCAGTGAC
Organism: Alexandromys fortis; assembly: GCF_014885135.2. NCBI lineage: Eukaryota > Metazoa > Chordata > Mammalia > Rodentia > Cricetidae > Alexandromys > Alexandromys fortis. The sequence goes on along the minus strand of NW_026067985.1, from coordinate 1,235,408 downwards.
TCCCCTGGAGAAAGAGATCTCCTTCCAAATTTGCCTACCACCTGACATCCAAGAGCAGGAATTCCCCCGGGGAAGGAGAATCGGTTGATCCATGTGGCAGGAGCCAAAGTTGGAAGGGGGGAGGTAAGGAGGGGAGGTTTGGGGTTGGGCAAAGGCGTCTCCTCCAGTGATTTAGGGCTGGGATCTTCCATAAGAAAGTCCCTCTGTTGCCCTGGGGTCCTGGGACCGTCTACCCAGAGACGGGCAAGCTTAGGAAACTCAACTCCCAGGGCCATGGTGGGAGGGAACAGGACAGGGCCCAGTTGCTGCTGTCTGGTAGGAGCGAAAGCACAGGCCCCAGACATGCGTGACCTCTGGTTCACTCGTCGCTGCTGATCAAAAGGACGCGGCTGGTCCACCCTGCCCAGGCCTCCTCGGGCCTGGAGGATTCAAAGCTACTGACTTCGTGGCTGGTGTGGCTTCCATTAACCCAGAGGTTGGTGCTGAGGACGCCACAAAAAGAAGTTGAACATCCCCATGGAATGAATCATGGGAATTCAATAGCTCCGGCCAGCGCAGTGACCTTTAAAGCAAGATAATATTACTTTAAACGAACATAGTGGGGAGCCATTAAGATAAACAGCAGCAGTTACAGCATCCTTCAACTCCGAGACAGTGGCTCCATTTCCTCAGCTCTCCTTCAGACCCAGGGAGACGGGAGTCTGTGGCGACTCCATTTGCCCCAACTATCCAGCCCTGCCACTTACTATGTTGGTCATTTTTCTTCATTTCTTCCTCCTTTCCTTCTTCTTTGGAACAAGATCAGGCTATGTAGCCCAAGCTAGCCTCAAACTTACAATTATTCTCCCTTAGCCTCCTGAGTCCAGGACTATAGGCCTGTGCTAAACACATGACTTCCGTTCTTCCCTAAACAGTCACAGCCACAAGACACTGGAGTGAGGGCCTTGCTGAGGCTTTCTGGGAGTGTTTTCCACCGTGAAATTCTGAGACCCAAAGGATTATAGCATCAGACCAATGAAAAGCTCACTGCTAGGGACAAACATAGCTATTGGTGACCTTCTCCGGTATCCCTTAGTGCTTGGAAATACCACAATGAGCTAAGAGAAGTGTATGCATGTGCGCGCGCGTGCACATGTGTGTGTGTGTGTGTGTGTCATTGCCTATATATTGCCTATAAGACAATTCTTTTTGAGGCAGGGTTTCTCTCTCTGAATCCCTGGCTATGTAGACCAGATTATCCTAAACTCAGAGACCCACCTCCTCTACCTCCTGAGTGCTGGGATTATAGGTGTGTACCACCACCGCCAGCTGTTTTCTCTCCCTGTGTAGATCAAGCTGGCCTGTATTTAGCTCCCAGTCTGCCTACTTCACCCGCTGTGCTGAGATGCACACACAACCGTCATTGAAAGTCACATATGTCCGTAGACACAGGGTCCTCAGAGACAGGGACAGAATCCTTACTCTCAGATCTCAGATGACTCTCAGGCAGCCCCTGGGTTCAGCGAGAGGCCATTCCCCTCCAAAACACAAACCAGTTCCAGCCAGCACTGCAAGAACAGTCACCGGACGACGAGGGTATTGGTTCAGCCCTGATGCTAGCACGCTCACACATGCGCGCACGCCTGCACGCACTAATTTTGTGCTCAGCTGTCATAAAACTTAAGACATTTATATGAGGGTCAAAGATCAGAGGGGGGTAGCATTATTTTCTGTTATTAATTACACCTTATCCATTCAACACGAACTGCACTCTCCTTAGATAAAGTTACAATACTGTTTTATTGGGAAGCCTCCAGGCTCCTATGCTGGGGGAGGAAGAGGGGAGAGACTGGGGCAGGAGACAAAGGAAATCATGGGATAGGGAAGGGCAGAGGGGACTCATTTATGCCCTGTCCCTCGCCCCCTTGCCCTCCCAGAAATCCAGCCAGTCTCGAGCCTACTGGCTACACTCATTTCCCAGCCTAACAGAACTCGCTCCAAAAGCACATGAACCTGAACTCTGAACCAGGTGGGTCCTGAGCCAGCTTTGAGTTTCAGAACAGAGGAGGTAGGAGCGGAGAAGTCATCGAACAATGCCAGCTAGGCTGGTACTCACTTCAAAGACACGGGGCGGGAGGGGGGGGGCGGGGGGAGTTCATCAGCACCCCACTCTGCCTGCAGTTCAAGGACGACTGCCTGTGGGTCTGGGGGTTCTTAGTAGTCCTGGAACTCTGGGTAGGGGTGGGAATAGAGGCAGGTGAAAGTGGGGTGCTTTGTCTTGCTTGCCTGTTTGGAGTGCTAGGGCTGGGAGCCACCTTCGCTAAGTAGCCTTTCTTCCTCTGTTTTCTGACTCTTTCCTGGAGCTTTCATTCCTTTTCATTTCTTTTGTTTCTGAGAGTCTTGAAATTGCCCAGAGTGGCCTGGAACTTATAATCCTCCTGCCTCATCCTCCTGAGTAGCTGGGATTACAGGCCTTCATCTTCAGGTCCAGACACTGGAGGAATCTTTGATTCTTTTACGCGTAGCTGTCAAAAAGACAGAAATGGACTCATCCATCATGGAAGAAAGAAACCCAAGACCCCGAGAGCCCTCCACCCCCAACCCTGCCATGGGGAGTTACAGACCAGCAGAGCAGGAAAGGAGATGCTTTAGAAGGGTCTGAGGAGGGTGGTGGTGGAATGCCAGGTTGAAAACAGTTTGGAGGCCTTTATTGTCGTTTTAAGCATTTAGTGTGGGTTACAGGACAACTTTGAGGAGGCTGCTTTCTCCTTCCACCATGTGGGTCCTGGGGAATCCAACTCAGGTCATCAGGCTTAGCCACAAATGCCTTTACCCACTGAGCCATCTCATCAGTTCCCAGATGTGAATCTTGGCTCCAGCCTTTTCCTTGGACAAACTTCTAGCTTTCTCCAAGACTTTGTTTTCCCAGTTTGGACAGTAAGGGAAATCACATCCAATAGCATGAAAAAAATGCTATCATCTCAAATAGCCACAGGACGTTAGCGTACCCGAGACAAACAATAAGGCTGCTACACTCTTCCTGCGGTACTGTAAGATAGCGTAATGAGAAGCATGAATCACGGCGCAGATATAATTTATTGTTATTAATATGATCTGCTCTGTCCTTCCTCAGCCCCTCGGGCTGCCAGGAGCGTCTGTGGTCTGTCACTGTGCACTTGAGGACAGGTTCCTTTTGTCCCTTCTCCTCTTGCTTCTAATCACAATGTTCCAATTCTCAGCCAGAGCAAGATGCCATATATTAGCCCCTGTCTGCGATGGCAATCTGGCTTGTGTCTTGCAAACACGGTGGTGCGCCCTGTGCCGAGGGCTCTACTGGATGCCAGGATCTGGGCTCAGTGTTCTGCGTCTGTGGCCACACTTAAAGCCAGGAGCAATGTGGCAAGTGAGGTGTTTACACGCTCTCTGTTTTACACCCAGGAGACCAAGGCTTGAGAAATAAATAAATCTATTTATTTATCCTACGGAATATCCCCAACTCTGCAATCTGCTGGCACACGGGGAGCTGAGGCCTAAGAGAGGACATGCCCTGCTATTTTTGAGGCTTTTGTTTTGTTTCGTTTTGTTTTGAGACAGGGTCTCAGGTGGCCCAGGCTGGCTTGGAAAATTGCTACGTAGCTGAGGCTGGCCTTGAACTCCCAATCTTCCATCCTCTATCTCCTAAGTGCTGGGGTTACAAGTGTGTACCATTATGCCAGGCCTAGTTTAGTTCTTTTTTTCATCTCGTTGCATTTATTGTGTGTTGTTTTCTTTGAAACAAGATCTCAATGTGTAGCCCAGGCTAGCCTCGAATTCAAGATCCTTCTTCCTTAATCTCTGAAGTGCTGGGGTCACAGGCATGTGCCACCATGCCTGGCTATGTTCTGCTATTCCTTGGCTCTGAGTGTCCCTTCACCTATGTGGGATGGCCAGGGAAGACCACAGGGGAAGAGGACCAGCCACAGAGGGAGGAAGGGAGGGAAGGAGACCGCAGCCTGCACAGACTCCAGGGCTTCTATCTGCACATCAGAATGTTTCCTAGGGGTTCAGCCAGGAATTCAGGCCTGGGGGCCCCACTGGGAGCCCTGCCAAGCGAGTCTTTGATCTTCTCCACAGTCCAGCCCTCCCTGATGTAATCCGCCTTGCAGGCCTGATGTCTAATTTGTGATATCCCCACAGTGTCCCCAAGGGCGCCAGACTAGCAGAGGGACTTGGGGCCTGCTGAAGCTGATAGGGACTGCGTGTTCTGGGGGCGGGGCGGTGTGGTGCTGATGGAAGAGATGGCACACTCCACATTTCCTGGTGGTATGGTTTTCCTCGCCACCTCCTTCTCCTGCGTGCGTCCACCGTCCACCCTCCCTCCCTCCCTCCCCACCCTCCCTCCCTCCCTCCCTCCTTCCCTCCCTCCCTCCCTCCCCCCCTCTCTGTTTGCCCATGTTTCCCTCTACTTTTTCGCGTTTTCCTTTCCTCTCATTTTCACCTGTTCTCTTGTTCCTTCTAGCCCAGAGTCGCTACTACTTTTTATTTTACTTATTTATTTATTTATTTATTTATTTATTTATTTATTTATTTTGAGACAGGGTCTCATGGAACCCAGGTTGGTCTTGAACTAACTGTAGTTGAAGGTGATCTTGAATTCCTGATCCTCCCGGATTCCCCTCTTCAGTGCTGGGATCGCAGGCCTGCACCTATACACCTAAGGGCTTCTTGCATGCTAGGCAAACAAGTAGTCCACCCCCTGAACCATAAATTTTCAGTTTGCATTATTGTATTTTATTGAGGGGGAGGGTCTCACTGTGTAGTTGGGTGCAGAGGGTGTGTAGAGGGGCTGCCTCTGCTTCCCAGGTCTGGGACCACAAGTACATCCATCCATCATGCCTATCATAAGAATCACTAAATGTCTGGGAGGTTTTATTCCGTAGGTAGCTTAATCCAGTCTTGTGCTCCCAGCATAGAACACAGGGTCCCTAGCACACTGGGCAAGCATCTACCCTGGATCTACACACCTTGTTAATTTTATTCTGAACAAGCCTGCCTCAAACTTTTGGTCCCCCTACTTGGCTCCCTGGGTGGTACTGGGCTTACAGCTGTCCTCCCCCACTCTCAAACTGACTTGTTTCCCTGCATCCCAGTTAGCACTCCTCCAGCATAGAGCTTGGAGTTCATGGACGTTCTAAAAGTTCTCAGGGCAAAGAGGCTCACACACTGGAAGCCTGCTAGAACAGAACCCCTAAGCCAGTGCACACACACTTATCAAGCATTATTGGGGCCCCAGCATACACTAAGGTTTCTTTATTCAGCTCACTGTCTCAGGAGACAAGTGTGGTGAGTCCCACGACTGGGAGCCAGAAGCCGGAGATCTGCATCAAATACTGTGGCTTTTCCAAACCTTGTGGCCACTGGTGGGTGCAGACTATTCACCACCGAGAGGACTATCTTGAGCTCTGTTATTTCTCCCCCTGACCCTCCTCTCTCTCTCTGGTTTGCACCCCAGCTGGGTTTTGAAGCTGAACCAAACGTGGTGGCGCACACTTGTAACTGGTACAAAGCAAAATTCTGTCTTGGGGACAGGACTTGAGTGTTCTTTTCCACACACTGGGTGTGTGCTGTCATGAAGCTTCTGGAATCACCTCAGTGCACAAACTTTCTCTACAGAAAACTGTGTTTTGGGCTCAGGACAGTGTTTTCTCTCCTGGGCCCGGGCAGGAAGCACTGTCCTGACTGTGGAAGATTTGTTCTGTGCCTTGTTACACTTTCAGAAACTGTGTCTCCTTGAAACAACCAGGGCCATTTCTGCTGGCCCACACATTCCCTCATCCTTCGGGTCAGAAACTGGGACCAGACCAGGAAAGTACCCCACCCCCCCTCGTACCCCTGCCCAGAGGAAAAGACGGCACAGCTAATCAACTCAGTACCTTTGAAAAGGATCGTCAATAAATCGAATTTGTCTCAGCCTCATCTAGCAGTTAAGATTTAATGGGAGAGGACCCAGCTAATGTACCCCATGCCTGGTGTAAACGGATCCTGCCCCTTTAAGGGCCCGGTGACATTATATGAAGGAGAAAAATTCTGAAACTCAGGGTGAACTCCATCAGTGCTGAGGTGATCTGAATCATGTGGTACTGCTTGGTCACCTCTCTGATATCCTATCCCTGTCCCGCTCTCAGAGGATGCAGACATGATTAATGTCACCTGTGACCACCGAGTCTCCCGGCAAGACCCCACTCCACCCCTCAACTCCCCTCCCACCCCCACTCCCCTCCCCAGCAGACAGAGAAACAAATTAGATCCAAAGACAGCAGATCAGGGATCAGTTTCAGAGGGGACAGCACCCCCTCACACACCAAGGCTGAGGAAGAAGAGTGGCCTCCAGGGTGCCTGGCCTGGCCTGGCCTGTCTGTCACAAGCAAGCCTAAGATAGAGACCAGACCATAAGAGACTAGGAAAGAAGGAACACCCGGAGTTGGGTGCTGGTGCCACCAAGTCTCAGAGCAAACGCTTGGCTTGGGCCCTGAGCATAACAGGCATTTTGGAGAAAGAACTCTGTGTGTGTGTGTGTGTGTGTGTGTGTGTGTGTGTGTGTGTGTGTGTGGGCACGCGTGCACACGTGCATACACACACTTACCTTTTACATTTAATTATTTTGTGTGTGAGCATTGTGTGTTTGTGTATAGAGGAAGAAATGAGTTTGGAAAAAGAAGAGAGGAATGTTAACCAAAGTCGTTTTGACTCTGCACACGCGTCCAAGTGCGTGTGCACACACAGGTGTGCATTCTTTCTACCCCATTCCAATCGCCTCTGACGTGTATGAAAACAATGGTCCATTTCCTTCTCCTTATTCTTGCTCTATCTTTTCCTCTCAGGACTGAGGATCAAACCCAGGGCTTTATAGCACGGTCAAACATTCTACCTTCCGAAGAACTACATCCCCTCTTGCCCATTTTCCTTCCTACCCTCTTCCCCCCCATTCATCTCCAGTGCCCTTTTTATTCATTCAACCCCTCTTCCCAGAGTGCCAGAGGCACACCTGGGGGTTTTGAGGAAGTCCGTCAAGACTCCAGGTTCCAGATTACGAATGCCAAGCACCAGGACCCACCGGGGTACTGTGTTTTCTCCTTTCCCTTTCTATACTAGCCACAACAATAATAACAACGTTCATTCACGTGTGTGTGCACACACGCATGCAGCTATACCACCATTCCCATGTGGGCTGACTCCTGGAGTCCTGAAAACTGAACTTAGGATGTCAGTCTTGGCCACAAGTGTCTTTACCTGCTGAGCTACCTTGCTATTCCAGATCCCACCCTTACCCCCCTCCCCGCTCTCCCCACCCCTACCTCTCAGCCTCGGTTTCATGGTCTCCCATAGCCTAGGCTAACTTCAAACTTGTTATGCAGCCAAGACTGGCTTCAAACTTCCGGTTCTCCTGCAGCCACTTTCTGAGAGCTGAGGTTGCTACCCTTGTTTGTCTTATTTGTTTGTCTTTAATGAGAACACCGTGAGGTCATCCTGAAGATGTGAGACCAAAAGTTACTACAGCCGCCTTCATTTGGCTGTTTGGAACTCCGGTTACAAATCTCCAAGGGTCTAGAAGAAGCAGAACCAGGCCGTGGACAGTGGCATTCACCATCCCAGGAAGGCATCTTGAGATGGCCTGACTAGGAAGTGAGTGAGCCATAGGATGAAGGATCCTTGCTCCTGCTCTGAGGTGTGAAATCACAAAACAGGGTTGAAGACATTTCCTCTCCAGTAGCATTGGGAGTTGGAGTGGGGACAAATGAGAGGACTGGAGAGATGGCTCAGCACACACAAGCTCTTGATGCCAAGCCTGATGCCCTGGGCTGGATCCCAAGGACCCCTGCTGTGGAAGGAGAGAGCCAGCTCCTCTGGTGTCCTCTGACCTCCACAGGCATGGCAGAGCATGCCACATGTGCACGCGCGCGCACACACACACACATCACAGCACAACATATCAGTAAGTGCATCGATAATTTTATAAAACTTTATAATTTTTATTACGTACGTAGGTATGTGTGTGCGAGTACAGGTATCCAGAGGCCAGTGGCATAGGATCCCCTGGAGCTGGAATTACAGACAGTTGTGAGCTGCCTGAAATGGCTACTGGGAGCTGAAAGGGGAAGTGGTTTTCTCTACTCTTGTTGGAAGAAGAAGAACTGGTTCCCAGGTTACAAGCACTTACCTGTTCTTGCAGAGGATCAGGGTTTGGTTCCCAGTACCCAGATCAGGGGGCTAACAACTGCCTATACCTCTGTCTCCGGAGCATCTGATGCCTCTCTCCTCCTAGGGCACCTGCACTCATGAGCACACACGCGCGTGCGCGCACACACACACACACACACACACACACACACAATTTAAAATAGCATGAATCCAAAACAAAAAGAAGGCAAAGGCAGGGCCAGCAGCCATCTAGAGGATTTATGGGGACGGAGTAAAGAAAGACTAGTTAAGAGCCATATGAGGTTCCAGATTTCCCTGTGAGCTTAGATGCAGACACTCATGAAAAGGAAGCTTAGGGGATTTAGCCTGTGTTATTCAAGGAACTCCTAAGGAGTTCAAGTAGGCTAAACTCAGCCCTTCCTAAATTTCCCTTCTTTGTAGAAGGAAGGGCTATTACCATTGAGAACTGGCAAGCCTCAAACGTGTGTAGAGAGAGGGGCCCTACCATTCTGTTATTTCCTCCCTCCTCTGTTTCTGGAAGTCCCTTAGAGACCCCAATGTTTCAATCTCTGGAACAGCTGACTCTCCAAACCGACAGGATCTGGAGGGAGCAGGCTCACGCTTCCACCCTCCCCGGCTGCCCACAAAAGCATCTGGCCCCTGCACCCTGGGCTCTGGCCACAGGGTCATCTGTTTGCAATGTTTGACTCGGTAGTTTTATTTCTGCTTGGCGGGATAAGATAAACTATCCGGTTACACGGCAGGCGGGCTGGGCGAGGAGCCTGCTAAGCAGGAAAGCCAAGCGAAACGAGCTGGTGGGCTTGGCCCAGACCCCCTTTGCAGTCAGAGGAAGTGGCTTCTCTTCTGGAAAGTTCCCTCTTCTCCTGGCTAAGACCGGTGCTGTTTTTAATACCAGTGTAGTTCCTCGCTGACTCCAGGAATAGACACCACCACCCGCAACACTATGCAGATGCAAATACACACTTGTGGACACACACACACACACACACACACTTCTTATCCTTTTGTTTGTTTGAAGGTCTCACCCACCCCTGCCTGTGAGGATGACCTTGAACTCTTGCCGCTCCTGCCTCTGCTTTATTGCGCAAAAATACATTTCTGTCTTGCTTGCAGCAACTCAGAGTGCTGGTTCTGGAACGCGCATTTTAACCACCATCTCAATAGACACATGCCTGAGCCTAGCGCACTTGAATGGCATTTGGTGGCCTGTTACATTTATGTCCCACCCCACCAGGCTCACACTTTTCTTATTTTGAGACAAAGTCTCACTAAATTGCCCAGCCTGGCTTTGAACTCCCTTTGATGTAGCCCAGGTAAGCCTCAAATTTGCAATCCTCCTGGCTCAGCCTCCTGAGTGGCTGGCATGACAGGCCAGCTCTGGATTGTTACACCAAAGCTTAGGCTTTGGAGTCAGCGTGCCTAGCTGGGAACTCGGCCACATTAACATGAGTAAATGCCTTCCTTTCCTGGGTCTCGGTGTCTCCAGCTGTAAAATGGGACTTAAGAGCCAGGTGGTGGTGGCGCAGGCTTTTAATCCCAGCCTTGGGAGGCAGAGGCAGGCAGATTTCTGTGAACTCAAGGTCAGCCAGAGCTACACACAGAGAAACCAACCCTGTCTAGAAAACAAAACAAAACAAAACAAAAACTCTCCATCCCTACCCCCTCCCCAAATGGGCACTGAGATCTTGATTTCCATAGTGCATAGCCCTTCAGAGCGTTTCATGGGGCAACTTCTCCAGAGAGCTTCCTGAGACGGAGGGCATGCTGTGTGCTCCACAATGGTGACTGTCACAGTAACCAAAGAAGACCTGATGCGAAGGAACACCCAGCCTTGGAGCAGAAATGGAAATGTGGTCATCATTTCCTACCCCCTCCCTTGGGGCTGGAGCAAGTACTAACGTCAGTTAGCTCAATCTTACCCTTCTCTGGTGCAATTTTGAGAATGGTGCCCTCAGCTTGGAAATAAAACACAGGCCGGCTCCCATGCCTGGTGCCCAAAGAAACAGATACGGGAGGCAGTTTTGATGCCAGGCTGACCTTGAACTCACTGTGCACCCAAGAATGCCTCTGACCTTCTGATTGTCTTGTCCCCTCTTCCTCGGGCCACAGTGTCCCACTTGCCTGGGGCAGGGAATGGAATCCAGGGCCTCCCCTGTGCTGGGCAAGGATTCTACCCACTGACTGAGAGCAATAGCCCACAATTTTGAAATCTAATAGCAGGGCACGGAGAGGGAGGATAGCCAGTTGTTCAAGTCAGTGGAGGCATTTAAGGGTGATAAGAAGGGGGGAACTATCCTCAGAGGGGCCCAGATTTGTCCTAGCTCAGCTTCCCTGAGGCAGGTGATATTTTCCCTCGTAATCAGAGCAGGGCTTCTCAACCCTCTAAGGCTTGTGACCCTTTAACACAGTTCCTCATGCTGGGATGACCCCAAACATGAAATTATTTTTCTTGCTGCTTCATGACTGTATTTTTGCTAGTGCTATGAATTGTTATGGAATATGCAACCCACAAAAGGGTTGTGACCCACAGGTTGAGAACCACTAACCTAGAGTCTGGGCTTCCAAACATGGTAGCCATAGCAACGTGTGTATGCATGTGTGTGTGCATGTGCGTGTGTGTGTGTGTGTGTGTGTGTGTGTGTAATGAATCTGCTCCTCTAAGTTCTACTGTTGCACTCCTGTGTGTCTCTCCTTCTGGCCTGGGAACTGTCACTCAGCAGCCCTTCCTGATCCCAGGCCAGGCCCCTCTGTTGGCGTCACCACCCAATACTCCCCCACCTCACTCTACTGTGTGCTCAAGCTGCCCGGTTCCCTTCCCCGCTACCCCGCTACCCCGACCCTGCAGCCAGCCAGGCCTCTCAGCCTCTCCCCAGCCTGAAGTTTGAAAAACTGATCCTTTCCCCAGACTGCTGGGAGGAGGAAGGGTGGAGGATAAAGATGAGGGTCAGAGGTCAGAGCTGGGCCACCCCTCAACCCCCATTCCTTCCACCCCAGAATCATCTCTCCTGGCCTGCAGGCACACAGAGAACCAAAGGCACTCTTGCAATAAGATGCCAAGGCTGGAGGTCAGACACCATCAGCGACTTGACATAGGAGTGGCCACAGCCAGGTTCCTTCAGGTTGCTGAGTCAGCACAATATGGCCCACTGTCTCCTCAGACCACAGGATACCTGCCCCATTTCCGGTAGGATGCCTGACCTTGCTGGATTAAGGGTACCACACCCCAGCATGGCACACTCCCAAGAGACAGAGAGAGAGAGAGAGAGAGAGAGAGAGAGAGAGAGAGAGAGAGAGAGAGAGAGAGACGGGAAGGAGAGAGACGGGTCCCAGCTGCCCCTGCAGCCTCAGCATCTTTTACCTCTCCCACATCCTAAAGCGTGTGCTATAAGGCCAGCTCCCCAACCAAGTGACAAGGAATGGGACTATCTGGATAAATGATCCCAAAGCAGGCATCCGAATCCATTGGTTCCTGAAGCCACTTTTTGTAGAAATGGATACTAACAGTCACCACCGGAGTGAATGACCCACTTCCTGGGACTCTGGCTTTCGGCATCCGTCACCCAGACAGGGATGTCCAGCTTAAAATGCCACATTGAGGACAGGGAGGCAAGAGGACCCACCACAAAATCTCTCTGCGCCCTCCCTCCTTTGCCCTCTCTATGGTCATCCTTCTCTCTCTTGCTCCAGGCTCTGCCCTTTGCCCTGTGACTTTGCCTTTCTGAACCTCGGATGTTACTGACTCACAGTGGGGAGCAGCAGACAATAACAGTAACAGTGAACTGATTATACGCAGTAAAGGGAGGGTTACAGAGAGGGTTGCAAAGAGTCATGTCTTCCTGGACCTAGAACAGGTTCTTATCAGTTTTACCCATAGACATTTAACAGAGAGCCCAAGGGTCTTAGAGAACCTAGGTTGAACTTCATCATTCCATCCCACCCCTTCACAAGGCCAAACTGTGAGCCCTGGGGTCTTCAGGAAAGAAGGCCACAGACAGACCCTAGGGATGGGGCTGTAATCCGCTTCTCTCATCTGGATCACCTGTTACTCCGGTTCACTCTTGTGGGTGCCTGTCAAAGAGACTCAGTGAGCCTTGGGCCACCCACTCCAGAAATCCGGGAAGTCTGATGCCCCAGAGTTCCTGGGATTAGACAACCAATTGTGCCTGGTCCTGTGTCTATAGCTTGGCTGTGCCTTCTTGAGGGTCTTCAAGGGTCAACATCATCAGAGACTTAGGAAGTCAATAACTCACTTAGCCCCATATAAGGCCATGGTTTGCTGCTGGAAAACTGAAGGTCAGAGAGGCTGAGTAATTCACACAGTCACACAGTAAATGGGGGACAGAGGAAACTCAGGATCAACCTGAGGCCATACCCCTAGGTACCTTTCCTGTGAAAGTATCCTGATCTGGTAACAGAATGTGAGCCTGAGTGTGTCCACTTTCATTACCCCTACACACACACACACACACACACACACACACACCTCTCCAGACCTCAGTTTCCCCACCTGGAGCCCCTCAAGTCATAATCCACCAGAATTCACCCAGTTCCTTCAAAGTTACCTCCTACTGTGAGCTTCTTCCAAGGCTGTGTGACTCTAAAGGAAGGAGTTACCCTCTCTGGGCCTCTTCAAACAAGAGAACACTGGAAACCCCTTGTCTATTTGTTGATACCATTAGAAAAGAACTTAGCGTCATGTTCAGCAAATAGTAAATGCCCAGTAAATGCTGGCTGGTGTCACTTCTTAGCCACCACCTGACGCCTCTCTCCCTTCTCCAATTCCAAACTCTCACCTCCCGGCCTGCCATTGGAGTGCGGAGATGGGGGGTGGATAGACCTCAGCTTGCCCAGTNCCCCTCCCACCCCCACTCCCCTCCCCAGCAGACAGAGAAACAAATTAGATCCAAAGACAGCAGATCAGGGATCAGTTTCAGAGGGGACAGCACCCCCTCACACACCAAGGCTGAGGAAGAAGAGTGGCCTCCAGGGTGCCTGGCCTGGCCTGGCCTGTCTGTCACAAGCAAGCCTAAGATAGAGACCAGACCATAAGAGACTAGGAAAGAAGGAACACCCGGAGTTGGGTGCTGGTGCCACCAAGTCTCAGAGCAAACGCTTGGCTTGGGCCCTGAGCATAACAGGCATTTTGGAGAAAGAACTCTGTGTGTGTGTGTGTGTGTGTGTGTGTGTGTGTGTGTGTGTGTGTGTGGGCACGCGTGCACACGTGCATACACACACTTACCTTTTACATTTAATTATTTTGTGTGTGAGCATTGTGTGTTTGTGTATAGAGGAAGAAATGAGTTTGGAAAAAGAAGAGAGGAATGTTAACCAAAGTCGTTTTGACTCTGCACACGCGTCCAAGTGCGTGTGCACACACAGGTGTGCATTCTTTCTACCCCATTCCAATCGCCTCTGACGTGTATGAAAACAATGGTCCATTTCCTTCTCCTTATTCTTGCTCTATCTTTTCCTCTCAGGACTGAGGATCAAACCCAGGGCTTTATAGCACGGTCAAACATTCTACCTTCCGAAGAACTACATCCCCTCTTGCCCATTTTCCTTCCTACCCTCTTCCCCCCCATTCATCTCCAGTGCCCTTTTTATTCATTCAACCCCTCTTCCCAGAGTGCCAGAGGCACACCTGGGGGTTTTGAGGAAGTCCGTCAAGACTCCAGGTTCCAGATTACGAATGCCAAGCACCAGGACCCACCGGGGTACTGTGTTTTCTCCTTTCCCTTTCTATACTAGCCACAACAATAATAACAACGTTCATTCACGTGTGTGTGCACACACGCATGCAGCTATACCACCATTCCCATGTGGGCTGACTCCTGGAGTCCTGAAAACTGAACTTAGGATGTCAGTCTTGGCCACAAGTGTCTTTACCTGCTGAGCTACCTTGCTATTCCAGATCCCACCCTTACCCCCCTCCCCGCTCTCCCCACCCCTACCTCTCAGCCTCGGTTTCATGGTCTCCCATAGCCTAGGCTAACTTCAAACTTGTTATGCAGCCAAGACTGGCTTCAAACTTCCGGTTCTCCTGCAGCCACTTTCTGAGAGCTGAGGTTGCTACCCTTGTTTGTCTTATTTGTTTGTCTTTAATGAGAACACCGTGAGGTCATCCTGAAGATGTGAGACCAAAAGTTACTACAGCCGCCTTCATTTGGCTGTTTGGAACTCCGGTTACAAATCTCCAAGGGTCTAGAAGAAGCAGAACCAGGCCGTGGACAGTGGCATTCACCATCCCAGGAAGGCATCTTGAGATGGCCTGACTAGGAAGTGAGTGAGCCATAGGATGAAGGATCCTTGCTCCTGCTCTGAGGTGTGAAATCACAAAACAGGGTTGAAGACATTTCCTCTCCAGTAGCATTGGGAGTTGGAGTGGGGACAAATGAGAGGACTGGAGAGATGGCTCAGCACACACAAGCTCTTGATGCCAAGCCTGATGCCCTGGGCTGGATCCCAAGGACCCCTGCTGTGGAAGGAGAGAGCCAGCTCCTCTGGTGTCCTCTGACCTCCACAGGCATGGCAGAGCATGCCACATGTGCACGCGCGCGCACACACACACACATCACAGCACAACATATCAGTAAGTGCATCGATAATTTTATAAAACTTTATAATTTTTATTACGTACGTAGGTATGTGTGTGCGAGTACAGGTATCCAGAGGCCAGTGGCATAGGATCCCCTGGAGCTGGAATTACAGACAGTTGTGAGCTGCCTGAAATGGCTACTGGGAGCTGAAAGGGGAAGTGGTTTTCTCTACTCTTGTTGGAAGAAGAAGAACTGGTTCCCAGGTTACAAGCACTTACCTGTTCTTGCAGAGGATCAGGGTTTGGTTCCCAGTACCCAGATCAGGGGGCTAACAACTGCCTATACCTCTGTCTCCGGAGCATCTGATGCCTCTCTCCTCCTAGGGCACCTGCACTCATGAGCACACACGCGCGTGCGCGCACACACACACACACACACACACACACACACAATTTAAAATAGCATGAATCCAAAACAAAAAGAAGGCAAAGGCAGGGCCAGCAGCCATCTAGAGGATTTATGGGGACGGAGTAAAGAAAGACTAGTTAAGAGCCATATGAGGTTCCAGATTTCCCTGTGAGCTTAGATGCAGACACTCATGAAAAGGAAGCTTAGGGGATTTAGCCTGTGTTATTCAAGGAACTCCTAAGGAGTTCAAGTAGGCTAAACTCAGCCCTTCCTAAATTTCCCTTCTTTGTAGAAGGAAGGGCTATTACCATTGAGAACTGGCAAGCCTCAAACGTGTGTAGAGAGAGGGGCCCTACCATTCTGTTATTTCCTCCCTCCTCTGTTTCTGGAAGTCCCTTAGAGACCCCAATGTTTCAATCTCTGGAACAGCTGACTCTCCAAACCGACAGGATCTGGAGGGAGCAGGCTCACGCTTCCACCCTCCCCGGCTGCCCACAAAAGCATCTGGCCCCTGCACCCTGGGCTCTGGCCACAGGGTCATCTGTTTGCAATGTTTGACTCGGTAGTTTTATTTCTGCTTGGCGGGATAAGATAAACTATCCGGTTACACGGCAGGCGGGCTGGGCGAGGAGCCTGCTAAGCAGGAAAGCCAAGCGAAACGAGCTGGTGGGCTTGGCCCAGACCCCCTTTGCAGTCAGAGGAAGTGGCTTCTCTTCTGGAAAGTTCCCTCTTCTCCTGGCTAAGACCGGTGCTGTTTTTAATACCAGTGTAGTTCCTCGCTGACTCCAGGAATAGACACCACCACCCGCAACACTATGCAGATGCAAATACACACTTGTGGACACACACACACACACACACACACTTCTTATCCTTTTGTTTGTTTGAAGGTCTCACCCACCCCTGCCTGTGAGGATGACCTTGAACTCTTGCCGCTCCTGCCTCTGCTTTATTGCGCAAAAATACATTTCTGTCTTGCTTGCAGCAACTCAGAGTGCTGGTTCTGGAACGCGCATTTTAACCACCATCTCAATAGACACATGCCTGAGCCTAGCGCACTTGAATGGCATTTGGTGGCCTGTTACATTTATGTCCCACCCCACCAGGCTCACACTTTTCTTATTTTGAGACAAAGTCTCACTAAATTGCCCAGCCTGGCTTTGAACTCCCTTTGATGTAGCCCAGGTAAGCCTCAAATTTGCAATCCTCCTGGCTCAGCCTCCTGAGTGGCTGGCATGACAGGCCAGCTCTGGATTGTTACACCAAAGCTTAGGCTTTGGAGTCAGCGTGCCTAGCTGGGAACTCGGCCACATTAACATGAGTAAATGCCTTCCTTTCCTGGGTCTCGGTGTCTCCAGCTGTAAAATGGGACTTAAGAGCCAGGTGGTGGTGGCGCAGGCTTTTAATCCCAGCCTTGGGAGGCAGAGGCAGGCAGATTTCTGTGAACTCAAGGTCAGCCAGAGCTACACACAGAGAAACCAACCCTGTCTAGAAAACAAAACAAAACAAAACAAAAACTCTCCATCCCTACCCCCTCCCCAAATGGGCACTGAGATCTTGATTTCCATAGTGCATAGCCCTTCAGAGCGTTTCATGGGGCAACTTCTCCAGAGAGCTTCCTGAGACGGAGGGCATGCTGTGTGCTCCACAATGGTGACTGTCACAGTAACCAAAGAAGACCTGATGCGAAGGAACACCCAGCCTTGGAGCAGAAATGGAAATGTGGTCATCATTTCCTACCCCCTCCCTTGGGGCTGGAGCAAGTACTAACGTCAGTTAGCTCAATCTTACCCTTCTCTGGTGCAATTTTGAGAATGGTGCCCTCAGCTTGGAAATAAAACACAGGCCGGCTCCCATGCCTGGTGCCCAAAGAAACAGATACGGGAGGCAGTTTTGATGCCAGGCTGACCTTGAACTCACTGTGCACCCAAGAATGCCTCTGACCTTCTGATTGTCTTGTCCCCTCTTCCTCGGGCCACAGTGTCCCACTTGCCTGGGGCAGGGAATGGAATCCAGGGCCTCCCCTGTGCTGGGCAAGGATTCTACCCACTGACTGAGAGCAATAGCCCACAATTTTGAAATCTAATAGCAGGGCACGGAGAGGGAGGATAGCCAGTTGTTCAAGTCAGTGGAGGCATTTAAGGGTGATAAGAAGGGGGGAACTATCCTCAGAGGGGCCCAGATTTGTCCTAGCTCAGCTTCCCTGAGGCAGGTGATATTTTCCCTCGTAATCAGAGCAGGGCTTCTCAACCCTCTAAGGCTTGTGACCCTTTAACACAGTTCCTCATGCTGGGATGACCCCAAACATGAAATTATTTTTCTTGCTGCTTCATGACTGTATTTTTGCTAGTGCTATGAATTGTTATGGAATATGCAACCCACAAAAGGGTTGTGACCCACAGGTTGAGAACCACTAACCTAGAGTCTGGGCTTCCAAACATGGTAGCCATAGCAACGTGTGTATGCATGTGTGTGTGCATGTGCGTGTGTGTGTGTGTGTGTGTGTGTGTGTGTAATGAATCTGCTCCTCTAAGTTCTACTGTTGCACTCCTGTGTGTCTCTCCTTCTGGCCTGGGAACTGTCACTCAGCAGCCCTTCCTGATCCCAGGCCAGGCCCCTCTGTTGGCGTCACCACCCAATACTCCCCCACCTCACTCTACTGTGTGCTCAAGCTGCCCGGTTCCCTTCCCCGCTACCCCGCTACCCCGACCCTGCAGCCAGCCAGGCCTCTCAGCCTCTCCCCAGCCTGAAGTTTGAAAAACTGATCCTTTCCCCAGACTGCTGGGAGGAGGAAGGGTGGAGGATAAAGATGAGGGTCAGAGGTCAGAGCTGGGCCACCCCTCAACCCCCATTCCTTCCACCCCAGAATCATCTCTCCTGGCCTGCAGGCACACAGAGAACCAAAGGCACTCTTGCAATAAGATGCCAAGGCTGGAGGTCAGACACCATCAGCGACTTGACATAGGAGTGGCCACAGCCAGGTTCCTTCAGGTTGCTGAGTCAGCACAATATGGCCCACTGTCTCCTCAGACCACAGGATACCTGCCCCATTTCCGGTAGGATGCCTGACCTTGCTGGATTAAGGGTACCACACCCCAGCATGGCACACTCCCAAGAGAGAGAGAGAGAGAGAGAGAGAGAGAGAGAGAGAGAGAGAGAGAGAGAGAGAGAGAGAGGAGGGAAGGAGAGAGACGGGTCCCAGCTGCCCCTGCAGCCTCAGCATCTTTTACCTCTCCCACATCCTAAAGCGTGTGCTATAAGGCCAGCTCCCCAACCAAGTGACAAGGAATGGGACTATCTGGATAAATGATCCCAAAGCAGGCATCCGAATCCATTGGTTCCTGAAGCCACTTTTTGTAGAAATGGATACTAACAGTCACCACCGGAGTGAATGACCCACTTCCTGGGACTCTGGCTTTCGGCATCCGTCACCCAGACAGGGATGTCCAGCTTAAAATGCCACATTGAGGACAGGGAGGCAAGAGGACCCACCACAAAATCTCTCTGCGCCCTCCCTCCTTTGCCCTCTCTATGGTCATCCTTCTCTCTCTTGCTCCAGGCTCTGCCCTTTGCCCTGTGACTTTGCCTTTCTGAACCTCGGATGTTACTGACTCACAGTGGGGAGCAGCAGACAATAACAGTAACAGTGAACTGATTATACGCAGTAAAGGGAGGGTTACAGAGAGGGTTGCAAAGAGTCATGTCTTCCTGGACCTAGAACAGGTTCTTATCAGTTTTACCCATAGACATTTAACAGAGAGCCCAAGGGTCTTAGAGAACCTAGGTTGAACTTCATCATTCCATCCCACCCCTTCACAAGGCCAAACTGTGAGCCCTGGGGTCTTCAGGAAAGAAGGCCACAGACAGACCCTAGGGATGGGGCTGTAATCCGCTTCTCTCATCTGGATCACCTGTTACTCCGGTTCACTCTTGTGGGTGCCTGTCAAAGAGACTCAGTGAGCCTTGGGCCACCCACTCCAGAAATCCGGGAAGTCTGATGCCCCAGAGTTCCTGGGATTAGACAACCAATTGTGCCTGGTCCTGTGTCTATAGCTTGGCTGTGCCTTCTTGAGGGTCTTCAAGGGTCAACATCATCAGAGACTTAGGAAGTCAATAACTCACTTAGCCCCATATAAGGCCATGGTTTGCTGCTGGAAAACTGAAGGTCAGAGAGGCTGAGTAATTCACACAGTCACACAGTAAATGGGGGACAGAGGAAACTCAGGATCAACCTGAGGCCATACCCCTAGGTACCTTTCCTGTGAAAGTATCCTGATCTGGTAACAGAATGTGAGCCTGAGTGTGTCCACTTTCATTACCCCTACACACACACACACACACACACACACACACACCTCTCCAGACCTCAGTTTCCCCACCTGGAGCCCCTCAAGTCATAATCCACCAGAATTCACCCAGTTCCTTCAAAGTTACCTCCTACTGTGAGCTTCTTCCAAGGCTGTGTGACTCTAAAGGAAGGAGTTACCCTCTCTGGGCCTCTTCAAACAAGAGAACACTGGAAACCCCTTGTCTATTTGTTGATACCATTAGAAAAGAACTTAGCGTCATGTTCAGCAAATAGTAAATGCCCAGTAAATGCTGGCTGGTGTCACTTCTTAGCCACCACCTGACGCCTCTCTCCCTTCTCCAATTCCAAACTCTCACCTCCCGGCCTGCCATTGGAGTGCGGAGATGGGGGGTGGATAGACCTCAGCTTGCCCAGTGGCTCCTTTGGCTAACTGCCCAGAGCCAAGGCTATGCACTCCAGGGGAGGCCTTTGAAGTCGCCGCCTTATGTAACCCCCTTGTCCCCTCCCCTCTTTTCACATGTCCCCAGAGTAACCTTAGGGAAGAGAGCCTGAAGCTCCCAGCTGCTGAGCCTGGATACTGTCTCTTCCATGTAACAGATGAGAGCAGAGAGACAGATGTTGTGGGCCACAGGTACCTCTACCTGAGCCCTAATCCTACAGTCCACCCATTAAACTGTGTGTCCTTTGGGAGGTTACTTGCCTTCTCTGTGCCTCATTTTCTGACCTATCTTGTAGAACATACTAACATGTAAAGACATCATGAGAAAATAGATAAATGGTTGGCTTAGCATGTAACAACACAGTAGGGCTTAACAAGGAAGAGTTAAGTATTTAACATTGTTACATCAGGCCACACAATGTAATGATAATATTTGGAACTTGCATTTTGTTCTGGGACAAGGCCTCACTGCACAGCCCTGACTGGCTTGGAACTTATTGCTCAGGCCAACCTGGCCTTGAACTTGCAGTCATCCCCCTGCCTCTGCCTCCAGGGTTCTGGGATGGTAGGTTGGAATGGCCCACCAGCTGATAATGGAGGTTATGAAGAACACTCACTAAACTATTGAACCCCAATTGTCTGGCTTAGAAACAGACCTCGTGGCTCAGTCTCAGTTTCCCGCTCCTACAAAATGGAGTGGACATCTCCTAGCTTCAAAAAGTGCCAGAAAATAGAGCAAAGCCACAGCCATCTTCCTGCCTAAGGCTTCTAATGTGGGTTGGGGAATGTTCCCATGAGTCCACGCGGGCACATCCCCTACACCCAATCCTAGAGACGCAAGGTTGGGGGAGCACAGGAACAGGACAAGGAGAGGGCAATTCGTCTTCTGCTCCACTTGATGGGTCTCTGAATCTGGCTGGGAAGCTGCCTCCAGCTTCCCTCACGTGTATAGAAGGAGACTCCGGGGGACCAGCGGCTGGAAGAATGTTTGCGCAGCCTTCAAACGACTTGGCAGGCCACAAGAGAGGAAAGGCCGCTTCAGGGAGAGCTCAAATTGAAATTGCACGGAGGGAGGAACGTTGGGATAAACGCTGAAGCTCGTAAAAAAAAAAAGGGGGGGGGGCGAACAGGAAGAACAGGCAATTTGCAGAAGCGAGATGGAGATGGAAATGCTTGGGACCAGGCTGCAGGCAAGAAGTGGGGCGAAAGAGAGGGAAGGCTAGTCAAGTCCCCAGACGTCGCCGCTGAAGGGTCTGCAGGGGACGCTGGGAAGGGAAGCCTGGACCAAGGCAGACCTGGGATCCCTGGAGGAGGATAACCCCAAGAGGTAGTGGGAGGGACCCGGGAAAAGCTAAAAGGACCACATCATTCACTCCATGAAGACTGAATTTTGATGGGGCTTGATTCAAAGAAAGCAGAGACGCGTGCCGAGCAATCTAGGACTTTTTGAATGAATTCAGGAGTCCTGTCAAAGATACTGGTGCTGGTGCGGTGGGGGAGGTCTGTAAAGTAGTGGCTAGAGTGTTTTGACCTGGCATGCACGAAGCCCCGGATTTCATCCCCAATCCCAGCACTTGAGAAGTGGGGCAGGGAAGATCCGGAGTTCAAGGCCATTCTGGGCTGCGGAGTGAGTTTAAGGCTAGCCTGGTCTACATGAAACCCTGTACAAATGAGACCTCCCCAAATTGTTAAGATTAAAAATCACGTGGGAAACAAATTTTAGTGCCGTGGCACAATCTGATTGAACTTTCCAGAAAGGAACGCTGACAGGCCTCTACAGAACCCCTTCCCAATTCTTTTATCACCTCTCTGTCCACGGTTTGGAAGGGACCGGGACAGGGAGTGCGCACCTCGGTCTCTCTGGGGAAGCCCCGGCCCCGGGTCCAGGTCCCTCACCCTAACCCTCCTGGTTCAATTCATTAGCTCCATAGACGTGTTCTCAATTCCCGGACGCGTAGAGAAAAGCCTGGTCATTAACCTCCCGGCCCCTGTGCGCTGCCCGGTGCCACCGCAAGCGCAGCGTTCTCGGAACAGAAGGGCCGTGCCAGCTCCCGGATCCCGGCAGCCCCTCTCCGGTGTGTGCCAGCAGCCGCTGGTCTCACTCACGCTGTTTCTATAAACCACTGACCGATCTGAAGCTGGTCTCTAGCTTCCAAGGTGTTCTCCATGCCTCTAACCCCACTTGAGCAAACTTGGTCGTCCGTCCCACCCACCCCCGCCCCAAGATGGGGACGCGGAGACTGGGGAAATTTGATGTTCGGAGCTGGCATCAAAGTGAGTTTGCACGGCTCTGGCCACCTTTGCATTTGCTTCGCTGTTGAAAAATTCTTTCTCTGACTCACTGTGTGCTGCTGGAAAGAGGGCTATTTCCCCACCCCGACTCTCACCTCACTCCACCCCCACCCCACCCCCACCCCGTCTCCGGGAGTTAAACTCAAAATTTCCCGCTCCCTCGTCTCCTCTCTGCCCTTCCTGATTCAGCTGAACTTCCTAGCGTTTCTTGGCCAAAGGCACTAACTTCACAGCTGCGAGGGGTTGAGGGGTTCGAACCACCTGTGCCTCACGGCCTCGGTCTGCCATCACTACAGGAGTTCCCTGATCCTGGGTGAGCACTGAGAAAAATCCCTGGCAGATCTACGAGACGGAGTTCAGTGTCCGTCCACTGCTTCACTGCTTATCTGTCTGGCATTCTAGGTACCAGTACCGGACTTCTCATCCAAAATCTGCCTTTCACCAAATAATGGTGAGGAGCGCTGACCACGCCTACTGAAAACTCTGGGAGTGGGGGTGGGGCGGCTCAGTCTTGATGTCCTATGTTTCCAATTCTGGTAATGTCTGATACATACAACTGAGAGGAAAAGCCACCCAAGGGTGAGCACACCCTCACGCTATGGCTGCCGGATGGAGAGTTGGCTTGATAACCGTGCTATGTCGGGCGGTGGTGGTGGTGGTGCACACCTTTAATTCCAGCGTCAAGGAGTCAAAGGCAGGCAGACCCCTGTGAGTTTGAAGACAGACTACTGCTCGACAAATCAAGTTGCAGGGCAGCCAGGACTGTTACACAGAGAAACCCTGTCTCAAAACAACAACAACAATAATAATAACAATAATAATAAATAGCTACAAAGTCGAAAATGGGATGCACCTGCAAGGCTGAGGAAGCTGGCCAGTTGGAGGCTAGCTGGGCTACATAGTAAGACAGTCTCAGAAGGAAGGAAGGAAGGAAGGAAGGAAGGAAGGAAGGAAGGAAGGAAGGAAGGAAGGAAGGAAGGAGAGAGAGAGAAAGAAAGAAAGGAAGGAAGGAAGGAAGAAAGAAAGAACGAACAGAACTGACTGTAGATTTGGATGTTGAGCACACCTAGTACTTCCCTGGGCACCTAAGCAGCTAGGGACAGCCTTGAAAGCTAAGCCTTCCCTATTATGCCAGATAAAATGAGAGTAGCAGGGAGCGAGAGAAGAGACCTGGAAAATCCTGATGTTCAGTGACCCCACACACACACACACACATGGATCCTCCCATGACCTGGAACATCAAGAGATGGTCACCCTTTTCATGGTAGGTGACAGACACAAAAAGGCAGGATGTCAGCAGTTGACTTGCTGCTGAAGGGTCCCCACACTGTGAAATGGACATCCCTTCGTGTTGGCCAGCTCGCCTTGATGCTGTGACCATCGTGGCCTGCACATACATGCTGGAAGGGACCCAGAGCTCTCTGTCCCCCGCTTTCTTCCTGGCATCCTTCCTACCTTTCCAAAGGCTCACCCCTAATTCTGGGCGTCTCAGATCCTAGAGGGTCAAGGCAGAGGACCTCTTCAAATACTGGGCTGGAAGAGGATCCTGGACTTCCGGGTGGTTGTGACCCAGAGGAAGCATGCTATCCTGTGATAAGGGGAGAGATGTCTCCCAGGACTCCCCTCACTCCCTAGCTTTACAGCCTTACAGGTAGCAGGGTACCAGAGCACCCTGTATTCCAGCTACCTTCAGTCTCCCGGAGTTCTGCGGGAGTTCTGCCATGCAGTCCTCCATTCCAGGGCCACGTCGTAAAAAGATTTACAAGACTATGTAAAACTGGCAGTAAAAACAATTAACTTTAATGGCACCTCGGGTGGGTGGCTGGGTGGGTCTCTCCCGCCTTCTCCACAGAGCGGCAAGCCAGATAAGAGAGAGGACCAGCAGTCAATGGGTCCTGATTTCATCTCTCAGTTCTTCTTGGGGACCTTCCCTCAGCTCTGGAGGTCAGAGGTTCAAGGCTAAAATGAGAAGATGGCCGGACACAGGGACAGAGAATCAAGCTTCGGTAGTTGGTACCCGACTAAGGGGTCCTGAGCAAGCCTCTTAGCCCCTCATGAGCTCAGTGTTCTCATCTGTGAAATGAGAATTGAGGAATGTGAGACTCTCTCATAGAACTGGGGAAATTTTTAAACCATTCGTCTGAAGGCTCCTCCCCCACGCCTGGTACACACGTGTGCTCGAGTATTTAATTTAGTAAGTTTGCATTTTAGGAAGCGTGTGCCTCCCCAGGTGTCCGGCTTTCTGAAAGGTCAGGGCCACATTTCCGAGCCTTGGCTCTGCCATCCCCACTTAAATATCAGTTTCCTGCTAAAATTGACCTACTTGTCCGGCTGGTGACCCCGGAAGCGACCCCATGCTCTGGCGGTAGACTGCAGCCCCCGGCTTTGAAAACGACCTGGATTTCTGGAAAGCCAGTAAGGAAATGAGAGTGACCAGGGGGTAGAAGCAGGGTCTCTACCTCCCTGTGCCCTGGGCCAGCCCGGAAAACTCTCATTCTGTAGTTCTCCTTGGCCTGGAGACAATTAACATTCATTTCAGAAAGCCCTCTGTTTGTCTGTGTCTGTGTGTGGCCCTCTGGGGTTGCCCCAACCCCCAGTGGACGCTGCAGTGTAAGGGCATTGCTCATTGGCCAGGCAATTTAATTAGTCAGGACATACAATCAATGTCATCTTGGCCCCTGTCTATCCAGAGGGCAGACCTTTTCTCTGATCTCAAGAAGCCAGGACCTCTTCAGCCCCACCCGCGGCCCAGCTACCTGGGACTCTATGACCAAAGGTACTGAGACCGGCAAAGGAACTGCCACCAACAGGTTTAAAGATTCCCATTTGGGACCTGGTTCAGGTGTGGAAGAGAGCTTGCTGAGTTTGAACCACCATTGAAAACAAGCCTGATGATGCATTGTGCTGTGGTCCTAGTACTAGGGAAACAGAGGCAGGAGGATCAGGAGTCTAAGGTCTTCTTTGGCTGCATAGTAAGCACAGTGCAGCCTGAACTACATGGTAAAGAAAGAGAAAAGAGGGCTGGACAGATGGCTCAGTGGTTAAGAGCATTGCCTGTTCTTCCAAAAGTCCCAGCAACCACATGGTGGCTCACAACCATCTATAATGAGGCCTGCAGGAAGAATACTGTATACATAATAAACAAATAAATAAATATTTTTAAAAAAAGAAAGAGAAAAGAAAGGAGGGAAAGATGGGAGAAAGAGAGGAGGGAGGAAGGAGGGGAGAGAGGGAGGGAGGGAGGAAGGGAGGGAGGAAGGGAGGGGGGGAGGGAGAGAGGAAGGGAGAGGGGAGGATTGAGTTTATTTGTAGACAGGGTCTTACTTTGTAGCCCAGGCTAGTCTAGAACTCTCAATCTTCCTACCTCAGCCTTCCAAGTGGTGGGGTGACAGGCATGAACCCCCATGCTCAGCCTAAATAGCTTATTGAAGGGCAGTAAGTTCTAGAACCAAAGAGAAAACAAGAAGACAAGCAGAGTGGGGAGAGAGAAAGCTTCCAGTTCAGGGTGCTGTGCACTGCAGGGGCCTGGGAGAAAAGAGCCACAGAGGCAAAGACAGGACCCTCAGGCCTGAGGGAGGAACATGGCTTCCACAGCTCAGGTCAGGAGGCACAGGTGAAGGGCACAGGGAATGTGCATGCTGGTCAAGCCGGCAGAGACAGAGAGCAGGGAAGACCGGGTGACAGACAACTCAGGACCCCTGTGAGGGCTCTGCTGCTAGCTGCCACCAAGATGGAGCCACAGGAGCATGGGGAGGAGCCTGTCTGCTTGCTGCTTCTCACTGGGGCTCTAAAAACGGGGCTCTGAAGTCCAGCACTCGGGAGGCAGAGGAAAGAGGACCTCTGCAGGTTCCAGGACAGCCAGAGCTAAATTCTGAAGTCCTGTCTCCAAAACACAAAAAGCAAACAAAAATTTAGTAATAAAATAAAACCTGAAGACTAACGGTAAAAGTTGTGGAGAGATGGCTCAGTGGTTACGAGCACTTTGCTGCCCTTCCTGAGGTCCCAAGTTTAATTCCCAATAACCACATGGAGATTCACAACTATCTGTAATGGAATCTGATTCCCCTGCTGTGTGTGAAGACAGAGCATTCATGCATAAAATACATGAATAAATAGATCTTTAAAAAATAAAAGACAGTGTTTCTTTTTTTTTTTTTTTCAAGACAGGGTTTCTTTGGTTTTTGGAGCCTGTCCTGGAACTAGCTCTTGCAGACCAGGCTGGTCTCGAACTCACAGAGATCCGCCTGCCTCTGCCTCCCGAGTGCTGGGATTAAAGGCGTGTGCCACCACCGCCTGGCAAGACAATGTTTCTTTCTCTGTGTAGCCCTGGCTGTCCTGGAACTCACTCTATAGACATCTACCCGCCTCTGCCAACTACTGGGATTAAAGGTGTGTGCTACCACCAACCAGTAATATTTGCCGATAATTTCACAGTCTTTGACCTCCTGTGCACCTGTGTGCTGTCGTGTGTGTATCTATCCATATGTAGAGGCCAGAGGTTGATGTTCAGTGACTTCCTTGATTGCTCTTCATTCTGCTTCTGTTTCTGAAGCCAAAGCACTTGGAATCTGCCCGTCTAGACAGCTAGCTTGCCCTGGAAATCCCATCTCTGCCTCCCAACTGCTGGAAATACAGGCATCCTCCATGTCTGCCTGGCTTCTTATTTGGGTGCTTGGGGATCCGACTCCAGTCCTCAGACTTGCTCGAAGAGGGTTTTAGTCACTAAACCATTTCCCCACCCCCTCCCTCAAAT
Organism: Alexandromys fortis; assembly: GCF_014885135.2. NCBI lineage: Eukaryota > Metazoa > Chordata > Mammalia > Rodentia > Cricetidae > Alexandromys > Alexandromys fortis. Next base: position 1,208,493 of record NW_026067985.1, on the reverse strand, counting down.
AATTTTGATACTTAAAAAAAGAATTCCAAAGATGTTCATTATAGACTGATTATGTTGTCTCAAAATTTCTCATTTGAAGCCCTGACCCTTCAGTCTTCAGGTCTCAAAAAAAAAAAAAAATAATAAAGATAATGCAATTAAGGCCCTACTCAGAACCCATGGGTGCCTTGTAGAAGGGAACTGTGTGGAGAGAAAACAACAGGTTATCTGGTCTAGAAGAACAGCCACCGGATGTAATCAGTGGACACCTGTCTACCAACCAAGGCGGAAAGGCCACCACCATAAACAATCCTCTCCAGACCCTGCTCACGGACTTCTGGACTTTAGATTGTGAGAAAAGAAATACGTGTCATCTTATCCACATGTCTGCGGCATTTTGTAAGACAGCACAGTACCCTGCATTTCCAAAAGAGAAAACCACACATCCAGAGAGAAATCAAAGCTCCTCCCTCATCACCACCAAGACTCGGCAGCTGTGCCGAGCTACCCCTGGTTTCTGGTGTCTTGGTTTCTTTGCTGCTGCTGAGGCAGGCTATTGGCCAGAAGCAATCTAAGGGGAAATTTATTTTGGCTTTTAGAAAGGAATCTCTACGCTAAAGCCTTGCACTGTTTAGTCTTTGGTAAATTTGACACAAACCAAGGTCATGTTCTTAATTAACGATTGGTTAATGTGGGGCGACCCAGCCCACTGTGGGCAATACACTACCCCTAGGCAGGTGATCCTGGGCTGTATAAAAATACAAGCGAACCAAGTCATGGAGAGCAAGCGACTAGTCAGCATTCCTTCAAGACCTCTGCTTCCGTTTCTACCTCTAGGTCCCTGCTTTGACTTCCCTCAATGGACTGTGATGTGGCTGCATAAGCCAAATAAAGCCTTTCCTCCCAGGTTGCCTTTGGTCAAGGTCTTTATCACAGCAATAGAAACCCAACTAAGACAGGCCTCCCCTGCGCCCCCCCCATTCTTCTATGAAAAGGGCAAGGTTTGTCTCCAAGACCAAGAAAACGGAAGATGAAGAAGAAGATGCAAAGAGCTGTCAATCATGATGTATGTGAGCAGCAGCCTAAGCAATTTAAGCACAGATATGCTGCTGCTGTTTTAAAACAGGGTCTCTGGTAGCCTGTGTTGGCCTCAACATACATATGTTGGCCCTACATAGCCGAGGATGACCTTGAATTTATGACCCTCCAGTCTCCTCTCTCCAACGCGGAGATCACGAACAAGACGCATCATCCACGCCTGCTCTGTGTGGTGCTGAGGATGGAACCCAGGGTTTCATGAGTGCTGGGGAAGTACATACCAGCTAAGCTGCACCCCAAGCCCTGTGAAGACATCCTTAATTCCATTTGCAATCATAAGGTTAGTTTTTATCGCCAACTTGACTTAACTGAGAGTCGCCTGGGAAGAGGGAATCTCAACTGAGGGATGGCCCAGATCAGATGGGCCCGTGGCCATGTCTGTGGGGCATTGGCTTGATTGACGGTTGATGTAGGAGGGCCCAGCCCTCTCCTTGGCAGGTGGTCTTAAGTTGTGTAAGAAAGACTGCTGAGCACAAGACAGGGAGGGCAAACCACTGAGCCGCCCAACTTCCAGGGTTCCTGCCTCTGCTCCTATTTGAGTTCAAGCCCTGTTTCCTCAGTAATAGACTGTGACCTGAATGGGGGGGGGGGGGAAGCCAAATTAACCCTTTCCTCTTTGTGTTGCTTTGAGCCTGAGCCGTGGTGCTTATCAAAGCAAACTGGTACAGCAATCTTATAGCTTACTAGGTGAGAAAACGAAAACCCAAAGGGGTCCCCTGGTCCCACACTGCAACCCCCAAGGTCCCAAAGCTGGAAAATAATAACAATCAACTAGCCAAGATAGTAACTGCTTCCTTTAAAATAAGACTGTGGTGGGGGGGGGGGGGTGGCTGGGAGACACACGCCCTGAATGCTTCTCCAAGTGCCACAGCAGCACACTTGAGCCTATCTCGGTGCTGACAATGCCCAGAGTGTCTGGTGCACGGCTTGAGAATCATGCCTCTAGTCCAGGAATTCCCTGTACTCCTCCTGAAATGTGCCCGAGTCCTCTTGATTTGAGGAAAACAGTTCCAAGGTCACAGTCAAGACCCAGGACCCCAGTAGGAACCTACAAGAGGGCAAGGGGACATATATATATATATATATATATATATATATATATATATATATTCCATTCTTTCTGCTCTTTCCCCTGGGGGTCACCCTGAGGATACCTTTGCAGATGCTGGTTTGCAGCTGCTTCTTCCTTTTCTTCCTCTTCTACTCTGCCTTTTCCTCCTCCTTCTCTTCCTCTTTCTCCTCCTCCTCCTCCCCCTCCTCCTCCTCCTCCTTCCTCCTCAAACTCACAGAGATCCACCTGCCTGACTTCCAACTTCTTGCTGGGCTCAGTTTATTTGAAGTATTGATGGTGATGGTAAGGAAGGAGGTAGATTAAGGAGACATGGAACTGGGCATCCATGTCCTGTCGTCTCCCTAGAGAGACTGTGGGCTACCAGGACTCCACACTGGGCAGCCCAGCATCTACGAATCCAGCACACATGTGTATCTAAACATTTTACTATCAAGTCCCTGATGTCCAAGGGTGAGGGGCCCCCACTTTTGCTAGCTTCAGAAAAGTACCCAAGCTGATGGATGGTGGGGAGGGATTGTTTCTTGCCTCCAGCCTAAGCCCTAAATTAGAATTGCAGCTAAAATGGAAAGCTGCCGAGGGCTTTTTGGATGTTGCTGTGCTGGAGGACAGACCCAGGGCATCTTGCATGCGAGGTAAGCACTCTGCCATTGAGCTACATCCTGGCTCATTTTATTTATTTTCTAATGAGAGAGGGTCCCGTGTAGCTCAGGCTCATCTTGAACTCCCTGTGTAGCTGAGGATGTCCTTGACTTCTAATCTTCCTGCCCCCACCACCCCAGGACTGGGACTACTGGTGTGTGCAGTGTTGGGGATTGAACTCAGGGCTTCATGCAAGCTAGGCAAGCTCTTTACCCACTGAGCCACAGACCCAACTGCAGGTTCCCTCCAGATTCCCCTTAGGGCATCATCGCCATTATGTTCTTTGGGTACAGCCAGGTCCCAAGATCCATCCAAGGGAAAAGGACACAGACTCCAGCCCTTGACAGGAGTCAGAAGTTCAGAGCAGAAGAGCATGCTGGGAATTCTTGAAGTCGCCAAGGTTACTTCCTATGCCTGCCCTGGTAAGTCAATTTGAGTCATGAAAGTGGGACTCTTGGTTCTGTTTCTACAGTGCTTGGGAGTCTAATCCTAGATCTCCCGTTGCTATGGGCAATGTGACGTTCAACCTACATTCTAACCGAAGTCCACTCTCGTCACAACGAACTTGACGCGTCTCTATAACTCACAGGGATGTTCATGCGCCCCATTGCATCCGCGGCTCTTCATGTCTCCATCGAGCTGAAGCTCACACAGCAACCGAGAACTTTCTTCAGTGTCGCACAGCATACCCAGACAGTGAAGGAATTGAATTCGTTTTCCTTTCAACACTTAATACCTGGGGAAGCACACCTTCGACTCACCTCCGATCTGTATCCCTGAGCTCTTAGAAAGTCAGAGAAGCTGTAGAAGCCAGAAACGGCACAGTTTCCCGCCAGGTGGCGGGTGGAAGCCGGGCACCGCTTCCAGGTGCAGTGCGGGCGCTAAAGAGTTAACAGCTGGAGAACCTGCAGAACCTCACTAGAGATATAATTACAGAGCATCACCACCCGGGCCTTCTGGGAAGGGTTTTGTAGAAATAGGTAAATAAACAGTGTCCTGTGGTCTCTTCACCCTGTGGGCTGATTTAACTCTTGCGGAGAACGGTCCCCAGAGACTGAGGTGAGAGAGCGCTCCCACCAGCCCAAACTCCCGCTTGTTGGGGTTCCAAACATTTCCCAGGGCCCCTCCCAGCCCGAAGTCAAACCTGTCCTGGGAGTACAGATCCACAAGGTAAGTCCATTGCCCCTGCTGGGAGCCTGGTGGGACCCCATTCAGTTGCTAAGAGTTAACCACCCACTACAGAATTCCTGGGTAGAAACCAGCCAGGCAAGCCTGATTTATTGCCTTTTAAAGTCTCCCTTGTCTTCCATTAGCCCTGCTTCGACTGCCTCTATCTCTCATCTCCTTCTCCCCACTTATGCGCTGTAACCCCGGGTTGGGTGTCTTCCCATTAGCCCCGAGGTCTGAGCGGCAGAGACCTTTGCTTAGTTCCACTTATCTCTGAGCATCTCTCCGCTTCTCCCACAAGCTGCCAATCTCCTCTCCACTTCTGAGAACTGAACAGAGCCTCTGGGGTGCTTGCTAAATTGACCTCTCGATTGGGTAACTCATCACCCCTGGGAACCCAAGTCTGTTCTTTCACTCTGAGCCCGGTCCGTGCCTCGGATGGCCGTCCCACACCCAGGTCGTGTGGCTTCCACAACTCGCCACCCTGGTCCCCCACGCAAACATCTCCACAGCTCAGAGTCTTGACACTGAGCCCAGGGATTGGCAGGTCCCAGGTGATGGGGTCTCCTGACAGAGACAGTTGCTAAGGACCCCAGACTGACCAAGCCTGACCCTGTGACTTCTTTGATTTGTGACTTGGGGTAAGCGACTCAACCTGTGTGTTTTAGTTTCCTGTTCTGTAAAATAAAGACAAATCCCCACCTCGTGTTCTTGGTGGTGGACGTAAGAACGGAACAACACTCAGCTGTGAATTAAGTGTTCCACGTGGTGATGGGGACAGTACAGAGGAACCTTTGAGCCAGATGTAGTGGCTCATACCTGTATCCTAGGACTTGGGAGGGGGGAGGCAGGAGGATCAGGAGTTTAAGGCCAGCCTGAGCTATATGAGACACAGTCCATTAAAAAAAAAAAGTGGAGGTGGAGGATACTGACAAACCTTAATCCTAGCACTCAGAAGGCAGAGGTGGGTGGATCTTTGTGAGTTCAAGGCCAACCTGGTCTACTGAGTGAGAACCTGTCTCAAGGAAACAAGCAAAATGAGCCATTGCTGTCTGCCAATGCAGCAACAGGTGGAGACATTTGTACCTTCCTTGACCTCCCCTAGTTCAAGCCACCAGCTGCTTTGCCATCTATCCTGAGACCTCTTTCTTTCTTTCTTTCTTTCTTTCTTTCTTTCTTTCTTTCTTCATTCCTTTCTTTCTTTCTTTTAAAGATTTATTTATGTATTCGTTTGTTTGTTTGGGGTTTTTTTAATTTATTTCTTTATTAATTAATTTGTTTGGGGTTTTTTTGAGATCAGGTTTCTCTGTAGCTTTGGAGCCTGTCCTGGAACTCACTCTGTAAACCAGGCTGGCCTCGAACTCACAGAGACCCGCCTGTCTCTGCCTCCCGAGTGCTGGGATTAAAGGCATGTGCCACCACTATCAGGAAAGATTCATTTTTTTAATTATATGTATGAATGTGTGGGTCGTTACATGTAAATACAGATGCCCAAAATGCTAGAGGCATCAGATCCCCTGGAGCTGGAGTTACAAGTACTTGCTAGTCCCCTAATATGAGTGCTGGGAATTGAACTTGGGATCACTGCGAAAGCAGTCTCTACTCATGGGCCTTTTTGCTATTGCTGCTTTGGTTTGGTTTGGGTTTTCGCTTTGCTTTGTTTTTTTTTTTTTTTTGTTTGTTTGTTTGTTTCATTTTGTTTGCTTGCTTGTTTTTGAGACAGGGTTGCTATGGGTAGCCCTGGCTGTCCTGGAACTCACTCTGTAGACCAGGCTGGCCTCAAACTCACAAAGATCTACCTGCCTCTATCTCTGGAGTGCTGGGATTGAAAGCATGCACCACCACCACCCAGTAATCTTTTTTTAAGTTGCGGTCTCAGGCTGGCCTGAAACCCATGGCCTTGAACTCCTTGGTCTTCCTCTACCCCCAGAGTGGTTGGATTGCAAGCACAAGCCATGAACTGTCATACGCAGTTTATAACATGCTGGGAATCACAACCAGGACTGACAAGCACTGTACCTGCTGAGCGACATCCACAGCCTATACTGTGTATTTTAGTGGCATATAGTGGAACACCTACCATGTGATGAGCACGGCAGGATATAAGTACTGGTAACAGAAAGGAGGGTCAAATAAGAGCTGGGTGTTGGTGGTACACCCCAGTAATTTCAACACTTGGGAGACAAAGACAGAAGGTCTCAAAATCAAGGCTAGCCTATGCTACCTTAGAATTTATCTCCAGCTAGGTGAGGTGGTGCACACCTTTATTTATTTATTTATTTATTTATTTATTTATTTATTTATTTAGTTTTTTTCAAGACAAGGTTTCTCTGTAGCTTTGGAGCCTGTCCTGGCACTAGCTCTTGTAGACCAGGCTGGCCTCGAACTCACAGAGATCCACCTGCCTCTGCCTCCCAGGTGCTGGGATTAGAAGCATGACCTATCCGGGCCTAGCTTAATAAGGATTATATTTCAAGTCTTTCTCCCAGCACCACTGGGGTGGTGGATGAGCTTTAAATGATTCATAACTATTGCGTGGAAAAACATCAGGAAAAAAAGTGGAAATGCCACACGTGGGTTCTGAGACTGCTTGAGTGTGTGTGAGCTCAGAATTGTGTCCTCCTCCCTCTTTCTGTGGTTGACTCTTCCTTGGAGAATGAAAGGGACACCCTAAATCTGTCTCCTAGCACCCCAGGAGAGCAGCTTATCTACCATCTCCTGGAACAAAGCATCCATTCCCTTGTGTTATCTCGCGACTCTCTGTGTATTCACACTTTTCCCAGCTTGGAGAGGAGAAGCAAGCTTGCTGTGTTCTGCCAATGTCAATTAATTTTTCTCCCAAGAGGTGTCTCCCTCATTGTCATAATTGCCACCTAAGAATAACAGCTTCCAAAATGCCCTACAGATTTAAGCAAGCCAAGGGTTTTCTCCAAGTCCCACCCCCTCCAGGAGGGACAGCTGGGAGCTTTGGGCTCAGTTCCTGGATGCTGAGAACTGGGGAGAGCGTCTGGCTGGCTTTGCTCATCATATCAGAATAGATGAGTCTGAAGCTGGCTATTTTCGCTCAGAACGCAGAGCTCATTTTTCCTGCCAGCTTGTCCCTTTGCCTTGACCATGAAATTCCAATCGATAAAGCCTAAGGGATGTGTTGGTCTTTTAGAACTCTTGCTGAGGTGGGGAGACAACTATCCTCAGAGCTGGTGGGTTCAGAAGCACAATTGAATCCTCTGTGTCTCCGCGGCAGGCATCACCTCCCGACCTTCTTGCCTGGAAACATTCCTGACAGTTCCTGGCTTCCCTCTGTCGAGAGAAGCATCCATCTTAAGTCTAATCAGCCAGAAAAACCTGTTTTCCAGCTGAACCTCACTATTTTCCACCAAGACACAGAGAGACTGGTACTTGAGTGGTTTAAACAACCACGAAACCCCCGGGAGCCAGAAGGACAACCTCGTATTCTTTCTCCATCACCGAAACAGCACACATCAGACTACATGCCTCAAGTTTGCTCTGGTCTGGGAGAAACAGGGGAGGAAATATGTGTGGTGGTCAAGCCAAAGAAGTCAGGTCTGCCCAGCAGGAGTGGAAACCTGAAAGCCAGAGAGACGTCTCTCAGCCACTTCTTTGTCAGTCTTTCTGAATGAAAGGGAGGAAGATTTATTGCCAAGCTCAACAGCAGTATTTTACAGCCATTTCGAATGGATTTGAGACAGTAAGGTAGCCGGCTGTGCTGGCCATGGAGGGGCCATAGAAGAATCATTTTTTTAAGAGACCCATCCAACATCATAGACACAGTAAAGTAGCGCTCTTGGCCAGAAAAGAAGAAGGATTGGGGCTGGAACCTTTGGAGGCCAACACTATTAAACACATGGCCAAATCGCTGAGGGTTTTAAGATGTAAAATGTTCTCAGTGGATCTTGGTCAGCCCAGCCCTTTCTATCCATTTAGCAAGATCCTGTTTGCAGTGCAGGCAGAAGTCTCGATGGATGGGATACCACATTTATTATTGATGAAGATGGGGGGGGGGAACCAGCTCAAATCTGAGTAGTGCCATCCAGTTACTGTTTATGCAGTAGGTGTTTGTGATTAGCTCTCGCGGCTGTTTCTAGCTACCATCTCCCTCTAGATCACCCACTTCATATAACTTAGTCTCTCTTTTTAAAATAAAGTTGATGCCAGTGAAGCACAGTGTCTCATACCTGAAATCCCAACAGAGAGGCAAAGACAGGAGGATTACCATGAGTTCAAAGCCAACTGGGGATATAGAGTGAGGCCAGCCTATAACTGCCTAAAAATAAAAGATAAAAATAGTAAAAATAAAAGAGGAACAGAAAAAAAAGAAACAGGGGGAAAAAGACCCTCCCCCTTTTTGAGTGTGTTTTCTTTTTCTTCAGAGCCTGTCCTGGAACTCACTCTGTAGACCAGGCTGACCTCGAACTCACAGAGATCTGCCTGCCCCTACCTCCCGAGTGCTGGGATTAAAGGTGTGTGCCACCACCATCCAGCAGAAAACCCACTTTAATTATTGAATTAAAATGAACAATAAAGAGACATCTGTAAACAGCTAGGCGGTGGTAGCACATACGTTTAATCCCAGTACTCAAGACAGAGCCATGCAGATCGCCATGAATTTGAGATCAACATGGTCTACAGGGTGAAACCCTGTTTTTCTTTTGTTTCCTAATAATAATAACAATAACAACAATAATAATAAGTGGAGAGCAAATGAGAAAAGACAAGACACCCAACATTGCCCTCCAACTTCCAAAGGCACGCATGCATGCACTCACCCACATACACACACTAACATGTTTGTATACTTCACACACAACATACCACACTCACCATGTTTTTGTTTTTTGTTTTTTTAAAAACTTTTAAAAAAGATTAATAAACACCGGGCGGTGGGGGCACATGCCTTTAATCCCAGCACTCGGGACGCAGAGGCAAGTGGATCTCTGTGAGTTCGAGGCCAGCCTGGTCTACAAGAGCCAGTTCCAGGACAGACTCCAAATCAACACAGAAGAAACCCTATTTCGCAAAAGAAAACAATAAATGAATAAACAAATAAGTTAATAAAAATAAATCGGCCAGGCATGGTGGCTAACACTTTTAATTCCAGCACCCAAGAGACAGAGAGGCAGGCTGATCTATATAAGTTCAAAGGTAGTCTGGCCTAAGTAGCAAGTCATAGGGCTGCCAAAGCTATGTCTTAGAGAGACCTTGTGTCAAAAATTCAATCAAACAGAAACAAGAAGGGAATCAATTAAAACATATACCCCTTGGCGTAAAAAAAAAACATGCTTCAGATAACCAAAGAAATGGCTGAGACTTTTAGCTCAGTCGACTGATGATTGCCTGGCCCATCCAAGGCCCCAGGTTCTGTCCCCAGCACTGCTAACAACTAAACGAAATGAAGGAAGTGGCCCACGGCCGGTGGGTCCCCTGGTAACCCTGTCCTCCTGAGGTCTGTCTTCACCCCACAGGGGTCTAGGCAAGCTGGGTTGGTTCTAAGGAGTAGTTGGAAGGCACCACCACAGCCTGCGAAATCTGCAGTCTTCTTCCTGGGTGTGCACTGTGATCTCTTTCTGCTGTATAAACAGGCCATTAATACCTTTCCAAGAGGTGCAGACACACCTCCCCTGCAGAAAGCAAGCCCCTGCCAGATGCCCCAGCTTTAATTCTGCTGTTAACACTCCTCAGGCACAGGCATAAGGAGTAAATCCCCTCCTTCAGGAGGCAGAGCTGCGGGCAATGTGGTTTGTTTAAAGTCTCTCTGGCTAAGCCATTGCTGGAGCCTCTGGTTTGCTCTGAGGGAATGGGGACTTGAAAATTAAAATGAACAACAAAAAAGAATGTCCCTCTTCCCCAGGGCAGTTTCCGGTTTGTAAATGTCATCCCTTTGGATCCCTCAACTGGACAGAAGTGGAGAGGGCTGTGACAGGGGAGTCTAGTCTGCCTTTGATTTTTGCAGGACCTGGGAAGGGTAAGGAGGAGGAGGGACAAGGAGACATTACAGAACTGTAGGGGTAGCCTTTACTCACTGGTCTCTAGAGTTAGGACTTGATAGTGAGGTCCTCACCATCTTCCCACACTTTATGGGCAAGTCAGATACAGGGAGACTGCATATGCTTGTCTATGTATTTATTGATTTATTTTTAAAAATTTATTTCTTTTAAAAGATTTATTTAATGCACATGAGTGTTTTGCCTACAGGTATGTCTGTGAACCTTGGGTATGCCTAGTGACTGAGGGAGCCAGAAGAGGGTGTCAGGTCCCTCAGAACCAACTTACAGAGGGTTGTGAGCCCCAGAGAGTTCTGGGGATTTACTCCTCTGGGAGATCAGCCAGTGTTCTTAAAGGCTAAGTCACCTCTGCAGCTCCTTGTTTGGTTTTGTTAAACTAGGTCTCCTGTGGTCCAGGCTGGCCTCGAATTTACTTAGTAGTTAGAGATAGCCTTGACCCTTCTCTCATCCTCCTGCCTCTGAGGCTCAAGTGCTGGGATTACAGGAGTGTGCCTGTTTTATGCAGTTCTGGGCATCAATCACACCCAGCAATCACTCTACCAGCTCAGCAACATCTTCAACAGCCCCTCCCCTTCTTTTTTTAATTTAAACAAACGCTTACTGAGTTTCCCAGGCTGGTCTTGAACTCCTAGCCCTCTTGCTTCAGCCTCCCAAGTGCTGACATAGCATATTTTACCATCATGCCCAGCTTTATTTCTTTAGTTTTAAAATGTTATCCTTTGGGGGGGGGCGGGTTTCTCTGTGTAGCCCTAGAAGTCCTCTTGTAGACCAGGCTGGCCTTGAACTCACAGATATCTGCTTGTCTCTGCCTCCCAAGTGCTGGGATTAAAGGACTGCGCCACCACTGCCAGCTTCTTAATATCCATCTTGGGTTTTGTTGGGTTTTTTTGGTGGTTTTGGATATGGTTGCACCATGTTGCCCAGGTTGGCAAGGAACTCGATTGCCTACAGAAAATAGAGGCACATCACAGATGACGCTGTAGGGGCACAATTGACCAGATCCATTATGACTTTAGCTCTTGGAATCTGGTTTTTGTTTTGTTTTGTATTTTCAAATTTCAGTTAAAGAGAGAGAGAAAGAGAGAGAGAGAGAGACAGAGAGAGAGAGACAGAGAGAGAGAGAGAGACAGAGAGAGAGAAAAGAGGGCAGGGTGTTTGAGAAAGTAACTCAGTAACAGAGTGTTTATTGACCTCCCCAGCACCAGGGTTAAGGGAGGGGCAGAGGCAGGGGATGAAGGAGACAGGGAATGAGACACAGTATGGATGCCTTGTCTGCAGCCCGGCTGGATCTGATCTAATGACAGAAGCAGTGGAGACACTTGGGGGATGTGGAGTGGGTGCTACACGAGTGTTTCATGCAGTCACACAATCATTATCTTCCAGGTCGCCCGGGATACCTGTGGCTCTATTCCTTCAAAGCCTCCTCTTCCTCACCCAAAGATGCACACTGAGGATCTCAGATAAAATGATACCTGTGCGACTTTACATTGCAGCAACCCATCAGGGACAGGTACCAATGAAACAAGATCAGTCATGGACTGAGTTGGTGATTTTAATGTCGAGTGATAGGCATACAGGAGTTCATGCTCCTAATCGCTTTACCTTTTCAGATTGAAAACAGTACATTGGGGGGAGGGGGAGGGGGAAGGAGGAGGGAGGAAGGGAGGAAGAAGAAGAAGAAGAAGAAGAAGAAGAAGAAGAAGAAGAAGAAGAAGAAGAAGAAGAAGAAGAAGAAGAAGAAGAAGGAGAAGAAGCAGCACTTGGGAAGCAGAAGCAGGTGGATCTCTGTGAGTTTGAGGCCAGCCTGGTCTATAGAGGGCTACACAGGGAGACCCTAGAAGCCCACTCCTTTAATCCCAACACTTGGGAGGCAGAGGCAGGCAGATCTCTGTGAGTTTGAGGCCACCCTGGTCTACAAGAGCTAGTTCCAGGACAGGCTCCAAAGTTACAAAGAAAACCGGTCTTGAAAAACAAAATCAAAAGAAGAAAGAAAGAGGGGGCTGGAGAGATGGCTCAGTGGTTAAGAGCACTGACTGCTCTTCCAGAGGTCCTGAGTTCAATTCCCAGCACCCACATGGTGGCTCACAGCCATCTGTAATGAGACCTGGCACCCCCTTTTGGCTTGCAGGCACACATGGAAGGAATGCTGTACACATAATAAATAAATAAATAAACAAACAAATAAATAAATATTTAAAAAAACTTAAGAAAGAAAGAAAGGAAGGAAGGAAGGAAGGAAGAAAGAAAGAAAGAAAGAAAGAAAGAAAGAAAGAAAGAAAGAAAGAAAGAAGAACGTCTGAAGGCCAGGAAGAGACTCATTTGGGAAAATGCTTGCTAAACAAACCATTGAGTCCTGAGTTTGGTCCCCAGAACCTGTGTATAAAGCACTTGGCAACACCTGTCTGTAACCCCAACACAAGGGAAGGGCATAGGTGGGGGAGAGGGAGTCCCTGAAGCTCACTAGCTAGTCAGTCTAGCAAAATCTGTGAGCTCCAGGTTCAGTGAGAGATCCTGTATATATATATATTATATACATGGCAGAGAGCAGGCTGGATGGGGCAGCAGGTATGGGTGCTTGGCACCAAGTCTGAGAGGACTTGAGTTTGATTCCTGGGACCCCCGTGGTGGAAGGAGAGATCTGTCTCCCTCGAGTTTTCCTCTGACCTACACACACACCCACACACATGCACGCACGCACACGCAATGGGTGGGGGAGTTTAAAAGGGAAAAAAATAAGGTGAAGGACAGCTGAAGAGGATCCCAATGTTGACCTTTGGCCTCCATCAGTAGATGTGCACATGTGTACACTTACACAGTATAGCTGGGCAATGTTACCTACATTAAGGAGACTAAGGCAAGAGGATCCGCATTTTAGGCTACATATTGAGACCCTGACTCTGGGGGGGGGGAGGGATAGAGAAGAGGAGAGGAGTGGAGAGAAAAGGCGGGAAGGGAGGGCAGGGGAGGGAAAAGGGGAGGAGGATGGTTGAGGTGTGACTCAGTGGTTGAGAATTTATCCTTCCACACCCGGCCCTGGTTCCATCTCCATCATGGAAATAAACAAGAGACTAAAGCTGGAACACGCAAGGAGGAGCTTCTCCTCAGTAGCCTCTCTTCCACAGCACTGGGACCTTCAGTCCCCTGAGGCTGCCCTGCTGATACCAGAGCCCTGCTCCGTTTACCTGTGGGTGTTCCGCCACTTTCCCTCCTTCTAACCTCTAGTGATCCCTTAAACCAGCCTCCCTAGCCCCCCCCCCCCCATCTCTCATTGAAAGTTAGGATTGCTGCCCCGGGGCCATTTCCAACCCTCGGTACAGAAAAGGCATTTGACTAAGTACTGAGCTTGGCCGTGGTGGAGAAGGCTTAGCTAGACCCTAGTCTTTGTGAAGGGATTACCCAGGGCTAAGGCAGGACTTGTCTGCAGATCCTTTGGGGCAAAAAGCTCTGGAAAGGTGTTTGGTGGGGGAAGGGGAGCTAAGTTAGCTTTGTATAAAGAGAGAAAATTAAAGATTCAGAAGGGACACTCAGAACTCACTCTAGGGGTGCAACAGGGGTGGAATTTTTATATTATATTTCCTTTTGCTTTGGAGGCGGTCTTAACTATACAGCCCCAGACCAGTCTCAAATTGATCATCCTCCAGCCTCAGTCTCCCAAGTGCTAGGCTTTAAGTGTGCACTACCATGTTTGCTGGATCTAAAGTTTTATTTTGAAGTGTGTGTGTGTACATGCATGTAAGTTCTGGTGCTTGAGGAGGCCAGCAGTGTGGAAACCCCCCTGAGCTGGGGTTACAGATGATTGTGAACCACCTCTTGTGGATGCTGGGAACTGAACCTAGGGTCTGCCCCTTAATGACTGAGCCATTTCCCACTCCTGATTCGGTTTACTTGAGACTGGGTTTCATGTAGCCCAGGCTGGTTTTAGACTTGTTATGGAGCTGAGAATAGCCTCCCACTTCTGTCTTCTGAGGGCTGGGGTTACACGTGTGACTACTGTATCCAATTGATGGAACCTGGGGCTTCCTGCCTCCTAGGCATGCTCTCTGAACCAAGCTAGCTAGCTCCTGTTTTACATGTAGACATCTGAACATAGTGCATTGTATTCCAGTTCTGGGTGAGGTTATGGAAGCACTCCACCCCTGAGCTCTATCCCAGCCCTATTTTCTTCCTGGGGGGGGGGGGGTGCTTTTGTCTCTTTTGGTCAAGGCCATGTGTATTCTATACTTCTGTTTCTTTTTCTGCTTTGTTTTTTTTTTTTTGTTTTGTTTTTTTTTTTTTTTTTTTTTTTTTTTTTTTGCTTTTTAAGATTTACTTTTGCCAGGTGGCAGTGGCACACGCCTATACTCCCAGCACTTGGGAAGCAGTGGCAGGTAGACCTCTGTGAGTTCAAGGCCAACCAGGGCTACAGACTGAGTTCTAGGACAGCCAGAGCTACATAGAGAAACCCTGTGTTGAAAAAATTAAAAAAAAACTAAATAAATAAAATAAGATTCATTTTTTATTTTTTAACGATTTCTTTATTTTTCCTTTTATGTGAACTGATGTTTTGCTAGCATGTGTGTCTGTGTGAGGGCGTTGAATCTCCTGGAGCTGGAGTTAGAGACAGTTGTGAGCTGCCACATGGGTACTGGGTCCTCTGGAAGAGCAGAGAGTGGTCTAACCACTGAGATATCTCTCCAGCTCCTATTTTTATTAGGTTCAACTATGTGTATGTGTGTGTCTGCATGTGAGTATTTCCATGGGGGTCTGGGGTCTGGATGTATCAGATCCCCCTGGAGCTGAAGCTATAGGCAGTTATGAGTCACCTGTTGCAGGTACTGGGAACCAAACCCATGTTCTCTGGAGTAAACACCCTCAGCCACTGAGACATACCTCTAGCTCGTTTCTGTCTCTATAATCATTCGCTGGGTCTTTATCTCTCTCAAAGGACATCTCCCCCAGCATATATTTAAACCCCCTCTTTCAGAATCCTATGACCTCAAAAACTGGGTGAGCCAGAGATAAGGTATCCCTTTCTCTCCTTGCCCTGGAGTCAGTGCCCCTATTGGTTTTTGAGTCTCGATGTTTGATTTCAAGTCCTACTTGATGCTTTTTCTCCACCACCCCCTGTCTGCCCATATCTTCTCCAGCCCCTCAGGGTAAGAAGAAACCAACTGTCAGATCCATCCAGGAAAAAAAAAAAAAAAAAAAAAAAAAAAAAACACTGGAATGAAGGGTTGGTCATTCATCAGGCCTGGACTGTTCCTGGGAAGCAGGGACAACAGCTAAGAATGGGAGAAACCTCCAAGGACAGAGGGATTTCAGATTCCTGGGTCTGGAGGGCCTCCTGCTTCTGAATGCAGCTGTGTGAAGCTGCCCATCCCACTCCCAGGAGATCACTCCCTATTGCTGCCCAGCTCTTATTCAGTAGCAGGAGCCGCCTTATCCCTGCCCAACCTGTGGGTTATTGCCGCTCCTTGGGATAAGAGCTATGACCTCTGCCCTGACTGAGAATTCGGAGCAGGAGCCGTGAAGAAGGTGAAGGATGAAAGGGGTAGATGGGATGATGAAAGGCAGGGATCAGGGAAGAGAGAGTGGGGGGGGGGCGCTTGGAGAGAAGGGCAGAGGACAGCAAACACTGAGAGACACCCAGGAGACTAGGAGAGACCTGGGATCAGGGCAGAGACACGAGAGGGATGGGGACAATGAAGAAGAAGATAGAGATGCAGGCCAACCAAGAAAGAAGTCTGGGAAGGCAATGAGAAGAGAGAAACATGCCAGGACAGGGCAGGGGACAAATGAGCAGCAGGATACAGGCCCCACACGCGGAGGTAGGTATAAGATTATACAGTAGGGTGTAAACCCCTCTGTTAAAGCACAGTTGAGCTGCCCAAACCCTCAGGTTCCCAAAGCAGCCTCCAGCCCTGGAAGACATGGTTTCCAAAACATGAAGAACATCTAATGCCAGCAACTTAGAAAGGGGTTGGAGTGAGTTGACTCTGAGGACAGGGAAGGACTTCCAGGTACCTCCAAGTTGGCTTTTGGGGTAGCAGGTCAGGGGATATGTGGCATGCGCTTGGGTGGGGAAGGCCAGTTTCCCTTTGTGGGTCACCTCACACTGAAGTTGCTCTCCTCCCCCTTGGATGGCACTTGGAAGGCTTTGAAGGGAACTGTCCCCTCGTTTTCTCCCAGGGTGCACTTGGCCAGATGGAGAAGGGATGCCCAACCCCCCCAGAGGCTCCTTTCAGAATGATGGGATGAAATGTGGAGAGCCAGCCTTGGTCCATTCTCAACACTTCCATACCTTAAGAAAGCATTTTATGAAGTCAGGCAGTGATGGCACACGCCTTTAATAGCAGCACTTGGGAGGCAGAGGCAGGTAAATCTCTGTGAGTTCAAGGCCAGCCTGGTCTACAGAGCCAGTTCTGGGACAGCTAGGGCTGTTACACAGAGAAAGCCTTGAAAAACTAAAAAAATAAAAGAGAAAGCATTTATGAATTAAAATATTTATTTATTCATTGGTGTGTGCGCGTGTGTGTGTGGTATAGGGGCAGGGTACCACAGCCCACCCATGGAGGTCAGAAGATAACTTTGTGGGGTAAGTTCTCTTCTTCCACCTAAGGATCGAACTCAGGTCATCTGGCTTGTGTGGCAAGCCCCTTTATCTGTTGAGCCATCTCATGGGTCCAAAAAGTTATTCTATTTATCTAATTTTTAAAAATGACATTATTTATCTTTGTGCATGTATGTGTACATGTATGACAGCCCTCAGGAGTCAGTTTCTCTCCTTCCACTACATGAGCCCCGGGGAAGGGACATAGGTCACCACATTTGGCTGCAAATGTCTTTACCTGGGCCCCAAGAAAGGCAATTTAAATGAGACATTTTAATGGGAGCAAATAAAAGGATTCTTTCATTTCTTCTTCCTCTTTCTTCTCTCTTTCTCTCTCAAATACTTGTGTTTGTTTTGCTTTAATAAACAGCTGATAGTTTGTTTTAAAAGAACACAGAGGGAGGGGTGCCTACAGGGCAGGCAGATAAACACAAGTAGTGTGTGTGTGTGTGTGTGTGTGTGTGTGTGTGTGTGTGTCCAGGCCTCTCCCGCAGGTAATAAACAAGGACCTGCTTCAGGTACAGACAGCTGGGCGGGGATGGGGAGGAATGTGCGGGCAGATTAACACCTGTCCTCACAGCTACTACAAGGATGCTTAAGGCCTCCAGAAATGACCCTTGGTGCCGACTTGTCTGGAAGCCATCAGCGGGAGTTTTGAAGCAAGAATCTTCAAGTGGGCAGGAGGGTAAGCTCAGCCCAGCCCCCATGCCCTGTGCCTGCCTGCTTCCCTCATGAGGGTCCCCAGAGCTGAGCCTCCCACCATGCAGGCTGCCTAGCTGCCTACCCGACCGTCTTCTTCCCTATCAACTGATATCAGCACAGATTTTCACTTGTACTGAGGGCTGAGCTCCATGTAGGACGAGCAGCCAGCTCCTGGACCACTCTTCTTCCCCAGGAGCTGAGTCTGGCCCTACTCCAGCCGGCTCCTTCCCTTGCCATCGGCTGCCCTGGCCTACTGTCCAGACAAATGAGTGGCTGACAATACCCAGATGTCCCTGGAATCCTGCTCCTGGTCCCCACACACTGCTGGCCTGCAGGGGTTGGAGCCTGGGTAGCACTGCCCTGCCTGAAACTTGTTGCCACCTCTCAGAGGCTGTTGAAAGCCCCACTCAGCAAAGCCCTTCAGGATGGGGACCCTGGAGCCAGGCCACTCAGAATGGATGTTTGACACCTGCACTGGGGACTCTGAGTCCCAGGCTCCACAGAGGTCTAGGAGGGCTGAGAGGGGGCAGATTACAAACTGTCTAGATACCAGAGAGGACACAGCAGGAGACCTAACACTTTGCAGGAATCAGGGAAGGATGGTGGCGCAGCCTCCATTGGCTCATTGGTAGGATGAGGGATCAGTGGAAAGACCATGATGTGCACACCATGGCTGTCTCAGTTGCTCAGCACATTAAAAAAAAAAAAAGATTTATTCTTTAAAATGTGTGTTTATTCCACATATGTGAGTGCCCATAGAAGACAGAAGGGGTATAAGATCTTCTTATACTCTGTTTTCTAGGGGTTTCCCCCCCCCCAGGGTTTTCTATGTGTATATGCAGCTGTGAGCTGGTCCATGTAGGTGCTAGCATCCCAACTTGGGTCCTCTAGAAGAGCAGCCTGTGCTCTTAACCACTGAGCTTCTACACATATTTAAATAACCAACTCACTTTATCAACGCACCTGGTTAGTTAGCAATGAAAGCATTGGGCAATTAGTTCTCCCTGGATATTGCGGTAGGTTAGTTTCCACGACGGATACCAAAGTCTCCAAGATCCTCATATGCACTGGAATGGGTGTTTTGGTGCTAGGACCGAACCCCGGGTTCTTTGGAATGCTAAGTGTGCCCTCCACCATTGATCTACGCACCTACCTTCTGCAAGTGGCCTCTAGCCGACCTAAGTCACCTAATAACATGCAAGTCAGTGGTTCTCAACCTGTGGGTCATGATGCCTTTGCGGGAGGGGGGGCAGTCAAACGCACCATTCCCCCAGGGGTCGTCTATCAGATATTTATATTATACTTTATTACAGCAGCAAAATTACAGTTAGGAAGTAGCAACAAAAATAATTTTATGGTTGGGAGTCACCACAGTGTGAGGAAGGTTGAGCCGTCTGGGTGTAAGCGCAATGGGAATGGCAGCTGTTGCCAGGTGTGGTAGTGGCACACGCCTTTAATCCTAGCACTCAGGAGGCAGAGGCAAGTGGATCTCTGTGAGTTCGAGGACAGCCTGCTCTACAGAGTGAGTTTCCAGGACAGCCAGGGATACACAGAGAGACCCTGTCTCAAAAAAACCAAGATTTTTTTAAAAAAAAAAAAAAAGGGAAGGCAGTTTAGGGAATAAGAAGATAATCTCTGTTGCTTCTCCAGTCTTTCCCATGCACCCACCATGGAAGACCTGGAAGAGCGGAGAGCCTGGCACACAGATGAAGACAAAGGAACCAGGGAAGACGAAAGAAAGCACAGCTACAAGAGCCTGACTCAAGTGGTGGGGAGAGCAGAAGGACAGAGGGCACAAAGACTAACTTCAAGGATGACAAGGTAGGACTGACTGGGAAAACAGACCTGTCCTCCTCAGGAGCCTGGTGCCCTAGGAAGCAGGTGAAGCTTTGGGCGTGGGCAAGCTGGCTCCTGTGTGGTTTTGTCCTTCAGAATCCCAGCTTCAGCCTGAGCTGTCTTGTCCCCACCATCCTGCAAATGCCTATTGCCTAGGCCCACCTGAAGTGTGAGATCCTCCTACCTTTGCCTTCCACATACCCGGATGACAGACATACAGCACCGTGTCAGCTAGACTCATCTTTTAAAAAAAGACATTGCAGGATGATGTTCAATAAGAGAAATATTGCTAGGCGGTGGTGGTGCACGTCTTTAATCCTAGCACTCGGAAAGTAGAGGCAGGCAGATCTCTGTGAATTTGAGTCTAGCCTGGTCTATACATTGAGTTCCAGGACAGACTCTAAAGCTACACAGAGAAACATTGCCTTGAAAAACAAGAGCAAAAAAAGAGAAGTGTCAAAATGTAACAGAAATTTGGGCGTGAAGGATTGTGAGAGTTTGAAACCAGTCTGAGCTATGTAGGAAGATCTAGACTAGCCTGGGCTACAGATCTAGATCTGTGTCTCTCTCTCTCTCTCTCTCTCTCTCTCTCTCTCTCTCTCTCTCTCTCTCTCTCTCTCTCTCCACACACACACACACACACACACACCTTCTACACACACACAACACCATACATGGCAAAGTCTCCCCTGCCCTCAGATGTCAGGAGATGTTAAGTACACCAAAAATGTAATAAAAAACTACTTCTAAGCAGGTGGATGCAGGAGGGTCATGAGTTCAGTGTCAATTATCTGGGCTACACAGTGAATTCCTTTCAGCCTGAGCCACACCATGAGACTGTGTCTCAAAAAACAAAACAAAACAAAACAAAAACTACCCAAATTACCTTTGAGCTATATATAGACAACATGTGAATAAATTTTATTTTTAGACCTGGGTCCCATCCAGGAAATATCTCATTATTACATATAATCAGATGTCAAAAAATCTAAACAAAGAAGGAGGGGAAGGCAAGCAAGGCAATCCTACTCATCTAAACTTGCAAAGGACTGAGGATGGAGCCCTGCCAGTAGAATGTCTGCTTAGCAGCCAGTAAGCTCTGGTTCTGCGTAAAAGGGCTGTGGTGGGACCCACCTGCAAACTCAGCGCTGAGAGGTCAAGGTCATCCTCAGCTCTGTGTGGAGTTCCAGGCCAGCTTGAGAAACAGGAGACCCTGTCTCATAACAACAGCAAAACCTAATACTTGATTACTGAGCACTAAACACATGCCCCAAGTATATTTTGTGACCTGAGGCTCCTTGGTATGTCACTTGTAGCAGGATGTCCTAGTTCCATCTTTGAAAGGCAACTAAGACTTATGGAAGGGGAAGGACTCATTCAGAAGTCCTGGGTTCTAGACCCCACACTCTCTGAGGGAGGTATATCAGAATCTTGTTACACCCCACAGGCTGGGTCTACAAAAGCATCAATCACATCGGAGCCCAAAGGCATACCCAGAGTCAACTCTGCCTACTACAGAGTGCCCACCTGCCAGATGGGCCCTAGCAGGGCTGCCTGCTGATGGCCACAAATAGTTGGACAGTAGAGTTATAGAAGTTGGTGAGTACCCTTCCAAATGTGGAAAGGGAGATGTGTTCAGTGTGTTACCCTTTGGGAAGCAACCAGTGGAGGCTCCAATCCTGAACCCCAACCACACATTTCAGTCCTGCCATCAGCCAGCTCGGTCACAACTCCTTCCCCCTTCCTCAATCCTTTCCTCTTCCAAAGGAGCAGAGAAACTGAGGCCCCAAGCACAGCAGAAGCCTGCAGCCTGCAGAGCCTTTGGGGGAGTTGAGACCAAGTCTGGAGCCTCCAGAGAGAGGCAGGAAGTGAAACCTAGTGCCGCACCAGCACCTTGGAAAATGACCTGGTTCAGGCTGCAGTCTGGGCCAGGGTTTCTTCTCCAACACGATGGGAGATGGGTTACTCAACACACCCCAGGGAATGGAGGGAGGGCAGGCAAGCTACCTGGACACCTGAAAGAAAGACGTGACAGAGACTCCGACCTTGGCTTTTGAATCTGAATTTGGTGTACACAGATGTCTTAAGTCCCGGATGAAGCCAATGGCAGGATGAAAGACATAGGTAGATGGGGAGACAGTCTCTCTCTCTCTGTGTGACTCCAGGAAAATGATCTCACTCCTCTGAGAGCAAGGAGGTTTGTGCCTTGTGTCTTCTGGTCCTCCTTCCCAACGAATCTGCATCAGACTGGAATGCCTAGTTCTTCACTGAAGTTGTTGGAAGTGCTTGTTAAATGGGAATCCAGTAAATACTGCGTTGGGCATCAGTCTTAACGTCTTAACCAGGAGGATACAGGCCGGCGTAATCAAACGTCTTCAAAATCATTATCTCAGAGGGCTGGGGAATCTCGGATTTGTGTTTCAGATCCAAGATGTCTCAAGAAGGAAGAACTCTATCCAAGGACTCACAGCAGGCTCTGGCTTCCAAAGTTGGAGGAGTGGGGGGGGGGCGACCATTACCAAAGGTCCTTCTCAGGGAGTTCAGACCATCCCCAGCGTTTGGCTCCCTTGCCTCCCGGCTAAGGTTGGGGCTCAGGAAGAGTTTGGAAAGGGAGAACAGGGGAAGGAGAAGCTCATTCCAGTGAGTCCAGGGAACTGGAGAGAACCGGAAAGGAGAGAGGTGGCGGTGGACAAGATCGATCTGAGAGGAAGAAAGAAGTGGGGGGGGGGGGGAAACAGACCGAAACAGACAGACGGAAGGAGGAGAGCTGCGCGCAGGGCGCCGGGCCCAGGCGTCCAAGCCGACTTCCCGCCGTGCCCCACCCGGCCCAAGACCTGCTCCCCACCGACCCGTTGACCCATTTGGCTCGCACAAAACCAGCGCCCCAGGAGTCCTGGCCAGACCGCTGGGGCTTGATTCATTTCTTGACTAATTATCTGAAGCTCCGTGGTCCCTTCTTTCAGGGCTCAATTAATTCGCCACGGGCGGTGGGGAGAGGCTGCGCTGAGGAGGCGTCGCCTGGAGCCCCTTTGTGAAGGATTGTCTGGGCTATATTGATTGCTTGCACGCACACACACACACACACACACACACACACACACACTTCTTTTTTTTTCCATTAAAAAATCTTGGAAGATCTTCATTTCCAAAATTTAGGGTTTGTCCTCCTGCCACATCCCCGAACCCCACCAATTCCATCGCCCTCTTGGATGACGCACAAAGATAGTGACGCAGGATTGGGATGTAGTTCCATTGATAGGGAGCTTGCCTAGTATGCAGGGGGGCCCGGGTTTGATCTCCCGCACTGGAGTGGGGGCTGAAGGATCAGAAGTTCAAGGCTGCTGCAGTGTGATTCAAGGGCCATTGGAGGACCGCCCAGCCACCAAATAATTGAGTTTTTTTTAAAGGGGGCGGGGTAGCTCCGGAAAGAGATTAGTTGTGCAGCTTTGGGCTGGGTTTATCTAGGTGCCCCACCATGTCGGTTCAGTCACCTGGGACAGATGAACTGTTAAGTTACCTGCTTCCTCCTAGGACCAACAAATGGGTCGGGGTGTGAGAACACTGGGGCCACTCCCATCCCCAGGAGGACAGCTCGAATAGTTGTCGCTTGCTAACTGACTTCTGGGGTGAGCAACTGGGAACTGAGAGGCCCGCGAATGGTCCGGGGTCTGAGATTCCAGAAGGGACTCTATGATGCATGGGAGGTCTCCGGACCTGGTGGTACATTGAAGCCCTTTGCCCCAGAGTGGAAGGGAAGAGTGTGATTTCCTTGACTTCCTGAAGGCTCCTCAGGATTGGGCTAGACATGCTCAGCTACCTGGGAGCTAGACTTGAAAAGCCACCTTTTGGGTGGAACTCAGCAGGCAGCAATGAGAAAGATCTATCAGTTTCTCAGTGGAGCGAGAAGGTCTCAGTCTATTAGGTTGACCTCACAGTGGGGTGGTCCTCTCTCCTTCATCCATCATCCTAACAAAGTCTAGGACAAAATTATAGACAAAGGAAGTCAAAATGCCTTCCTTCCCCAAACTGTTGGGAAGTGGTGTCATCCTGCTCAGCCACCTGAAGGCATCAAAATTACTTCTTCCCTATCTGGCTCACTAACTCATTTTTAAAAAATTCTCATCTGTTCTCTAACACCAAAATAAAGAAGAATTTGCCTATCCAGTCTGTCTATCAACAATTATCTGAGGATCGTATCACCTGCGCCAGAGAGGTTGCTCTAAGGCATTGGGGCAATGGTGGGGAGTGGGGAGAGAATTATGGGAACCCCTTTGCTATTTTAACAATACACTGTGGATGAGCCTCCTTGTGGGTCTAGAAGCTCTTGATTTACTTCCGCAAAGCCACTGCATAAGCAAAGTACACGCGCTGGGTGGAGGATCTGTGAGGGCATTTAGAGCTTAGGTCTGGGGGCAAGCAGCTCTGGGAAAGTCTGGACTGCGGCATCTGCTAATCCTGTATTCTGTGGGGACCTGACTGTGGGTCCCAGTTTCTGAAGTTGCCAGAAGCCACCTTCCCTAGCCCCGCCTCTCCACTGCCTAAGCGCTGCCTTTCTTAAGGTCTTAGACAGAAAGCACCCTTCCACCCCCCATGCTTCGTAGGTCTTAATTTCCCTCACTTTCAAAATGGGGTAAGATGTATTTTTTTAACCCCAACAAAAAAGCTTAGGATGGCCAACCCCATTGGAACCCTTGCTCCTGCAAGCTTCCAGAACAACAATATGCAGTGTCTGGGACTTAGAATCTACTCATCGGACACTTGTGGTGGAATGTTCTAGTGGGTTTACCCATCCTATATAGCAAGCTTCTTCGTTCCTCTTTCCCATCTTAGAGTAGGTCTGCTTTCCTGGCCTTGTTTGTTGTGCTAGAACCCACTCGGAGAAGGACATAATAGTTTAGTACCAATTCCCTTGAAATGCAGTTTGGAGCAAGACACATTGTCCTTTTGTTGTTTTCGATGTTGCTGCTGCTGTTTTTTATTTTATTTTTTTTCTTTTTGAAAATGGATCTTGCTCTGTAGCTAAGCAAACCTCCACCTTACTGTAATACTCCTGCCAAGCAACCTAAAGGAGAATTCCCCCTTTTAGCTTCTCTCTTCTCTCCACACCCCCCCCCCTTTGGCTTTTATCCCCGCACCAAATGTCCACTTACTAAATAGTTAACGAGTGCCTGTTCTAACACAGGAGCTCTGATGGAACTGTTGAAATAGGAAAGCCAGGTCTCCACCCAGACCACAGGAAACTGGGAACTGCCTGTAGGTCCAAAAGAGTACTGGGATGCCCTAATGCCCAGGAAGTCTTCCCAGTGTGGTGGACCAAGCTTCCCTCTTCACGTGAAGAGGCAGGGTTTGATGTGTAGCCCTGGCTGGTTTTAAAGTCCCTGGGTAGAGTAGACTGACCAAGACCTTGTAGGGATTCTTCTGACCCTACTTCCTTAGTGCTGGGATTAAAAGAGCTACTCTTAGCTTAGCCAGAGGTTTATATTTTTTATTTAAATTTATTTTTATTTAATGCATATGAGTGTTTTGCTTGCATGTGTTTAGGGGCTACAACAAAGGTGTCAGGTCCCCTAGAACGGAATCAGGATCGTTGTGAGCCATCACGTGAGTGCTGGGAACCAAACCTGAGTCCTTTGCAAAAGCAAGGAGTTCTCTTTGATGCTGAGCCATCTCTCCAGTCTGAAGTTTGTTTTTGTATTTTTTTTTCTTTTTTGGTTCTGTAGTTTTGGAGCCTGTTCTGGTTTCTCTTGTAGACCAGGCTGGCCTCGAACTCACAAATTAAAGGAACGTGCTACCACCGCCCTGGCTGCAGTCTGAACTTTTAATCACTTGGATGGAGTCCCTTTCCTAGGACCATCTGGGAAACTGCAGTGTCCCGACCCCAGGACATCCTAGATCCCTCAAGAGGAGTCCTTAGTTTGGAGTGGGGGCACTCAGTCCAGCGTGCCAGCCCCCTCCCCCGCCCCGTTTACTCCTGGCCCCTCCACTTTCCTGGCTTACCTCGCATAAATCCCTCACTTCTGCCCAGAGGGAGCCAAACTTAGGGAAAAGGTGTGCGGTGTTCTAGGAATCAGGAAATCAAGTGCCCTTTGCGCACCTCGTTTCCCCTACCCCTCAAACGCGCGCGCAACTAGAGCGGGTAGAGTCCCTCAGAGAGGAGGTATATTTCTAGCACCCCCGCTCTGTTCCTCCCAGTCTTTTCCAGCTCCCCGAGGATTCACTTTCCGGATCTCTCACTCATTAGATGATCCCCCTTCCTCCCTGGCCTTCCTGACTTTGCCCTTTGGAACAGTCATGGGGAGGCACAAAAAAGCCTTTACCTAAAACCCAGAGAGTCCCAAGAGATCTGCTCAGCCCCCCCCCGGGAGGTACTCGGAGGACCGCCATGTTTCCCCCAGCGCCATCCAGCGGCCGCGAGGCCAGGTCACCTTCTTCTGAGGTCCTCAGAGCTTCTCTAGGAGCAAAGAGGAGGTGGCCCCTCTGTGGGCACCGGCTCCTTCCCTTCTCTCCTCTAAAGTAAGGTACTTCTGTCCTGGCTCTGCCCAGCGCTGATTGGGGGTCTCCCTACCACTTACACACAGCGTGTACAACGGCAGGGAATGGTTCAAAAAAATGGGGGTTGGCGGTGTTGGCAACACCACTCCCTGGAGACTTCCCTGTGGCAGCTGGGGGATTCAGCCTGGGTTCAGTGACGCTTGCAGCTCCCGGCACTGCGGACGTGTTAGGTCCTGTCTTTCTAATTGTAACACCTATGACCTTATACTGGCTGGAGTCGGGCGCCTAGATGCCCGCCCTACCCTTACTTGCAATGCAGACTGGGAAAACTTCATCTCCCCTGCTCCAGCGCCTCCAGAAAGCCAGCTTCTCCCCGCACCTAATCCTGAAAGCAAAGGCGGAAAAACACTACTTACATACATGAGGGATGTTATCACTAATTTTTTTGGAAACGTGCCTAGGCACACACACATTACATATATTATTGAGCGGGTTAGTGGGAGACTTAAAAACATTGAACGGTCGGCGAGGAGGGCATATTCTCCAATTCCCTGGTAATTTGTAACAGACAGACTTTATTGCTCCAAGAGAGAGTAAGTGTGTAGTTACAGCGTTAATTTAACTCTGTCTAGATGGATCAAATAGGCGTGTGCCCGTGGGGTGGGATTGCAATGAGTTTTTTAATCAGAGATTTAATTTCATATTCTGAGCTACTTAGAAAGCCCATATGTATACACTTTTACCCACAAAGAACTTGAGAAATACAGATGTGATGTTTAAATGGCGCACTGGATCACAAGCCGCAAGTCGCACTGAAGCGCATCTTAGCAAACTCCGCACGCATTATGCATTAGGCGTATCTACGCTGACGTTCTAGATGGCTCCAGAGTCCGAAAACCAGACTCACTGCTGTAGATTTGAATCTGAAGCCATTGTCTGATACCGCAACCAAGGGGAGTTCGCTTGATCCCCAAGCCCTACTCCCTTCATTCTGCCGTCTCTTTCCTCAAAAATAAATAATATAAAGAAATACAATTTTCAAAAGTTTGTCTTTCACTCAAATATCTGTTGTATAAAAATCTATTCCAGTCCTTCAAAAACATCATAGCCTCCGGTCAAAAGGCCTTTCACCCACCTCAACAATTCCTAAATTCTAGATGGAGAAATGAAATAGAGAAGCCTGCTGGGGTTATTCAGGGCATGAATTCATGAACATAAAAGTGAACAAAACCCGTCGTATTTTAACTTGTCTAAGAGGAAAATCTTAACTCCACTGGACCATGTTTCCCCCTCGTCCTCTTGTTTTCAAAAGAACTACAGTGTGTGCTGTGGGGGGTGGGGTGGGGGGTTGGGGTGGGAGTGGGAAGGGGGGGCGGCGGCGGCGGCAAGCCACTTGGAATGAAAAGAAAAAAAAACGAGGCGATATTTACACCTGCGAACTTTGGATGGTTGTGTTCGGCCCCAATTGGTTTAATTGTAAATCTTTTCCTCATGGCTCCAACTCCTGGACCCCGTGCGTCTGGGTTTAATAATGCGTCCCCGGCACCCCCATCAAGGTCTAGCTGAAAAGAGACAATCCCCCGCCCCACCCCCACCCAGCTCAGAGGTAATTAGAGCAGCCATCCCTGCCCCCCCCTCCCCAAACCAAACTGGAGGCACTAGCAGACACGTGGAGACCTCCGAAGACCACAAGATGTTTCAAAAGCAAAGTCAAAAGTAGGGGCGGCGGCCCTTTCTCCCATCTTTCCCTGTACCTTTGGTTTGGGGGGTGGGGAGCAGGGATCGAGGGGCGTTTATACAAGCAACCCTTGGGTTTCCAGATGTAAGGTTGGCTTGTTTTTAGGATTAACGGCCTCCAAAACAAAAACAAAAACAAAAACACAAAAAAGAAAGAAGCAAACAAAAAATTAAAAGCACCCAGCAGCAGCGGCCAAGGACGCTCCCTTCCCCACTTTGCGGTTCATCTCGGCTCTTTCCCCACCCCAGTCTCTATTCACCGGACAGTTGTTTGTCCAATACTTTGAGAGACTGGCGGTCCATGCCTGTATTTCTTCCAACATTTTCTTTCATTTTTCGCACCTCTCCACCCTGCAAGATTTCCTCCACTCAATCCCGAATTGTTCTTTGCAAGCGGAAGCTGGAATCAAACATGAAATGGGAAAAAAATTGAAATAGATTTCTTTTTAATGATGGCAGTCTTTGGGGAAGGCTTCCCATTGCATCGCTGCAATGTTGCTTTTTGTTCCCAAATAAAAAGGAGACCAGTTTACCCGGGTGGTGAGAGCTAGTACCGCCCGACTGCGCAGCTATGGGGATCAAGCCAGTAACCTGCGCAGTCACCTGCGCGGGTTCCCGGGCTCATCTGGACCCGGGATCCGCGATCCGAGGCACTAGGGAAGGCCAGCTGGGTGCTGTGGCTCCTCTGAGCACCAGAATAGCGTTTGGGGAGAGATTCAAGTCTCCCCACCCCGCTTCAATCTCCGGTGCAGCTGGAATTGGAGGCAAAGAGTGTTTTCTGGTACCGCATTCCGCGAGGCCTGGTTCTGCACCGAGGTCGGTGCACCTTCCGAGCTGGGAGCCTGAGTAAAAAGGGGGAACATTTGGTGAAGCCCCACCCTCGACGAAAACTACTGAAAGTCGCTTCTGGGGTGCTTCGACTGCCCTTCACCCACAGCTTCCTTCAAGTGGGGGGGGGGGCAAAGGAAAGAGCACAGGTTCCTCTCCCGTGCCGGAGAAGTCTATGGAGTCGGAGAAAGAAACTCGCAGGAAAACCCTCGCAATCCCCAACATTCTCTTTCCCTCTCCTTCCTCTGAGAGATAAATGACAACCCCAACTCCCCCAAGAAGAAAGAAATGAGAAAGCTCTCCACGCCGCGTGGGTGCGTGCGTGCGTGCGAGTGTGTGTGTGTGTTCAAACCTCAAACCAGCGAGAATCTGGGTACTGGCCATTCCTTCCATACCACACAAAATACAGTGCAGGGTTGGGTGTGCACACTGGGAAGATGGAGTGGCTGAGGTGGAAATAACAACATATTGTAGAGGACCGCAGCCCTGGAGGGGAGAGAGTGTGTGTGGAAAAGATGGTTAGGGAGGTAAGTCTCACCGGAGACTTGTATGTGATGCTCCCCTTGCTGAACAGTGTCCATGGGCATAGAAGGTGGAGGTGGCCTAGGGACTGCTGCCTGATTCCATGTTTGTGAGGAGGAAGGACAGCCAGCTTGCCTGGCTTTGGGGGAGATGTTTCTGAAAAATGCAGGTCTGGAATAAGGATCTTGAATCTAAGCGCTGGCAGCCATTTGTCCGGCCCCCTACCTGCCAAGCCTATCAGCGAACCAGAGCCCACAACTATTTGCCTCAGGACTACAAAACGATAAGTTTGAGAAAGATTATCATCATCAAGGGGAGAAAAATGCAAGGGGAGAAAAACCAGATGGGTCTTTAGATGAATGCCCATCTCATCTCTGAAGCTGTGATTACTCTAGGACAGCTCCATCTTTGGGGGTTTTCCTGGTTACCACAGGTTTTGCCTCTTTGGTCAGTCATACTCACCACCTTTGAGAAGCACACAGCCCTTACTTTTGGGTCCACGGGCAAGCTGAGTGTCTGGCAAAGAGCGAAAGGAAAGCTACAAGGAGGAGAGAACCCTCAAAAACACAAGGACAACGTCTGTGTCCCCGGCTGCTTTCATTTGTGCCTTGTTTAGAGATAGATGACAGAGCACCAGGCACCCTGAACTCTGGGCTCTGTCCCTGTATAATTGAAACCCAGTAAAGGGGAGAGCGCAGTAATGGATATTGTGTTCAGATTAAGAAAACGTGTCCTGGGCAACCAGGGGACAGTTAGTTCAGCAGATTTGGAGGCACCCATCTTTCTCTGGCCTGTCAACCTTCCCGACAGTAGCAGCCACTGAATTTGCCATGCTCTCTCCCTTACAGTCTTCTCTTGTCCCCTCTGCCCCATCTGTTCCCAGGGGGTAAGACTCCAAGACCTCCATAACCCTGGCATTTAATGGCAGAAGCAACACCAGAAGAAGTGAAGAAAAGTGAACTCTCCTGAATGCACCGTCCAGGTGAAGGCTGGAGCATGTGTTGTTTTTCCTTTCATTCTCTTAAAAGGCCACACACACACACACACACACACACACACACACACACACATCCTGGCATGGATCACTGAGGATCTGTTTACATCCTAATCTGAAAAG
Organism: Alexandromys fortis; assembly: GCF_014885135.2. Lineage (NCBI taxonomy): Eukaryota > Metazoa > Chordata > Mammalia > Rodentia > Cricetidae > Alexandromys > Alexandromys fortis. The sequence continues at coordinate 1,178,692 of NW_026067985.1, read as the reverse complement.
ATGGTATTGAAGAAAGAGGGGTGTGGGGTGGTCAAAATGCCAGGGGATAAGAGTCAATTCTGCCCTGTATCTTGTAGATTCTAGGAGAGAGAGAGAGAGAGAGAGAGAGAGAGAGAGAGAGAGAGAGAGAGAGAGAGAGAGATAAAGAAAGAAGAAATTCCAAGCTTTTTCCTTGTGAATTCATTTCTGCTAGAGTAAGCAATAGCCATTGTGTTATCTTTTTTAAATTGGGTAACACACACACACACATCTAGAAGATGCTAGTGGGTTTGAAATTAGAAAACCACAATCAGTTCCTTTTCTCAAGGGAGGCATTCCAAGATGTATTAAAAGCATCACCCTCTCCAGCTACCTTGATTTCTCCCTCCTTACTGTCTCCACATTTAGCTGCATTATTAACTGTATCTAAATTCACCATTTTTTGGAGGTGATTCTCTTTGATAAGAAGAGGATGCTAAAAAGAATAGTGTGGAGAGTAAAATCCAGTCATGTCTCCTCTGCCATATCGACATTAACAGGGGGCATGATAAGCACTGTGCACACACAAAAAGTGACACCCGAGAAACTGCACAAACCAACTGACACTCACCCACACAAACCTAGAGAGTGCTGACCATTGTCTATCTCACTCTCTGCCTCAGACTCTTGTACTGGTCGCCCTGATCAATAATTTAAAAGGATGTCGGAAGACAGAGAAAAATGTCTTACAGGAAAGACGTGTCCTGGTGGAGAAAGGCAGAAGCTAGGAGCTGGGCTTTGGAGACTGGTGTGCACCCCTCACCTTGGGCTCTTGTCCCAGAATGGGAAGGGGATTCCAGGACATAGAAGTCAGGGATACTGGCCAAATCACGAACAAGGTGGCTCTTGAAAAGTTAAGAAGAGGAGGAGAAACTTACAGACAAATGGACCAAGTCAAAGTGTTTTTATCTCTCCCAGTCAAAACAAGGAGGCTAAGGTGTTTGTTAGGACCCCAGGGAAGAGGTACCTCTAGTCTGTCAACGGAACTGGAAAAAGAAGAGGAGGGGGTGAGTTAGAATGTCAGGGAGGAATTTAGAAAGAGCCAAGATAGCCAGGGGAAATAGAAAGAAATAGTAGACAAGATAGCAAATTAAAAAGTTAAAGCCACGAAGGAGAGATGTGAGGGCTTGGTGATTGACCTAGGGAAATGGAACAGGAGACAAACAGGGCCATGCAAGGAAACCTAGAGGAAGCTCACACTTGTGCATTCAAAAGCTCAGAGTGGACAGGAGCAGAGATAAAGAGGGAGAGGGGAGGGAGAGAGAGAGAGAGAGAGAGAGAGAGAGAGAGAGAGAGAGAGAAGCTAGAGGGAGGAAAAGCAAAGAAAGGTGGTATTTTCTGCCTTGGCAAAAAGAAAACTAAGGAACCCCTTCTCCAAGGGACCAAACCCCCAGTCCAGAGGGACCCAAGCTCTTCCAGCAAGTTTTGGGGAGGTAAGGGAGACCCAGAATTCAGGCTTCTTCTAAGATGTACAATTGAGTGTATAGGAGTGCTGGTGGGGAAAGGACCTGAAGGGTTAAGGTTGTCCAGGTGTCCAAAGGGACCAGGCTGGACCATCCTATAAGAAAACTCTGTCTCCCCAAACTCTGTCTCACAAAAGGAGACAGCTCTAGGAAGTTTGAAAGTGCCTCAGTGTCAGAGGAGCTGGGATCTCAGGATCAAATCAACCAGGGCATCAGGCCTCAAAGAGCCATTCCCACCCTGCCAGACTACCAAGAACTCCTTCCCAGTAAAGTTATTATCTCGACTTCTCCCAATTTCATAACCAGGCCTCAGACCCTCAGGAGAAACGCCATGCCCTCCTGTCAACAAGATGTCCAATATAGCGACACCTTGGACTGAATAAAGCAGTGGGGTGAACTGAGGGCGAATGTTTAGGAGAGTATAACAGTGTCTCTCACAGAGTCCAGCCAGACCTCACGCAAGCGAAAAGTTCCTGAAGTCAACCACCCGGCCCACACCCTATCCTTTCCCTCTCTGGTCCGTCTGTCCTTCCTTCCTTCCTTCCTTCCTTCCTTCCTTCCTTCCTTCCTTCTTTCTTTCTTTCTTTCTTTCTTTCTTTCTTATTTCAGATAGACACCATTCGGTCACAAAGGATCAGTGTATCGCCTTTCGAGTGTGAGGCAGGAGGTGCCACAGGGAAAACAGAATATTGCAGGGACGCCTTCCTATTTCTCGGGCTTGCTGATGCCTGCTGGGACTGTTGGCTGAGGCCTGTGATCCCCGTCTCATCCCCCCTCCCACTTTGAAGTCCCCTATCTCCTCTTCAGAAGCGGCAGGCATTGCAATGTTTTTTATCTTGTTCAAAACCCCAGTCCCTATAGTGCAAAGGACACACAGACACACAAATCCTCCTATTGCAAAAGGTAGGGGGACATCTCTTCTATGGATACAGATTTCAATCTCTCACCCAGTTCTGTTGGAAAGACTGGCTAAATTCAATCAAGGAGTCTAGAAAGAGAACAAGCCCGCACCGACGGTCAGCAGCTGGAGGCTTAAGAAGGGGCTCGAGACCCGCTAACCTTGTGGCTTCCCCGGGAGGCCAGGCCTGTCATAAGCCTGAGGAAGGCGCTGGCCAATGTTTAACCCTAATGCAGTGGCCACCAGGCCCCTTTTGTTTGTTCGCAAATTAATCACCCAGTGCACGGTCGGCGCCAGAGTGGGTTTATCACCCACTAGGAGGGGGGCTCGGCGGGCACGCAAAGACGAAGAGGAGTTCGCACCTTCCCGCTTTTGATCCTTGCATCGCCGTGGCCTCCCTTACTGAACACGAGCCTCCAGGGGCAGCGTCTGGGAGGTCAGCCGTAATTGGCGGAAGTTTGTAGACCATTAGCAACATGTAGACATTTTCGATTCAAAATCCCGCAAACTTTCTTCCACACCCCTCCCCCCCCTTTCCCTAGCGCACTGGAGTGGTGGGTGGAAGCCAGAAGTGGCAAACTGGGGTGACCCCAGGGTTAAGCTGGAGCTACAGTCAAAAATAGGCGACTAAAGGGTGTTCGTGTGGGGGTGACATGCGGGTCAGAAATTGCTCTCAGTCCACGCCAGAGCCAAAAAAACAAGGCCAGATATTTGCATGCAAAGTCAGCGAGCTCGCCTGGCATTTGCCGAGCAGACCCCCGAGGCCAGAAGGCTGGGTATCCGTTGCCAAGGTCTCTCTGGCTAGCCCGTGGATCCTTAAGACACTGCGTGGGTGACGGGGGGGGGGTGTCAAATACTCCGCAGTTGCACAACTATTTTCCTGCACTCCACGCGGGCGCACAGAGATTAACTCTCCTATGCAGGCAGAGAGGATCTCTGGGTTCTAGGGGTTGGGTCTGGCTAAAGTGGCTAGGCACGGAGGGGGAGGGGAGTCTTCTACTTGCAAAGAATCAGCGGTGACCTCGGTGGCCCGTGCGGAGAGGGGCCTGGCTCGGCCTCTCGCACCCTCGGTGTTCTGGAACAGGGAGCCTGGGAAGGGGCGTTATGAGAGCCACTGCCTTACGCATCTCCTTCTCTTTCGTTTCTCTCCCCCCCTTTTTTTTTTCCTTCTCAACCGTGGACACACGGCAAGAAAGGGGGAGAGATGGCAAGTCAGACCAAGTTCACAGAACGACTCTATTCCCACTGGCAGCGAAAGAAAAGCTCGGGGCTGGCGCCGAAAGCTCCTAACCTTGTACATCAAAACCAGGGGAGAGGGTACTGCCTATTCACCCAGTAGCTGCCAGTTCGGACCTGCAGTTGAAGAGGGGGTGCTGAGGGTGGGTGTCCTCAAGGGAAAAATCTAGAGGCAAATAAATGGTCCACGCGAAAATACCCCAAGCTTCATCTCTAGGCCCAGAAATCAGCCCTTTTTCTGTTCCCTCTCCAAGCAAAGAAGGTCTTGTCTTGTTCCCGGAAAACGAAAAACTCTGCTGAGATTGCCCTCCACTTAAACTGGTATGCCCCAGCTCCTCCACCCTAAAACAAGGACTGTGGGTTTGAGGGGGAGTCCTCTGACCCCAGCATAGACTTCAGTAACTGGGCTACCAGATCAAAGTCCCATCACTCAGTTTGCCTTCCTCCCAACCGTGGGCTGATTAGGGACTGAGTCTCCTGACCTCTGGGGTAGAGGGGTGCGTTTCACGGTTTGTTTTACAAATTCGCCCCCGACTTCTGCCAAGATAAGTCCGCCCCCCCCCCCCCGCCACCCGGGTGGAGAAGGAACTGAGGCACCAAGAGATAAGTGCGATGCCTGGGGAAGATACCAGGCTGATGCACCTCCCCCAACCAACTCTTCCAGCCCCAGCCGGCAACTCCCCGCCGAGCTGGCCGGGAGGTGAGGGCAGAGGCTCGAAGGAGAAAGGCCGACAGTCACTGCACTCACTTGTTTCAGCGGCTTCGTTCTCTCTACACCCACAACCCCATCCGGGTGGAACACCGGTATCCGTATCCGAATGGAAGAGGAACTGGGCTCAAAAGGGTCAGTAAATACATTAAAACAAACAAACAAACAAAACCTAGTCCGTAACGCGGAGCAAGTTTAGATCGGGCCGGGCGCGCAAGCCTTGTACGTGTTTGCGTGTGTTTTTCCGCTTGGGGCTCGGGCCCAGGGTGTTGGCGCTGGCGCGCGTTCGGGTACAGATACCCAGGGGGCGTTTGGGTCTCTGCACGTGACTGCGGGTGGGGAGCACGCACCGGGGAGAAAGATTTGTGGGATCCCATGCGCCGGTGACTCGGAAAGCCGGAGCACCCAGCCGCACGAGCTAAAGGACTTGACTTAGAGGCGGCTGGGCGTCTCCACGTGGGGCAGCAAAGCTGCGCGCGAGCCTGGAGCTTTTGTTCACGCGCATTAGTCGAAAGGGAGGCTCGGCAGCTGACTTGGCTAGCCCGAGGCCCGGCAAAGGGAAGAAGCTGCGGATCTGTACAGAGAAGCGGCCGAAGGCTTAAGCTGCTGCGCTCGGAGCGTGTGAGAGGCGAGCGCCCCTGCCCGGCGCCACGGTTGCGGGGCAGGCTGCCTGGCTCCCGCCCTCGCTCCCTCCCCCTTCCTCCCTGGCCCTGCCTCCTCCACGGTTCCCCGGGGGTTGGATGGCTGAGGCCTTTCAGACGTGGGCTGAGCTGAGAAAGAGCCCGGGCGAGCTCCTCTGGCTGCTGCGAACTCTCTTCTGGATCAGCCACCTAGAGGCGACTTTGGTGCGCGCGCGGCGCCCTGGTGGCTCCCCGCCCTCCCCTCTGATCGTGTTGACATAAACGCAGGACAGGCCGTAGTACCGCGCGGCGCAGCGACGTTCCAGTTTCCGACACCTTCTTTTTATAACTCGGCTCTATTCCCCCAGCACTCGACCTGTGAAAACCACGCCTATGCAGCCACACAATTGGTCCGAAAGCGTCAAAGAGCCAATCAACAAGCCTCGGGCTCCCGCAGCCCACAGCGCAGCTCGACCGTCCAGAGCCGCCGAGCAGACGCCCGGGGAATTCTAGAGGCGGAGGAGGGTGGCGAGGTGCTCGCTCACTCTCTTTCTCTCTCCCTCCCTCTACTCGCCTACTCCAGCTCCCAATCACTCCCGTCTCTTCCTCCTTTCCTGTTTTGTTTTGTTTTATTTTTTTTCACCCGTTTTCTCGATCCTCCCTCGCCCTGCGCTCCCGGACGCTGATTTTTTTTTCTAATTTATTATTTTTAGGAAAGCGATTTCGCTCACGTTTTTTTAGCACAAGGAAGACAGCGGAGTCCCCGAGGTAGAAGATCGCAGGCACCATTTGGATCGCCACCCAGACACTGCGCGCAGCTTGGAGCCAGAGAGAAGAGTGGGAGCGCGAACCGAAGCCAGCTTCGCAGTTACGAGTTTTGATAACGTCGCTGGAAAGGGGCTTAAATCAGTTTTTTTTTTAAAGGAGAGACTTTTCCTCCCCCCTTGATCTCGCCCCCAGTGAAAGCAAGAATCTTTCTAGCTCATCTAAGACGCCTCCTGCGAGAAAGCCAGAGAAGAGCTAGGGGGCGGGGGAAGGAGACGAAAAAAGGTTAAAAAAAAAAAAAAAGTCTCGGAGAACCTTGCGCTTTGGCAACAAAGAGCGTGGGAGCCGGGGAGCCACCCCGGGAAAGGCTGTGTGTCTATTTCCAGCTAAGCCACAGGGCTCGGGCGCCAGTCGAGCCCCTGCTTGTGGCTCGCCCTACTGAAACCGACTTCCAGGAGCGGCTTTTCAAACATACTCCACGCACCAGGACAGCCCTGCAGCGGCTATGTCTCCCGAACTGTCGCCGTACCCTCTTTAAAAGCCGCATTCTCTTCCCTCAAAGATACTTTCCCCTTCCCTTTCAAAGGCTTTAATTGTAATTTGCTCCTCTTTTTATTTTAAAGCAAAACTATGCGTTGCTATTGAATTTTTTTTATTGTTTTTGAAAAGTAAAAACAAAAGCAGAGCCAAGCCAGCAGCCGCGGACTGGTTCCCTGTCTGGAGTGGATGAGCCTCTCCATGAGAGATCCGGTTATCCCTGGGACAAGCATGGCCTATCATCCGTTCCTACCTCACCGGGCGCCAGACTTCGCCATGAGTGCGGTACTGGGTCACCAGCCGCCTTTCTTCCCCGCGCTAACGCTGCCTCCCAACGGCGCCGCGGCGCTCTCCCTGCCCGGAGCCCTGGCCAAGCCCATCATGGATCAGTTGGTGGGGGCTGCTGAGACCGGCATTCCTTTCTCATCCTTGGGACCCCAGGCTCACCTGAGGCCTCTGAAGACCATGGAACCCGAGGAGGACGTGGAAGACGACCCCAAGGTGCACCTGGAGGCCAAGGAACTTTGGGACCAGTTTCACAAGCGGGGTACAGAGATGGTCATTACGAAGTCGGGAAGGTAAGAAACCAGTGGTAACCCCCTCCCCAAACCACCTGAAGTTTTTCGTGTCTCCTTTTGTCTGTCTATTAAAACGGTAGATTTACTACTGCCTGATTTTACGTTTGGGACGAAATCTCTCCCGACACACACACACACACACACCACCACCACCACCCCCCAAAAATGTTGAGACTCCTGGGCCCTGCCTGAGGGTCAGAAAATTTCAGACTACCTGGGCCCACTGCAGGGTTCTTGGGGACTCGTAGAGTTCCCTACAGAATAGAGGGTGTTTTCCATTGAAGGAGCCGCACACTGACTGACTTCTGCAGCAAGCGCCCTGTTGCAGAAAGCTCGTTTGTAAAGACATCTTGAAATATCTTTCTATCTGTTTGATTTTGTCTGTTTGGTTTTATTTCTTAGTACAGACACTTACAGCCCTTTTTGTACGGTAGTGGGAGACCCGTGAGATTTCTCAGGCCCTTTCTGCCCTTCAGCTTACTCTCCGGAGCTGAAGGGGGCCTAAACCTGACTGATCTGGGACAGAGTGAAATCAAGGGACGGGTGAAGGAGCGAAGGGTTGCTTTTCTGCCAGCCCAGGGAGAACCGAGCAGGCACTCCTATTAGTTAAGGTTATGTGGACCCAAGGAACCCATGAGGATATCTATCCTGCTTTTGTGTTTGAATATGAATACTTTACATAACGTTTAGTGTCCTTGCCTGACCGAAACAAGCTTCTAAGAAAGGACCCCAGGAAAAGCATTTAAAACCACACTGATTTAATGAAAGAAAGAAAGAAAGAAAGAAAGAAAGAAAGAAAGAAAGAAAGAAAGAAAGAAAATGTCTGTAGGATTATCAGGACACCGGTTGAAAGGGCACGAAAATAAAACCCCCCACTTACAGGTCTCCTTTCAAACTACTTGAGGTCAAAGTTTGGCATGAGATCTTTCTCCAACCCACAAGACATTTAGTCAGTTTTCATAACTGAGTACTTCCTTTTAAGTCAAAAGTACGGAAAGCCAGCACTTCTGTGAAATTAAACAGCAGGATCTCGCAGTGGCCTACAGAGTAGAGGAATGCGGTTTATAACTTAAATCGCGAATGGGTTACCAGGCCCGGGTGCTTGCCTGCCTCCAACCTCCGAACTGAGAATCCAGTGTAATACTTCGCCAGCCTCCGTCTGGCTCACCACTTCACTCCATAACTGGGCATTTATTTCCTCGATAAGCTTTAATGTTTTCTCATGGGAGGGTGAAATAGCCTAAACTTTATTAACCACTGTTTCTTAGAGCCCTACCTCTAGCTGTTTCAAACTCAAAAAAAAAAAAAAAAAAAAGAAAGAAAGAAAGAAAGAAAGAAAGAAAAGAAAAGAAAAGAAAAAGAAAAATCTTAGGCAAGAATTCATCCCTCTCTGCAGAGGGCAATCTAAACAGTCAAACAATCAAACGTGTTTTTGTTTTTTACAAAATAGTCGGTACTTTTAGAGATAAGAGGTTGCTGTAGTTAATTTGATTTGAGGCTTGGGATAGGACAATAATAGGAGATTGAGCATTTTTAATGTCAGTGTGGAAGTAAATTTCACTGAGTTGCCCTGCAGACTCCCTGGTCACAGCAGAAAGCCTTGTGCTTTTAGATGGGGCCAGACCACTTGGAAGCCAAGCCCGAGGTCCTGAGCCATTTACCCCACCTATTTATCCGTTTCCTTTTTCTGTGCTTTGCTCTTGTAGGCGAATGTTCCCTCCATTTAAAGTGAGGTGCTCTGGGCTGGATAAAAAGGCCAAGTATATTTTATTGATGGACATTATAGCTGCTGACGACTGTCGATACAAATTTCACAATTCTCGGTGGATGGTGGCCGGTAAGGCAGACCCCGAAATGCCCAAGAGAATGTACATACACCCGGACAGCCCCGCTACGGGGGAGCAGTGGATGTCCAAAGTCGTCACCTTCCACAAACTGAAACTCACCAACAACATATCGGATAAACACGGATTTGTAAGTTTCATTGACTCTCAGTAAGATTCCCTGGGAGGAATGGCTTCCTAGGAAACCGACTTTGGGTCCAGACACCAGTCTGACTGATGGTTGCCACACATAACCAACTTCGTTCAATTTGCAACCTCTAGTTGCAGAGTGGAACTCAGGAGGGGGGGGGGGAGATGTCTTACTACCTGGATAATGGAAGGCCTACCATTCTCAAAGAATTTACCTGAATAGCAATCGAAGGTCCAGGGTGGGTGCCGGACCTGGGCGTGAAGAGTAATACTAAGAACAAAAAGTTATGAATCGATTTTTAAAGTTTTGTACTTGGATAAGGACCGTTTTGCTTAGAAATATTATGTTGCTTCTTTAAAGTCAGCCATGCCATATCTTGGGAGAGCTGAAACCTTTACTGTGTTGGGCCAAGGCGGTGGCTACATTTTTGAAAGTGTATTTTCTTTTACTAAAAGTGATTTTGGGCTTGGGTGAAAATCAGGTGTACGAGGAACAAGCTGAAGTCTTTGGTGTTAAAGAAAAATGCTGTGTGTGTGTGTGTGTGTGTGTGTGTGTGTGTGTGTGTGTGTATACGTACACGTACTAGGGAATGCAAGTGGATTCCGTGGCTGAGTGTGCTTTAGAGACTTTCTGGAGACTTGGCTTGCCTGCGAAGCCAGGCCAGGGGACCTTTGGCTGTCCTCTGCCCCTCCCCAGCATTTCAATAGGATAAACAAAGTGATAAGCGAGGAATAAGCAGAAAGATTAGGCCCAGGAAGACGTGAATGGCTCGGAAATATCTAAAGCGGACAGGGATTGCATTTGAAGCCCTTGATTTGATTAGGGCATAAATATTCCTCTCTAGAGCGCGGCCTCTCAAGGCCTTAAGTGGATTGGGCTTGTCAATTAGTGGGCGCTTAAAGTACTGAATCATTTTGTAAATTAAAATGCATGTTTTTCTCTATCTTTTAAGACTTTGGCCTTCCCAAGCGATCACGCAGCGTGGAAGGGGAATTATAGTTTTGGGACCCAGGTAGGCTAGGGTTCAAGGCACAAATGAATATGTAGATGGAGAGGGTGGGGGTGCGCTTTAGAAGCTGAGGAACAATTTGGAAGTCTCTGGAAGATAACAATCTTGTGGTGTGAAATGTACCACAAGGACGCGGGCTTTGGACCCAGCAGTGGGGACGATGTCTGCTTGGCAGGGGACCTAAGATCTCATTTGTTCTGTTAAACTATTTTTCTTTCTTTCTTTTAATGTGTGTGCCCCCCCCTTCCTGCTTCTGCAGACCATACTCAACTCTATGCATAAGTACCAGCCCCGGTTCCATATCGTCAGAGCCAATGACATCTTAAAACTGCCTTACAGTACATTTCGCACATACCTGTTCCCGGAAACGGAATTCATTGCCGTGACTGCCTACCAAAATGACAAGGTAACCCACAGGGCGTTTCTCTCTTCCTCTAAGCTTACTTGCTCTCTCAGTGGGAAAGTTATTAGGGCATTGGACAGAAGAAAGTCTGGAATTTCCTTGTGTGAATTGTGTGATTTGACCTTCTATGGAGAGGTCTGATTCCTGGGAGGGAGGGGGGCTGGCACAAATCTCTCCTCCCAGCTGGGACTCTGGTGCTTGTATTGGCCGCAGGGTCTTGTCTCTTGGTGTTTCCTATTTCATCCTCTTCAGGAGGAAGGATCAAAAAAAAAAAAAAAAGTGTGCTGTTCTGAAAGGAACCAGGTAGCAAGGTAACAATTAATTTAAGGTGCAAAGTGTCTGGGTCTCCCTGGAGATGAGTAGAGATGGGCACTCCTCTCAGCCAGAAATTCCCGAATACATGATTTGTTTTCATTAATTTTTATGCCGCTGCTGCTGCAGGTGATGGCGGTGGTGTGTAAAAACGCACCCTAAATCAGGGTTCTGTTAATTGAGCTGTCCGAGGCTTCCCACTTAAAGGTGGAAATAATCACTAGCTCATAATCACGAGTTCATCTGAAACTTGTTCTCTTTTGGGGCCTAAAGCCAGGGATTATAAAGGGCTCGCCCAATGAGCCTCACCTGGAATCTGCTGTTCTCCTGGCCTGTAGGTCAGGGAAACTGAACACAGAGGCCCGGAGACAAGTGTCTATTGATGGTGGTCCACTAGCATGGAGCTTGGCAACTATGGGTGGGTGGGTAGGGGTTGAGGACCCCTGTGGCCCAGTACCTGAGCCCTAGACCTCGTGGAGAGTTCACTTCACTTGGCAACACCTTGTACTTTGAACTTGTGGTCATTCCCTGGTCCCTGTGGACACTGATCCTTACATTTCCTATTGTGGATGTTAAGTCACCACCCGCTCCTCTCCTTCCTTACCTCATGCAAAGGACATCTGGCCTCCTTTAAATAGCAGAACCCTAAACCAAAGCCCAGGTTTCTCGCTCCTATTAACTGGATACATAGTTTCTCTACCAGGAGAAGAGATTCCAAAGACAACAAGCCTCAAGCTGGCTCCCTGAGACGGGGAATCCTGTGAAAGTTACATCAACTAAATTATTACTTTAATGGCTAATAGTTTTAAACATAGCAGAGGCTGGGGGAGGGGGGCACACAACACACACCAAAAGTAAACATAAATGAAAACAAATATTACCAGTGGTTATTCTTTCCTTTTCAATCAAAGTCCTTAGTATATAATTCCTTCAAATCCACTCTTGCCTGGAGTGGTGGGGGTGGGGGTCACTCTAGTATAATGTAGTAGTGAAACCTCATAATTAATTTTATTAGATTCACAGAAAAAGTTTTCGTGTGTAGGGTGTGTGTTTGTGTTACATGTATGTGTGATGGGGGTTGGGAAATAATCAGGAAATGGCATTTTAACATGCTTATAATTAATTGTGCTGTATAAAAAATCAAAACAGAAGCCTACTAACTCAGATCTATAGGCTGTGCCTTTTAGCCATATTTGAATAGTCTCATTTCTAAATCTAAATTGTCCAAAAGAAGGAATTTCTTTGGATAATTTTAGTGTGGAATCCTTGCTTGGTTCTTAGAAACATTAAATATTACTACACTTTCTTATGATGTTTCAGCCCCTTCCTATCTTCCTGCCATCATCTTCCCTCTGACTTCCACTTGGTCCATCCCTGTGACTCCTTGGGCAGTCACATCTCTAGGAAAGACTAAGGAGTTTGGGGGGCATGTTTAGAACATTCTAGAAAGTAACGCTAATGTCTGTTTTGCTTATGTGTTTTCTCTAGATAACTCAGTTAAAAATAGACAACAACCCTTTTGCAAAAGGTTTTCGGGACACTGGGAACGGCAGGAGAGAAAAAAGGTGAGCTGAGACTTACAATTTCAGGGTTAATTGGGAAATTGTTTTCTTCGGCTTGAACTTGGAAGTATTAGAAGTGAGGTGCAAGATGTGGGGGAGGGGAGAGGGTCAGCTTGTTCCCTCTTGGTCCATAGTGGTCCAGGTAGAGAACATTCTATGTTGCTTGTCTTTAATGGAACCAAGGCTAGCTACACTGCAGTTCTGACCAGAAAATAGTCTCAGGGGTAACAGGTTATAAAGATGCCTATTAATTGTTAGTTAATTGGCATTTGTCCTGAGCAAGACCCAAGAAGGGACCCAAGCCATTCACACATTCTCTGCAACCTCGCCTCTCAGAAAGCTTCACCAGGCTGAAGCTGAGGCCCCTTGAGAAATCCAGGGAACCTTCCCTCCCTCCTTCCTTTCTGGGTCTCTGTATCAATTTTTGCTTTAAATAGACCATAGAAAAAGCTGTGCACCCCTCACCCCTTTTCAAAGGTTTTCTACAATCCAGAAAAATCATCTATCAATTTTTTTTTCAAGTTTCTTACCTTGGGGCTGAACATTAAAAATAATTTCTAACCTTGAAATAAACTTAAACTCCAATTAATGGATTGGTGAACTGGTTATTGTCAAAGGACCACATAATGAATGGTTCTTGCCCATCTTAGTGCCCATGCAGGGCTTTGGGCTGGGTCTTCCTAGCACCCTCCCTCTGGAAGGCCAGTAGTGTACCTGTCCTGGCCAACTCTAGCCTCTGTCCTGTCCTGAGGTTTTAAACAAGATTTCCTAGGCCAAGTTCTTTCCTAATGACTCCATGTTGGGTAGCTAGCTGGGGTGAGGTGTGTGCCACTCCGGAAAGTGGGGGGAAGAAGACAAAAAAGGGAAGTGTGTGTGGCAGTCTCTAACGATGGGTGTGGGCCTCTGTCTCAGAAAGCAGCTCACCTTGCAGTCTATGAGGGTGTTCGATGAGAGACACAAGAAGGAAACAGGGACCTCAGACGAGTCCTCCAGCGAGCAGGCAGCCTTCAACTGCTTCGCCCAGGCCTCCTCTCCGGCTGTGTCCACTGTGGGGACATCCAACCTCAAAGGTAAGCCTGGCCTCCTCTGTGATGAGTAGACTCCCCAGACCTGGCCCTGTGGCCTTGGAACTCAGGGAAGATCCGGAGCCAGTAGACTCCCTTTAGAAGATGCAGGCCCTTCTAGAACCTGCAAAGCAGAATCATAATCAAAGTGGGGGTAGCACGGGAGAACTTGGAACACCTTCCCCACAATCCCATTTGGTGTGTGTGGTGTGGTGTATGTCCTCCTAGCAAGGGCAGTAGCACAAAGCACATGAAGCACTTGTCTGTCTGTCCTGTCTGTCCTTTATTCCCTCCTCCCTTCTGTCCTCCCTCTCTTTCCAACCAACAGCATCCAGCTGCTGCTCATCAACCTCCAACTGAATTCTGGGTGGAAATGTGTTGGGCAGGGAGTAGCCCGGAGATTCTCAGCCACCTGGTTGGTGCAGGAAGGTGGTAGAAGAAAAGCCACAGCTGACCTGGGGGAGGGAGGAGGCCCTTGGGCATCTGCTTTGGGGAGGTGGGTGGGGGTAGGGGCAGAGAAAGTGGTTTGAATCTTGAGCCAGTTTTCTGCTTAAAGAGCAAGTAGCGTTTATTTAGAAAGACGGTCTCAAAGGGAAGAAATCTGGTTTCAGGTGAAATAAAATGGGAGAGTTCCTTTTGTCTTTAATCCATATCAGTTTCTAATGTAAAGTGGGGTTCATTTTTTTGGTGGGGGGTCTGGCAGGACACCCACAGAAGAGGGTGTGGTTCAAGAGAGACAGACATACAGACATCATACATACATACATGAGATCTGATTGTTCACCACCCATCTTGGTAGGAATTGAGGCGAACAGAAGGCTCCTGGGAGGGTGTAGTTTCTGCCTGTGCCCAGTCCCACGTCAGGATTCTTTCCAAACAAATCAAAATAGTCCCAAATTTGTGGAAGCGCCTGACTTCCATCCTCCCTGAGCCAGAGACTCTGAAGGTGACAGGAATGTGTTCCAGCAGAGTTCTGAGGTCTAGCGTTTTCATCTTTAAAAAGCAAATTTGCAATCCAATGGGAGAGAGGCCAGAGAAAGTTTTGAGTAGGTGGAAGCTTTCTTTCTGGTTTTGTTTTGTTTTGTTTTAAAGCGGAACCATTACAATAAGAAAAGCTGCCCGTTGAGTGCCTGGCTGGAGAGAAGGTTGAACCGAGTCTTAACACTTGGGATGCTTTTGGGATTAGCTGTAAAAGTGTTACATCATCCCATTTCACAGAGAGGAAAACCCAAGGCTGGGAGTGGTGCAGAGGGGCTTGCGCTGGAGTCAGTCACACTGCCAATAAACTGCCCAATTGGGAATCCTGTGTTTGAAATAGTCTCACTCTGTAGTTCAGGCTGTCCTCCTGTCTCCGATGCCTCATTGTTGGCATGCCAGGCCTTGCGCCACCGCGCCGGCCTGGGAGGTGGGGTTTAAACCAAGAAACACTATTGACAGATAGTTCCCCTGGCATTTTCCTCTCCTCCTCAAGATCTGTGCCCCAGCGAAGCCGAAAGTGACGCCGAGGCTGAAAGCAAGGAGGAGCACGGCCCTGAGGCCTGTGACGCCGCGAAGATTTCCACCACCACCGCCGAGGAGCCAGGCCGAGACAAGGGCAGCCCAGCCACCAGGGCTCAGCTGTTCCCCGCGGAACCCGGCCGAGCCCGAGACACCGCGCGCCTGGACAAGGCATCGCCGGATTCGCGCCACAGCCCGGCCACCATCTCATCCAGCACGCGCGTCCCGGGAGCCGAGGAGCGCAGGAGCCCCGGACGCGAGGGTCCAGGTGCCACTAAGGTGGATGAGGTTCGCTCGCTGCCCGCCAAGGACGCCTTCGCGCCACTGTCAGTGCAGACGGACGCGGCCGCGCACCTGGCGCAGGGGCCCCTTCCAGGTTTGGGCTTCGCCCCAGGCCTAGCCGGCCAGCAGTTCTTCAATGGGCACCCTCTCTTCTTGCACCCCGGCCAGTTCGCCATGGGCAGCGCCTTCTCCAGTATGGCTGCAGGCATGGGGCCCCTGCTGGCCACAGTATCCGGGGCATCCACTGGCGTCTCAGGCCTGGATTCCACAGCCATGGCCTCGGCTGCCGCAGCGCAGGGACTGTCCGGGGCGTCGGCTGCCACCCTGCCCTTCCACCTTCAACAACACGTTCTGGCCTCCCAGGTATTACTCCTGCCTGCCCTCCTGCCCATCCCCGGCTCGCTCCAGTAGCTCTCTTAATCCCAGTCCCTTGCCTAGGACCGTTAGTTAGACAGTAATGCATGCTAGTAACTGTTTATTATTGACCCTTTGCAGGGCGCAGTACCTATCTCACTGAGCCGTCGTGACCACCCCTCCCCTTCAAGGGCCCTTAAATTACTTCCTATGCATGGCCAAGCTCCACATTCCTTAACACTGTGACAAGTTTGAATCATTTGATGTATCATCTCTGGCCCAGAGATGTTGAATCCCTCCGCTCAGGTCACACAGCTGGTTCCCTGGTGGAGTTGAGCCTGTCTGCCCCACAGGGCCTCTTTGATTTCATCTTTCAGACAACATATTTCTCTGGAGGCTCCTAGCCACTACTCCCCCAGGAAGGGACTGAGGTGTGGGGAGGGGAAGTGACTGGTCCCCTGGGTGAGAATTTGGTCTGGAGGCAGCCAGCCTTCCACCTAGTTGAAAGCTTTTCTTCCCCCACCCCCACCCCAAACAGGCCTGCCTATCTCCAAAGAGTTAATGGGTTGTGCACACGTGGGAAATGTCAAAGGAGGGGAGACTGGCTGTGGCAGGCCTGTGTGTGTGTGTGTGTGTGTGTGTGTGTGTGTGTGTGTGTGGTTCAGACAGCTGTGCCCAGCACGGAGGGGCTGGGGAGAAGGTTCTGAACCCGGTAGGAAGCCTCTCTGGAGTTTTTCCGCCTACTCTGACCTTTTGTTTTGTCTGAGCACATTCGTCTCCCTTGCCAGAGCCAAAAGGCACATAGTCCTCCCCCATGGGGAGGAGGAAGCTGAGACACCAGCTAGTTTCTAACTTACCCCCAACCTTCCTAACACGGCTGGTCTCCCTCAGAAGGGCAGGTGGAGGAGGGTCACCCTGAACAGACAGGTCTGGAGGCGTCCTTAAGCGAAGGACACACCCTGCATGCAAATTCTGCTTGTTTGGGTCCTGCAGCCTCCCACCTGGGACCCCCAAGCCTTAGAAACTGGGTGTTTGCAGTCTTTATATTAATAAATAGCACCTTTTCAATCCCCCTCCTTTCAAATCATCCTTATTTTTTCTTACTTGGGAAAGATCTAGAAGGACAAAATTAAAGCTAGCATGATAACATGTGCACCGGAGTTTAATCTAGCCCTTTGGTGGAGGCCCTCCTTGAGCCCACTCAACAGGTGCGGTTGTTTGCCCTCACGGGAACTTGCTAATAGCCCTGAGGGTCAGGCACCATGGAGGACTCGTTGTGGATGATTTAATAGCCAGGAAGTTCCCAGCATGTTAACCCCTTGGTTTAGCATGCAAGGGATCTGTGTCCTAGGGTAAAGTTTTGTCCCTCCAACTCCTCCAAGACCAGATAGCAGGAGGTGGAAAAGAGGGGTCGCCCATCCTCTGACTCCGTATGTTTCTTCTGTTCCTTCCCCAGGGCTTGGCTATGTCGCCTTTTGGGAGCCTGTTCCCTTACCCCTACACATACATGGCTGCTGCAGCTGCAGCTTCCTCAGCAGCGGCCTCCAGCTCCGTGCACCGCCACCCGTTCCTCAACTTGAACAGCATGCGCCCCAGGCTACGTTACAGTCCATATTCCATCCCTGTTCCAGTGCCTGATAGCAGCAGCTTGCTGGCCACTGCGTTGCCCTCCATGGCTTCGGCCGCGGGGCCCCTAGACGGCAAGGCAGCCGCCCTGGCGGCCAGCCCGGCCTCGATGGCCGTGGATTCGGGTTCGGAACTGAACAGCCGCTCTTCCACGCTGTCCTCCAGCTCAGTGTCCTTGTCACCCAAACTCTGCTCAGAGAAAGAGGCGGCTACCAGTGAACTGCAGAGCATCCAGCGGCTGGTCAGTGGCTTGGAAGCCAAGCCGGACAGGTCCTGCAGTGGGTCCCCTTAAAAACAAACAAAAACAAAACAAAAAACAAAACCGCTCCCCCAAAGGTCTCTCCATTCCAGTTCGGTCAAATCTGCCAGTGCACTTTGTTGGATGTAAAATAAACCACAGACCTTCCACTGGGGTGATTCCCCATCCTTCAGTTTTGTCTGGGAAGGAACACCAGGCTCCCTCCAGAGAATGCGCTCTAGAGACCACAGGCCTTGTCTTGCGCTGTGGAAGCAGGCTGCTGTTGCTTTGAGACGCGGGGGTGGGGGTGGGGGAAAACTGGCTTTTGTGTCTAGAGCGACTTCAGTGGAGGCTGGTGTGAAAGTTGGGGCTGAAGAACGAGGTAGCCAAGGCCGGCCTGCCCTGTTTGAGAGACTACACCCAAATCTCTTTCCCCTTCGTGTGTCAAGCGGAAACAATAATTTATCCCTAAACAAACTAACAAACAAGCCCAAACCGGGGACAGATCAAGCCCCATGGAACTGTCTATGAAGACTTAAATTGCTGAGTACCTTTACTGGGGAAGGGAGAAGCCCTTGCCTGGTCTATGTTAAAAGAATCCTGTGTCTTTTTAATATCCTGAGGTTTTAAAGGAGGGATACCCGTCCTTTTTTGTTTGTTTGTTTGTTTTTGCATGTTAGAATTTTCTGGGTTTTACTTGTTGATGGTTCTTTGGCTTTTACAGAAAAACAACAAAACCCTGCCATCCTCAACCCTGCTCAAACTGGCAGCCCCGAGGAAGTAGGGGTGGAGTGGGGTAAAGGGAAGCAATGGGGTTGGAATCCACTGAGTTTATTTTATCTGTTTTATCTAAGCGCTGTAGAGGGCTTCGTGTGCCCGTCCGACCATTAGTTCTCTCAACTGTATATGCAATAACAAGGTTTTAAAAGAAATAATAAAGAGGAAACACGACTATTGGACAAAGTATTTATGTAATTATTTGATATCTCTTGTAAATAGGTGGAATTATGACCGCTCAGAAAGTTAAACTTTAATTTATTGACTTGTACATAGCTGGATGTAAATAGAAGTGTGTCTGTCAGGTTTTATTCTTGTTTTGCCTTTTGCATTTTTTTTCCAGGTCAGGAGATGACTAATTCACAGTAACGAGCTTAGGCTTCTGGACCTCCATCTAATGCTTTCAAATAGAGCTGGCTGCAATTTTAATTGTCAGAGAGCTGGTGGCGGGGGTGGGGTGGGGTGGGGAGGTTGGGAATACTATTTCCTATTTTCACCAAAATTGGGGAGGTATTGGCCCTTTCCCTAAGCTCTGACACCCTGGGAGGGATTGAGATTGTCATGGGAGCAGAGGCTGCCATAACCTTCCTAATTCTTCGTCCTCATTTGTCTCTGGTATCTTCTAACCCAAGTGAGGTTTTCTTGCCATTGTTCATCTAGATGGTGTTTTGGATTGGTGTACAGAGAGGGACTCATTCAAAAACAACCATGAAAGGCAAAACAAAATAACAAAAAATCTTTTAAAAAAAATCCATGAAGGCATATTTTGTGTTTAGTACTTGAGTTTTCTGTAATTCTCCTCCTTAAAAACATCAGTGAAATTTCAATAAATTTTTATTGAAATGAGTTTTGAAGTCGTGTTAATGATTTCTTCTAGAGCGTCTCTCGAAGCTGGAAAATTAGAAGGGAATGATCTTCCTGCCTGCTCTTTCCTTTCGTCTTTAAATAGTAATTAAGACCACCCCCCCACACCCCCAGCAAACCAAAATGAGATGTCACTCAAATTACAAAGCTGAAAACAAAAAGTTCCTTGCTCCTGCGAAGGGGGCCACATCAATCTGAAACTATTTCCCCTTTAATTTAAGGAGTGGGAGAGGAAAAGGACCTGATTAAATTTCGTAAATAGGAACTCCATATACTTCAGTTTTAATAAGGGAAGATTTACCCTGTGTTCAAAGTCGCCTTTCCCCACACAGGAATCCGACCAGAAAGAAGCTGGCAGCGCTGGAAAGGGTTTAAGATTTTATACCGTCCTTCCCCTTTTTGACATGGAACACAAAATAAACTCTCCCTACAACCGTGAATCTGGCACGGGGAAAAGGTTAGGCTGTGTCCCTTGCCCACGGACATTTAGGATTGGGACAAGGCCAAAAAGGGTGCTCTCACCACCCCACCGTGCGCACACTTTGTTTGGTCGTGAGGAGGAAGGTAATTCAGGAGCCCACATGGAACCTGCTAGGCAAAAGTCACCCAGGAAGCTGGCTGGCATCCCCAACCCCTACTCTTCCCTTAACCCGGCCCGAGGCAGTTAGGCAAGTTATCTTTTTGAAGTTCAATTTATCTTTGAATCTTTCAATACGAAAGAAAAAGAAAAAAAATGGTGGAGTCCCTATCCAGGCTTCTCTGGGGGCGGGCAAGGGAATGTTCTCTAAAGTTAGCCCTGAAGACTTTCTTGCCCTGGGGGCCTTGACTCAAAGACCCAGCCGGAGCCTGCCTGGCGGCCGACTACCCCCAACCCCCCATTCCGGAGCCCGCCAGCCGGGCCTTACGTCCCTGTCACCTTCAGGCCTCTTGAACGGCGGGTCACGAGAGGGGCCCCTCCCTTCCCTCCTCCTGGGTTTGGTAGAGGACCTAGCTCTAGACCTTTGGAGGGGTGGGCAAACCCCCCTTTTCGAGCCCAGGCACGTGGGGGACCCTCACTGCCCCCCCCCGCCCCAGCAGTCTAGGGAGGAGGCGAAAACAACCAGAGAGACTGGACTGGAGAGTGCTTAGGGGGACCAGGGGGACCAGAGAGGCAGGTCCTTCCTCCCGCCGGACCAAAACTCGCTGTCCGCCCAGAGAAGGTGGCAATTGGCTCATGGCTTCCCGCTGCGCGAGCTTCCAAATTGGGGGTAAAATAGCTCGGTTTCAAATGCGGAGAAAGCAGAAACCAAACCAAACCAAACAAAATTTGCTTGGCTTTCACAGTCAGATTTCCTCTTCTCTTCCCTTCTCCATCCCCCTCCCCCCAAATTTGGGGATAGTGTCCAAACCTGTCCCCGGCCCCTCCTAGGGCTTCCTCCCTCCCTCCCTTCATTTCTTTCCCTTCGTCTTCTTTATAATCTCCTCTGTATCTTATTTATATATAGTGCTGTTAATGTATAACTCTTGTGGCGCTGATGGACCGGGGGTGACCCGCTCGCAATCTCTCTGGATTTCTGGGCCTATTACTCACCTGGCGCCGGTCGCAATCTCGCCGCGGGCTTTATGGTGGCGGTGGCGGCGGCTGCCGAGGCCACTAGGGGCCGGCGCCTGGGTTTTTTTTTTTTTTTTCCCTCGCTTTCTCTCTCTCTCTCTCTCTCTCTCTCTCTCTCTCTCTCTCTCTCTCTCTCTCTCTCTCTCTCTCTCTCTCTCTCTCTCCTCTCTCCCAAGCTTCGAGTGCCACCTATCTGTCTGACCCACGACTGCGCCCTGCCTAACTGTGGCTAACTGGGTACTCCCGAGCCTTTGGAAGTCGGGAACTTTAGGGCTTCACCTAGCCCTACTTCTCAAAGAATCATCCTTAATCTGTCCTATGCTCCCCACGGACGGACACCCCGCCCTACACCCGCCTCACCTCCTCACCCCGATCGGAAGAAGGGCCAATCCTTTCATTCCTGTTTGGGCCTCAGATGAGATTTCCAAGGGACTTTTGGAAATTCAATGATGGAACCGTGGTTCCTTAATCTCTGGGTAGAAAAGTGTAGGTACACAGTGGGTAACCTGCAATGAGAGACGCCCCCCACCCCGAACTCAACCCACATAGACACAACTCGTACCAACTTCTCTTTGCGGAGATGTTTCCTTTTGTACTATATAAATTCCTAAATTTTATTTTTTTGGGGCGGGGAGTCTTTTTTTCTCCTGGCCGCGTCTTCAGGGACAAAGGAAGGCCAGAGCTCCTGAACCACCAGACCCTCTTGGCCTCCGGCAGTGGTCAGCTGTTGCAGCCTGCAGGGCCTAGCGTCTTGCAGTTCGGTGGGTGTGCGATGATGACTGCAGGTACCGGCCAGAGCCCGACGGGCGCCCGCCCGCCCAAGGGGAAGATCGGCTCCAGGCTGCGCTGGCGTCTGAGACCCAACGGGAGGGGCCGGGGTCACCTTTGCTGGTCTTTGAGTTGCGGGTAAAGGCGTCCGAGTTCTTCCTGACCTCCCGGCGCTAATTGCAGGGGCCGAAGGGCGTGCTTGGGCACAGGCAGGGGTCGCGACCTTGCGGCCCCCCCTCCCAACTCCGGTGTCTAGGTTGTCCTGAAGTAGCGAGGGGTGTTTGCAAATGGGAGAGCGCATAGGCTTGCACGGAGTCTGTCCCTGGACCCGAACTGTCCCGAGACCCACTCTTTCATACGTGGGCGAAAGTTCCCGAAATATGTATAGGCCTTTCGAAAAATTCCATTCAAGGAAAACCCTAGTTCTGACCTTTCTCCTAAGCCAGGAGACTTGGGGCTCTACAAGACGCTATAAACTTCCCATCAGCACTCTTTCTGCCTCGCTGGTTTCTAAATTTGGTCTCTTGGCAGCGGGTCAAGAAAATGGCTAAGGCGTGGGGGGGGGTGGTATTTGCCTCCCCCTCCTCACTGGTGGACCGGACTCTTCTAGATGTAGCCATAGACGTTCGTACCTATAAGGAGCTGTGGGGTGTCTGCGACTCTGAGGCCAGGAGCCGCAGGTGTTAGAAAGAAAGCCCTGTGCGTGTTTGCCTGTCCTTCTGTGTGCCCCATCTGTGGACGTCTCTTCCAATTTGGATTTAGGAGTTTCACTCACGAGACAGTTCCGGATGTAAAATGCACTTGCTTGTTTTATAATCAAGATGCGTGTAATCAAGAAATATATGTTGCAGATGTGGGCGTTCAAAGCCTACATAATAACCACGATAGAAATCGCTGGCGTGCAAGGGGCGTGTGTGAGCTGGGGGGAGGGAGGGCGGAGCGGGACCCTGGCACTCCGGGAGGGAAAGCACCCCATGGAGTGACCTTAGTCTCTCTCACCATTAACCCTGTAAAGTGCATTCGATTAATTTCCAACCCCTTGGAAATTAATAAATTCCAACCTCTCGGTACAAAGCAGACTTGTCGCCGAATGATTAAATCACTGGCCCGTGTTCATGTGGAAGGGATGGAACCCGAACATCAGCCAACCAAAGTAGCTTTCATTCCTAATTCAGGTGTTGCTACCTGCGGTCCCGGATGCAGAGAAATTGTGGGTGTGTTTGGAATTGGCCGCTTTCATTCTTCAGAGGGCAGTATTGTAATTTTGGATGACTCTGTGGTGTAACGTCAAAGAATGGCTTTGATTTGGAATGTCTACCTCCCTTCAGGTGAAGACTTTAGGGTGAGGGCCTATGATTCCACGTGGATGGAATCCCACAGGCACTTAATTCGTCCTCAACCAAACACTATAGCGGTTATCCGAGCAGGCGCAGTGCTATCAACGGGGCTTCCTTCTCCTGCCGGGTCCGGGAACAAGCAGCGCGTCCCAGGCTCCCAGCCCCAGTTCCCCTGGAATCCCCAGTGTCTGCGATCGTTCTCTCTAGCCAGGAGCGAAGGCCTAGGGCTGGAGAGGACGCTGCAGGAGGGGATTCTGAGAGGACGGAGTTTGCTTTTTGCTGGTTCATCCTGTCCCATTTCTAGAAATCTCTGCAGAGGCAGTTTTTCAGGTCTTCTATTTGCATCGATGTAGTTCCAGTTGGACGTGGATGTAGGGGAAAGGGAGAGGAGGCCAGGGTTCTACTGAGAAGCAAGAGATCACGGGCAGAGGACACATTTGAAGGGCCCTGGTCCTGGTCTTGTGGTCTTGCGGCAGCCTAACATGTTCTTAAGCCTGAGCTCTGAGCATAAGGTCCTGAGCACCCAGACTGAGGACTTTTTATCCTGAGTCCCCCAGCTTTGGTTTAGCTTCTGGAATAGGAGACAAAAACAGGGGGGCTGGACAGCGTCCTTGGAACCGGATGGCTGGGTCCTGCTTTCTGCAGCCACCCTACCCCACCCACCTACCCCCCCACCCCCGTGAAATACTGGCTCTTTAGAAATAAGATCCCCCCAGCACTTCGGTTCCTTGCTAACGACCAGGGCTCTGGTTTCCGATGAGAGTTGTCTGCTCCCCAGAGCAGGAGTTTAATCTGGCTTCCTCAGCTGCAGAGCCAACCCTAGACTTGTGTTGCTTTGCCCCCAAGTATCAAGGACACTTTGGCACTGAACTGACACTTGGGAGGAGCCCTCCTTCCTGTCGCCTTTGCAGACGGGCATTTAGGACAGGTTTTTTTTTTTTTTTTTTTTTTTTTTTTTTTTTTTTTTTTTTTTTTTTTTTTTTTTTTTTTTTTTTTTCTCTTTGTGCCTAGAAGAGGCATTCTTAGTCCCGCAGCAGCTCTTGCTATCTCCCAGTCCTCCCAACCGGGCAGCCAGCCTTGGGGAGAGTAGGTTTGGAAGGCCAGTGGCCAGGGTATCCAACTATCCAAATAGCTCAGGCGCCACATCCCGCTTTCCCGAGGGCCAAATGCGCTGAACTCACTGGCCATTCTCTAGAAGGATCTGTCAAGGGTGCCCTGAAATCACACACAAAATGTGCATGACTTCTCAAAAGGACACTAGAATTTCAGGTTCTCAGGTATGAGTCTAAATAATGAGCCGCTTGCTGCTCCGGAGACAAGAAGCTAAGAGTCTGGGGATACCTGGAGGCGCCTGAGAGGCCCCCCCCCCTTTTTTTTTTTGTCTAGGTTGAATTTAACTTTAAGCTCCTCCTTCCCCTCCCCCCACTGCTTATTTTGAAGCTAACGATGGAGGATTGGGTGCAGTCAGGCACTGTATAATTAGTTGATTAATCAATTATATTAACTTATCAGCCAAATGACTATGAGCAGTCATTATCGCCCCCAGTGAGTTCTGTGTTAATTTCCTGTTGGGAGGGCCACCTTCCCTGAGTGGCCACAGCCAGTAAAGGGAAACTACTCTTCATAAAACAAAATTACTTCTCACTAGATGCCAGGGGGGAGGGAGGGAGGGCACAGGAGCTGCAGGAGAGGTCTTCTTGGGACATTAGGGGTCCCACCTGGGAGGGGGGCTTGGCTTCTATGGACATCACAGTGACAAGGTTAGGGCATAACCAACGTTCCTCTGCTTTTTTGTCCTCAGGAAGTTCAGATTTTCATCATCTTGTTTGCGACAGCCTCTCCCTGTGCAGCCCACGTGGACCCCAACATCTCAATCCTCTGTGTCAGAGTACTGGGACCCCAAACTTGCCACTAAGACTTTTTGGGTCTGGCTTTTTGGAATACCTGCGTGCATGTTAGGGTCGGGTTACTTTGGGGCCAAATTCGGTGCCAAGGTGAGAAAGAAAGAAAAATAAACTAAAATACAACTAGGATCTCTTTCGATGAGATGTCTTTCTTTTCACCTTTGTTAGCTAGAAACTAAGAAGGCACCTGGCCCAGAACTGTGCATGGGCCCAGAATACACATGTCCAGGAATCCCTTCCATTTGGAAAGAAGAAGCTGGCTGGGGTCTGGTTTCTACCTTTCTGTCTTTTCCACTTGCACCTAAGCAAACCTACTTGAACATCCTAGACACTGCGGAAGGATCAGGAAGCAAAGGGAACCTCTTTCATTTTTCTTTATTTCCTTCTGAGTACTAGTAACCGACCAGGCCCCCTACTACCCTGCTTCAGTGAACCCTGCTGGGTCCTACTCAGCCACAGGATTTAGTACAAACAAGACCATCCGTGATTGTGATTTGTGAACAGGAAGCTGCCTGCTTGACGCAAGAGGCTCCAGCCTGCCACCAGACACCCCGTTGTTCCAGTCCCTCAAGACAAACTCCACACCAACCTTCTAGGGCACTCCAAGTTTGCCTCCAGAATTTTCTCCAAGGCACATCATACAAGAATGGATGTCTGCCTCCCAGGGCCGTTGCTCTGTCACGTTAGAGACGGCTGAAATCGGAATGACCGTCTCCCGGCGTCTCTTCTCGATTCCTTCATACACATTCGTCTTCAGGTCAAAACAGGACCTGAGAACCTCACTCCACCTGCGCCGTTTCTGGGTTCCTCCCCTGGGAAAAAGCCAGCTAGCAAGCTGCAGCCAGCCTGAGCCAGGAAGAGGCCCATGGCTTCGCTAGGCCGCTCCTTTGCTGCCATCTGCTGGTTTCACTGGAGAAGTGCATGGAGCGTTTTGAATGCCTGAAACAATTCTCTGAAAAGGAGAGCGCCGGAGGTGTATGGAACAGGGTTGCCCTAGCAGGAGCCAGGCCCTCGATTCTAGGCCCAGATCCTCAAAAATAAAGTAAGGAAAGGAGAGAATATGGTGCCGAGGCACAAAGTTACAACGTGGAGAACCAGAGTCCTGGTTTATTCCCGTGTTTATTCAGTAAGTTGCATAATTTCTCTCGGACCTTGAGGCAGAGGAGCAAGCTTGGAGTTTGACTCCAGAAGACATGTTTTAAAAGGCCGGATGAGGTGGCCTGTATCTGCAATCCACTCCTATGTGGAGATGGGGGATGGGGGTGTGCGGTACGCTCATTGATTGGTTAATTATCTTATTAATTAGTTAAAGCATCCCAAGGTCCAGGATGTAACTTGGCGGCAGAGAAGTTTCAGTGCGTCTGTGAGGATGTAGGTCTCGTAGGATGAGTGGTGTGCAGGTAGCTTCCTCCTCCTCGTCTCTAGGTCCTTCCTTGGACCACAGGGTTCCCTGTGGGTGTCCCTGAATAATTATCCCCGACACCTCTTATTTCATAATCCTTGTTTCTGGAGTTCCCCAAATTCGCCATCTGCCAGTTGTCCAACAGTGGCACTGATCCCAAAGCCCTGGTCCAAAACGTGTCTCAAAGACTCCTGTGGTCATCATCCACAGCCTCCTTGGGCCGACTTTACTTTCTTTCCCAATGGCACTCACTTGAATCTTCAAAAGCAAACTATATGGGTCAAATTGCCATCTTCCATCACCCATCTCCCCATGATGACGCTCCCTCTGCCTAGGTTTTGAAACTTGGGCACTGGTGACATCGTCACCTGGCTGGTTCTGTGAGTCTTGGCTGTGAGGCTGTCTTCTTGGTGCATTCAGGGAGGGGTGGTACCCTTAAGTTCTAGTAGCTGCCCAATAGATGCCAATAGCATCTTTGCCACAGGAGACAACTTAAGATGTCTCCATGAGCCATGTCGGTGGCATCAGCCTGGTTAAGAAATAACCTTAGTCTGTGCCCCTCAAGCACCTCCCCACCCCTCCCCGGGAGCCCTCAGTGTCACTTCATGCAGAATGCTTTTGCTGAGACTCCTTGCTCACTATGAGCTGACAGTAATCACTTCCTATCGGAGTGTGTGCTATGGGAGAAGGGTGCCCTCCACATCTGCCCCCCAATGTGTCTCTTTTTGCTTCAAACCTTCAGATCATCTGAACCATTTCTGTTTGTCCCTCTAACATGTGCTGCTGTCCTCCCTGTGGGCACAAGGAGGCATTGGCAGGATGGACAGAACATGACCGAGGGTACCCACCTACCTTATGCACTGAGGAAGGTTATATTTGGTTGGTTGATTAGTTGGTTGGTTGGTTGGTTGGTGTGTTAGTTGGTTGGTTTAAAGGTATGACCTTGGGATTGACACACGCCTGGGGATGACCTTGAACTCTTGATCCTCCTTCCTTGTCTTGAGTGTGAAGATGTTGTCCCCACACCCTGCTTTTATTTAATGCTGAGGATGGAACCCAGGTCTTTGTGTATGCCAGGGCTAGGCAGGCACTCTGCTAACTGAATCCCCAGTCGTTCTCTTATTGTTTTTATTTTTATTTAATTTTATTTATTTATTTTTATTGTAGATCAAGTAACTAATGTACCCTGGCAGGTTTCATTTTGGAGGCCGTATCTCGCTATGCTTCTCAGCTGGCCTTAAACTCCCAGGTCTCAATCTAAGCACAAGGGCTACAGGTGTGGGTCAGAACTCTCGATCTTTCTCTTCCAACTGGATGGAGTAAATTCATTTTGTTTTGCCTTTGTAAGAGAGTGTCTCTGTATGTAGTCCTGGACTCCCTATGCAGACCAGGCTGGCCTCAACCTCACAGAGATTCTCCTTCCTCTGCCTCCTAGATTCAGGGATTAAAGGTGTGCACCACCATGCTTGGGAAGGGGTAAACTTTTTAACTGTACAAAACACATTTTAGCATTCCTCTATCAAGTTTAAGTGAAACCCAACCACACCCACACCCATACATTGGCATAGTGTACCCTGTTCACAACAACACAGCTAAAGGTTAATATGAAAGTCTGGGAGATGGAAGAAAAGAGAAGGGAAGTGCTTAGTTTAGCCTGAAGCTGGGAGACAAAGGCCGAGGTTCCTGGTGTGTGTGTGTGCACGTGCATGTGCATGCACGCTTGTGTGAGAGAAAGAGAGAGAGAGAGAGAGAGAGAGAGAGAGAGAGAGACAGAGAGAGACAGAGAGAGAGACAGAGACAGAGACAGAGACAGAGAGAGACAGAGAGACTCAGAGAGAGAGAGAGAGAGACAGAGAGAGAGACAGAGAGAGACAGAGCACTTTTCTTTAGGCTGAATGCAGGAGATGGGAGGTTGTGTTTCTTTCTTTCTGAAGTTTATAATTCACTACACAAAGTCAGAGCTATGCTCCTTTCTCTCTCCATCCCGCTCTCTTCCCCTTTCCTCTCTCTTCTCCTCCCTTCATCCTCTCCTTTTCTCCTCCCTTCTCCCTAGCACCACTCATCTCCCCTCTTCTCTCCTCCCCCCTCCACTGTTCCAGCCCAGGGAACCAAGGCTAGGAAACTCTTCCCCCAAATCACCCAAGCCTTCCCATCCAAGCATGATCTCACCACATGTTCCCCCAGCCTGCCCCTCCAACCCTCGGTGCCTCTGGCTCCCTCTCGGCTTTGGCCTCAATGAGAACCTCATTATTTATCATTTTGAAGCTCCAGAATTTTCAGAGCCCAAATCCAAGCTGAAAATGGAGGCAATTACCCAGATAATTTAAGTAAACCTCGGGGCTGTGTCGGGAGTAATTGTTTCCACTCCCACTTCTCATTGTGTGGCTGAAGAGACCAATTCGGTCCTGACAGCCCCTGTTTGTTTTGTCCCCGTGGAACAAGGTCTTGGTAGCTAAGGAGAGAAGGTAAGAACAAAGCCCCCAGGGGCAGAGAGGCAGACTGGACTCTAGTCAGCCAATTTGTGTTGTAGGTCATTAACCTTTGTGCTTTCACAAACCCCATCCAGGGGATTCACTCAGCCCCTCACGTGGTCTGCTCTTCGAAAACACGCCTGACATGCAAAATATCAAAGCAAAGACGGGAGGGCGCGTGTATATGCAGAGATAAAGCTAAGCACACCTACACTAAGACCAGAATTTGAAAAAGGTTTCTCAACAAAAGAGAGCAGCAAAATCGGGGGGTCTCAGGCTTTTATTTGATCTTGCCCTGTTGAAGTCACTATCCCCATATGTAACCCAGGCTAACCTAGAGCTCTCTATCCCCTCCCCTCTGCTTCCCCGGGGCTAGGGTTATAACTGTACCACCATACCTGCTTTGGAATCAGATAATAGTGTCTTTCACCTCCAGTTTTCTTTCGATTTGTGTGACCCTGAAAAGCACTTAAACTCTCTCGGGCCTTCAATTCCCTCCTCTTACAACAAAAAGCTACCTAAGTTGGGGTGTAGCTCAGAGGCAGAGAGCTCACCTGGTCTAAACAATCTCCTGGGTTTAATCTCCAACACTGGAGGGAAAATTCATAAAACCATCTTTGCTTTATAGGGATGTAGGGAGATGGACATGGATAGAGCCCAGAGCCCTTGAATTGGTACCAAGGGAGTCTGAAGCAAGCTGTTATTGTTGTAGTTGATGGACTGGAGTCTCTGCCTGCTTAAAATGGTCACATGCCACCCAGAAACAGTCAGGCCACCCCCCACCCCACCCCCGCTTGCCCTCCACCTCATTTCTTTCCTGGTCAGTGCTCTAGGGGGAAACAAGAAAGCTGGTGCCCACACAGACACAAGGACAACGGTCAGTCCATGAATCCGTGTTTCTCTAGAGATTTCATTCAAAAGCATCATGCTGATGACATCTGATGACATGAAATCAAGCCAGGAGCTCCAAAGTGCATACACTTCATGTCCCCGTCTTGTTTATCTATGACGGTCACTTCCAGTTGGCAGGCTTGGGCAAAGAGAAGGACATGGGAGGACAGGAGGGCTAGGCTTTGTTAGCAGAGCCGTATCCAGGCTGGAGAACTCGGCATTCTGGGGGGTAGCCAGCAAGGCTACAGAGCACACATCTAAAGGGACGATGACTTTCAGACGGGCACGGCACCACAGTCGTTCGGCATGCGCAGACCCTCCATCTGGTACTGCCATTCTCAACCTGGGCATGGAGACTCCTCACCTCTAGCTGTGGAACCTGCCCTGGAAGTAGCGCTTGTAGTCCAGGCTGGCCTCGAACTCACAGAGATCCGCCTGCCTCTGCCTCGCGAGTGCTGGGACTAAAGGCATGCGCCACCACCGCCCGGCTGACACTGGGTCTTGAAGGAAGAAGCAGAAGACCCCGTGAAGCATTCTCGTTCCGTTTCACCTTAGATTCACCTGGGCAGGTTTCAAGGGTTCCTGCCTGGGCTCCACCCAGACCTGTTGAATCAGAATTTGGGAGGCAGAACTGCCAGGACCGAGCGCCTGATTTCTTGTGGAAGGGAAAAGGCAGGTGCTGTACTAGCCTGATGGTCTCAGTTGGGGGTCCTTTAACCCCTGCAAACAGCCAGCTGCAGGAACCTGCATCTGTCATCCCAGCATTCCTAGGATGAAAAGGGAGGCAGAAATTGGAGAAAGTCATTTGGAAGACCTTGCTTGGGCCAGCTAACCTGTGTGCACAGCCCATCGAGCAGAAATGAGAGAGACCCTGTCGCAAAGAGCTTGGAAAACAAGAACTCGTTTCCAAAAGTGATCTTTCTGTGATGTTCATTCCCCACCCCTCTGTCTCTCCGTCTCTGTCTGTTTCCCTCCTTCCCTCCCTCCCCTCCCCTCCCCCCTTTCTCACACACAAATAAAAATTAAATATCCTATGTGGGACTCCAAAAATAGGTGTGTCTACCTTGTAGCACACAGTGGCCAAAGACAACATAAGATGATAAACTAAATTAGAGCATTAAGAGAGTTTTCTTGCGTGTGTGTCTGTGTGTAAACATGTTTGCATGTGTGTGAGTTCCTAAAAATGAGTGAAAAAAATTAAAAGTATCCAGGAATGGGGCCCCATGCTCCAAATTCTAGGACAAAGAAGCCACACACAGGAGAACCTATGAGCTGGAGGTCATTTTGAGCTACACAGAAGATTCTGCCTAAAAGAAAAAAAAATAGAAACAGAAAGGAACAAAAAAAAAGAAAAAAGAAAAGAAGGAAGAGAAAGGAAGGAAGGAAGGAAGGAAGGAAGGAAGGAAGGAAGGGAAAGAGGGGAAGAATGGAGAAAAAAACTACAAAAATTAGGGTAAATGGTTACCTAAGCAAAATAGCTGCCTTGTACGCCTAGAAACTTGAGTTTGAGCCCCAGAATCTGCTTAAAATATCTGGATCTGGTGCCAGGCATTTTCAACCCTATCATTGGGAAGATAGAGACAGGTGAATCCCTGCAGCTCACTGGTCAATCTAACCTACTCCTGGAGTTTCAAGCCAGTGAGGAGAGACCCTACCTCAAAGACAAGCCAGTGAGGAGAGACCCTACCTCAAAGACAAGCCAGTGAGGAGAGACCCTACCTCAAAGACAAGCCAGTGAGGAAAGACCCTACCTCACTACCTCAAAGACAAGCCAGTGAGGAGAGGCCGTACCTCAAAGACAAGCCAGTGAGGAGAGACCCTACCTCAAAGACAAACAAAACAGTGAAACCACTGAAGATTCACATCTAAGATTGACCTTTGACCCCCACATGCACCTGCACACACACATACACAAAACAAGGAATGGAAGACACAACCCACCTCCTCTACTTTGAATAGAACAGTAGTCAGTAAAGACTCAGTCCTGAATTTGGGTTATGGGAAGGCTCACCTGGGGATCTGCCTCTCCTGCCCATCCTCCGCTGCAGTGGTTCGTGAGTCTGCTGGCAGTGTGTAGATGGGTAATAATCTGGCCAGATGGCTCGGGATTCCCATCAATTGCTTTTCAGAGTAAATATGTAACCATTCCCCCTTTCCACCAAAAGTTGAGGAGTCACCGTTATAGCATCAACAAAACCAAACCTAAGACAGGAGAGACACTAAAAGGCTAAAGATGAGACTCTTAGCCCCACATCCCTACCCTGAAGCTGGCACCATGCCCACATTGTTCAAAGTCACAAGGTCACCTTCCAGGGTTCTCCTGGCCTCACTTGGCCCCATGTTTTGTTGAGATGCATATTCATCTTCTTTTCCCAAGGTTCCATGGTCCTCTGGGCTTCCTCTGACATCTTTGGGCTTTTTTTTGTTTTGTTTTGTTTTGCTTGTTTTGTTTCTGAGATAAGGTCTCACTATGTAGACCAGGCTTGGTCAAAACTCTGTCTTCTAAGTGTTGGATTATAAACCTGTGCCACCATGCCTAGCTAAGGGGTCAGATTTTGGTTTGGGTTTGAGCTTTTGAGATTTTTACATTTTATCTTATGTGTATAAGCATTTTGTCTATGCACCATGTATGTCTGGAGAATTCAAAGGTCAAAAGAGAGCATTGAATCCCCTGAAACTGGAAGTACAGACGGTTGTGAGCTACAGTATGGGTGCCGGGAACACAAGCCAATGATCTTAACCCCTCATGGTTATCTGAATAAGAATGGATCCCATAGACTCATTTGAATGTTTAGGAAGTGGCCTTGTTGGAGAAAATGCTTCCCTAGTGCTGGGTTTTGGGGTTTCAGGCATTCAAGCCAGGCCCAGTGTCTTTCTCTTCCTCCTGTCTGCCAGTCCAGATGTAGACACTCTCAGCTCTTTCTCCAGCACCATGTCTGCCTGCACGCTGCCATGATTCTCACCATGATGATAAGGGACTAAACCTTCGAACTGTCAGCCATCCCCAATGAAATGCTTTCCTTCATAAGAGCTGCTGTGGCCCCGGCGTCTCTGCAGAGCAGTAGAAACCCTAACTAAGATCTCTCATGAGCATCTTTTCAGCCTTCAGGGACCAGTTTTAGGAGTGTCATCATGTTTAGGGGGACAGAGGAAGATGAAGGGAGATCTCTGTGACAGGGCTATATACTAAGAACCCAAGCTCAAAACAAACAAATCAACAAAAATGTCCTATCCTGTGCCGGACCTCTAGGATCACAGACTACATAGGCATCTGACTTTACATTACTTCAGCCACACAGAACAGTCCCACCCTTGTCTCTGTGACACACTGCTTCCAGGACCCCCTTAGACATCTATCTGCAGATGCTCATGCCCCTTACATAGAATGGCATATTCAGATATAGTCTGTACACATCCTCCAACACGTTATCTCTCTTA
Organism: Alexandromys fortis; assembly: GCF_014885135.2. Classification (NCBI taxonomy): domain Eukaryota; kingdom Metazoa; phylum Chordata; class Mammalia; order Rodentia; family Cricetidae; genus Alexandromys; species Alexandromys fortis. The sequence goes on along the minus strand of NW_026067985.1, from coordinate 1,146,104 downwards.
CAATTATCTAATTATCCCATATGACGGTCAAATGCACGCAAATATATGCAAATGCATGCAAGGGGCACAAATAATTGTGATCTATATTCTTTTTTTGTTTTTTGTTTGTTTGCTTTTGTTTTTCGAGACAGGGTTTCTCTGTGGCTTTAGAGGCTGTCCTGGAGCTAGCTCTTGTAGACCACTGCATTTTTGTTTGTTTGTTTTTGTTTTGTTTTGTTGAGATAGGGTTTCACGTAGCCCAGGCTAGCCTCGAACCCATTATGTAGCATTTTTGCTTCTGGTGTCATCTGCCATTTTGTCCCACGGCTGGGCACGGGCTGCCCCTCCAAGCTCCACTCAGCCCAGACTTGTTGACTGATGCTAGCCCACTTTTTCTTCTGTGCTAAGCCTATATAGGACATGCCAAAAATCTGGGCGGGTGGGGGCACAACTGAGGATGTGGCTCACTTGATAGAGTGTTTATCTAGCTTACATGGGGTCCTGGGATTGATCCCAGCTCCATATAAATAGCGCATGATGATACATGTCTGTAATTCTGGTTCTGGGAGGCTGAGGCAGGAGGATGAGAAGTTCAAGGTTGCCCTTGGATATACACATGGCTATGTACACACACACATGCACACATCTTGGGTTGGAGGCCAGCCTGAGCTATATGAAACACTGTCTCAAAAAATAAGAAGGAAAATAGGAAAAAGAACACAAGGTGGACATAGAGATGTAGCTCAGAGGTAGAGTGCTTACCACGTGTGAGAGGCTCTGCATTTCATTCCCAGCACCTCAAGCACGTCTTTGAGCTCATGGGGTTCGTAGTCTCAGGAGAGAGTATTTATTTATTTATATTCTTCGTTGTTATGATTATTTTTTGAGACACGGTCTCACTATGTAACCATAGCTGGCCTGGGATTCACTTTGTAGACCAGACTGGCCTTGAACTCAGAGATCTACCTGTTGGCATCAAAGGTGTATACCGCCATGCCCAGCTAGGAGGAAAGACTCTTTAAATAAGTAAATGGGCAAAGTAATCAGGGCTAGTGCTACAGGCCTCTTAAAGCGGCAACTCAAGCAGAGCAAGTTCAAGACCGGCTTGCTTTATTTAGTAAAATCCCATCTCAAAATAAAAGCTAAGAAACGAGCTGGGAATGTACCTCAGTGGTACAGTGATTGCCTAGCACAAATGAGGCACTGGATTTACTCCCCAGCACTGGCTGGGTGTGGCTATGCATGTTTGTGACCTCAGCAGAGGCAGAGGTGGGTACAGTTCAAGATTGCCTGGTATAGTGAGTCTTCTCTATCGGGCCTGGCCTGGGGGACTCTGTTTTCTCTTTGGCTCAATGATGTCATCATCACGGCCCTTGGCAATGATGCCTCCAGGCCAAGGTCTAATGTACCTCATTGTTCTTTCTAAAGATGTCTCATGGTCAGCGTGCCCACCACTTGAACCTTACTCATCTGAGAGCCATGGGGTCTTCCGAGAAAAACAAGTGTCCATTTATAGCCAGAGGACCCCACCTGTTCTTTCTCCTGAGTTCCAAAACACAAGGGCCATCACTTCCTTCCCGAGGCAGGATTCGTTTTACAAGCTCAGAGAGGACAGCAGATGCTTGGCCCCACTTTGTTCTGATAGGGGCTGAGATGGAGGCTTAACGAGTTTCCGTCTCTTGAGCAGTGGGCTCTTCCTCCCCCACCCAGGGTCTCATACCATATACTCTGAACTCCTGTAAATTTTCTGGAACCAACATCAGTCCATACAGTTGAGAGGAAGTTTCTGAGAGCCGGGGAGGTGGTAGCGACGAATCTCCACAAAGCCACCGAACCCTCTGGCAAAACTTGTTATTACACCCTTTCCTGAGGGTCAGAAGAGGGCCCCAGCCAGTGGAAACAGGATAAGAATGCAGTACCATTGTGCATGCTAGGAGGCTTGAGAGAACTCCCATCCATGCCTCTGGACTACTTCAGACAGACCCTGCATTCTGGGGCTTCATTGAAGTAAGCGGAAAGCAGGTGACATCACACTCAGTCTCCGGCTGCCAGCAGGGCCAGGATGCAAGAAGAATTAATAATTAAATAAATCAAAACATCAACTTTCTTTCTGAAGATCCGTTCTCCCCACTCACATCACCTTAAGACAGGCTGGAACATGAAGAATGGCTGGTAGGTAGGACGACCAAACTGGACCATGTGGGCAGAAGCAGCGACTATGCCCTCACTGTTTCTGCTCACAACACCATTGGAAGCCATTGACTGTGGGGGCGAGGGACACAGTAGCGCTCCTTGGACCCTCAAACTAGGTGTGCAGCAGGATAGAGGGCAGTGGGTGGTTGTGTAGAGTATATATTCTCAATCAAGCGAAGATTGACCCCTGTGGGAGAATGTGCCAAAAATCTTACTCCTTCTGTCAAAAATGCAATCTTCACAGAGACACTCTGACTTTCAGAATCTGTCCTGTTGGCGCTTATTGAAAAAAAATTTTTTTTTTTTTTTTACATTTCTGTATGGACACGAGTGTTTGCCTGCATGCATGTTCTTGTACCACCTGTTTGTGTACCACCTGTGTGTCAGCCCCATGGAAGCTAGATGAGGGTGTCAGATCCCCTGGAACTGGAGTTACAGACAGTTGTGAGCCACCATGCCGTGCTGGGAATCAAACCTGGGTCCTCTGCAAGAGCAGTCAGTGGAGCTGGGCACAACTGCCACCAGGAAGTGGTTGGTTGCTCACATAACCCTCATGCCACTACTGCATCAGTGCGCATACCTTGCCTGGCGGATCTGTACTGCATCGTGCAGGGTCCAGCACTGGGTAAGACCACTCATGGCTTTACTGCATAGTGTCTCCCTGCACTGTCAAAGCCAGCAAGCGGGGCAGGGCGGAAGCCTCTGGGTCAATTCTAACTTGACCCTGCCAAACCGTGTGGTGTCTTCAGCAACAGGGTCTTTCTGTTGCCCAACAGGCGGGCAACCAAGGGCAATGACAGTGGCCTGTGATGTTTGTGGGGCTTCTAGAGGCTTCCTGACCAATAACAAATGGAGTGCCTCTGTCTGGCACTGGGATTTTTGTTTAACTGGTCACATCTTCTGGAAATAACATTGTTCACCCATAGGGGACCTCAGTTAAAACTCTTTTTTTTAAATAATATTTTTCATTTATTTATTTATCTACCTATTTATTTGAGACAGGGTCTCACTGTGTAGCTCTGACTATCCTGGAACTCTCTATGTAGACCAGGTTGGTCTTGAATCTATAGAGATCCGCCTGCCTCTGCCTCCCGAGTGCTGGCATGTGTCACCACCCCCTGGCTGATATCTATCATCTATCTATCTATCTATCTATCTATCTATCTATCTATCTAGCTATCTAGCTATCTAGCTATCTAGCTATCTAATCTATCTATCCACTCATTCATCCAGCTATCCTTCCATCCATTTATTTATTTGGTTTCTCAAGACAGGGTTTCTCTATGTAGCCCTGGTTGGCCTCAAACTCACAGAGATCTGCCTGCCTCTGCTTGGAAGCTAATGCTGGGAACAAGGCATGTACTTCCTTATTTATCTTTAGTGTTGGTTAAACTACTCTTTTAGATCAGCTGCTGCTATTGGATACTAATAACCCTTCACTCACCTGGCCACTAACTCCCTCACTCCAATCCTGGTGAGTCTCAAATTCATTGATCGCCGATTCCAGCCTCCCAAGTACTGTAAATATAGGTATGTGCTACGGCACCCAGTAGACTTTATTCTGTTACCTGTTATTTAAAATATAGAACATGGGCTGGAGAGATGGCTCAGCAGTTAAGAACACTGGCTGCTCTTCCAGAGGTCCTGAGTTCGATTCCCAGCAACTATATGGTGGCTCACAACCATCTGTAATAAGATCTGGTGCCCTCTTCTGGCATGCAGGCAAACATGCAGAAAGAACACTGTATACATAATAAATAAATAAATAAATAAATAAATAAACAAACAAACAAATAAATCTTTTTTTAATATTTTATTTATTTATTATGTATACAATATTCTGTGTGTATGTCTGCAGGCCAGAAGAGGGCACCAGACTCCATTACAGATGGTTGTGAGCCACCATGTGGTTGCTGGGAATTGAACTCAGGATCTTTGGAAGAGCAGGCAATGCTCTTAACCTCTGAGCCATCTCTCCGGCCCAATAAATCTTTTTAAAAAGTAAAATACAGAACACACTGCTGGAGAGTGGTCTCAGTGGTTAAGAGCACTGGCTGCTCTTCCAGAGGACCCCTGGTTTCAATTCCAGCACCCACATGATAGCTCACAACTGTCTGTAACTCCAGTCTGAGGGGATCCAAAGTCCTCTTCTGACCTCTTGGGCACCAGGTCCTCACACGATACACAGATGTACATGCCAGCAAAACCCCCATACACTTAAAATGAAAAATAAGTATATCCTTTTTAAAAACTAAAAAAGAAATGCAGAACACTCTACACATTTGCATACCATCCTTACCAAAGTGAACTATATTTTATTTTTAATATCTTCACATTTATTGATCTGATTTGTGTGTATCCCAGCATGCTCATGGAGGTCAGAGGACAGCTCAGCTCGTGAGAATCCATTCTCTCTTTCAGCCATGAGGGCTCAGGGAATGAACTTGGGTCCTTAGGCTTGGCAAAAGCAGCTTCCTCACAAAGCCACTGGCTGTACAAATATATATTTTGTTTTTCATATATATGTATACTCTAAGATATGTCTTGTTGCTTTAAATTATGCATATGTGTGCGGGCCTGTGCCCATGGGTGCAGTGCTCTCACAGCCCAGAGATCTCCCTGGAGCTGGAGCCACCACTTGAGTGCTGGGATTTGAACTCAGGTCATCTGCAAGAGCTGTCTATGTCCTTAGCAGCTGAGCCAGCCCTCCATCCCTCCAGCCCCCACCCCCTATATTTTCATTGTTAATAAAAACATCAAAACTGGGTGTGGTAGTGCACACCCGTGATCTCTGCACTCTGGCGGCAGAGGCAGAAAGAGCAGAAGGCCAAGATCATCTTTAGCTACATTGGCTTTTCAGGGCTAGCCTGGGCTACATGATGCTCTATCTCAAAAAGCACTGCTTATAATTTTGTAACTGAATTTTTCTTTATAACGGTAACTCGATTTCTCTTTTCATGTTCCGGTATCTACAATGCCCTCCTTGACCTGTTTAAAAGTCTGTGAAGTCTGGCAAAAAGATTGTCTTGTGCGACTCCTCCACCCTGCTCTCCAGGGGAGTGAGCGAGTGTTCAATTTTCATCGTAGTGGACAGTGGTTCACTCTTTACACCTCACTCCTCTTAGCCCAGTTCCCCCATCTCAGGAATATCTCCACTCCTGAGGCTGCAGAGACGGGAGACAAGCCTGCTTTAAAAGTTAGGATCCTGGACCCCAAATTGTTTTCTCAGCTTCTCCCACTAACTGCGAAGGAGAAAGCTGGGGAGCCCTTTCTCTAGCCCCCCCCCCGCCCCTTTTCCTTCTGGGGAGGCTGGGAATGCAGTCGCCGACCGGGCCAGCCAGCCCGGGAGGACTTAATTAGGGCTAATGATTTCGAGTCTTTTTCAGGACTGCTAGACGCCACCGCGTCGGGGAATCCCCGCCTGGGAAGGGGACATTGAAATGCAACCGGCTCTCTTTGAAAGCAAGGCCAGGGTTGGCTTTTTAACCGGTGGGGACAACAGCCCAGAGTCTTAGGAAAACAAAGGACAGAGATTGCTGGAGCCAGCAGCCGCTTTGGGGCCACTGGGCCAAAGACCAGTTCACCTATTCATTGACTGCCTCGTGCCTTCGGGATGTTAAAAGGGGGCAAAAACAAACATTTGTTTACTCATTCTTCGGCTAGTCTGCAAAAGATCCAGAGACCAGAGGAAGTGACTGGGAGCAGGTCTTCAAATCAGGAATTCTTTTTCTTTTTTTTCAGTTTTTCAAGACAGGGTTTCTCTGCATAGCCCTGGCTGCCCTGGAACTCACTTTGTAGACCAGGCTGGCCTCGAACTCACAGAGATCCGCCTGTCTGCCTCCCGAGTGCTGAGATTAAAGGCTTGCGCCACCACCGACCCCTTCAAAGGATACGTGCCGGCCCGGAACTGGGACCGTACAATTTTGGAACGTGTCCAAATATAATGACATGTCCCCGCCCACTGCCTATCAATCAGCTTCACAACTATGCTTTTTTAAGCAACACACATACATACACAACACAAATACACACACTGTAGCAAGCTGCGTGAAGCCACATCTGATAATCAGCTCCTAATTATGACTAAGACCTGACTTATGCTATGATCACGCAATGATCGTCAGCTGCTTGCAGATGCGTGGGCCTATGGGCAGTGCCCACCTGGCAATCCGGGGTTGGAAGGCCTGTGCCTTTTTAAGGGCTGGGAGAGGAGAGAGGGAAAGAGAGAGAGGGAGAGAGAGAAAGTGAATAAAGTCCTGGAATAAACTGCAGTGAGAAGAGCTCAGGTGTGTCGCACGTCATCCTTGCGGGACGAGGGTGGCCGTCACAACAGACACATACAAATACACAGACATACACACATATATACACACGCACACAGAGAATTATGTCTCGTTGCTCTGACTTTGGAGACCCCTTCCCCTTGTCTTAAGAAGCACCAACTATGATTTGTTTGTGTTGTTTGGGACAGGCTTTTCTCTGTAGCCCAGGCTGACCCCTAACTTTCCATCCTCCTCCTGGAATTACAAGCGGGCACCGCCTCTCCAGGCTGTGGCTGCATTTGGACGAACAAATGGCGCACTGCGGACTGCTCTCTGCTGACCTTAGGTTGGGCAAGTTCCCCAGGTCACCCGAGGAAAGGCTCCGTTTGTGCCTTGGGTTTAGAACACCTGGTTTTAGATATGCAAAATGACTCCTTGACCAAGAAAAGCCTTTTCACCTCTTGGAAATCGCTGAAAACAATGGCAGGTGGACCCCAGGGGTTAAAGGTGGGAGGGTCCCCAGCAGAGCCCACCTGCTAGTAAAGGAAAATAAAACCCACATCAAAGTCCAGAGGCCCTTTAGCTGTGTTGTCTTCCTCTGAGCCCTCCTTCTGCCTGGGAGACAGGCTGAGTCCTAGCTTAACCAGCACAGAAAGGGACGCTGCCCTTGCCCCCTCCTGGCATTGGTGTGAGGTGGGAGGACACCCTCCTTCCTTGTTTGTTCCTCTGCTTCGCGATCCAGCCCTTGTGACTCCTCTTTATTTACTTTCAGGAGGAAACGCTGACACAGAGAGGTTAAGTCACTGCCCTAAGAATACACAGCATTTCCTGGAGTCTGAGCCCAAACCCCGGTCTTTCCCATCTGGAGATTAAGTTCTCTTGGACTCTTGACCCCGGGGTCCAGGTTTTGCCCCCGTAGCTTAGAGATGAATCGTCCTCCCCTCCCTTCCCTCCTTTGCCCACCCTGAGTAGATCCTCATCCTTCCTAAAACCACCGCTTTTGCCAGAGGACCAAGTGCGAGGCAGAGTTCACAGGTTCACACCACTGTCTCGAGAAGAACCGCTCCCTACGCCCAGGTAGACATATTTCGGTCTCCGCTCGCCCCTTCGCTAAACACCAGAAACAGAAACAGGAAGTGAGTGGGCAAGAGGCTGCTAGCAGGGGGCTTACAGACACCTTCCCACCAAGGCCCAGAACGTGGCCAGCAGCGTGCCGGCACACGTGATTACAGATACAGACGGGAAAGCCGTGCTCGCTCTAAGTAGCTCAGGACACCCTGGGGAGAAAGACGCCCTTACGTGGCAGTATTGGGGTTCCTAGCCTGTGTGCCCCAGGGAGTCAACCCCTGGGGTTGGGGTGGAAGGTCTAGGAATTTCCTAAAACTGGGGGGGGTCATCCACCTTTGGGGACTTGGTTTATCCCTGGGAGGAGAAGGGCAGGTCTTCCTGGACCCTCTTGGGGTCTAGTTTCACAAAAACAGGAGGAAGCCCATCCTCAGGCATTTGCCCAGAGAGTGTGCTCTCAGAGTCCAGTGTGGTCAGAAACACACACACACACACACACACACACACCTACTTCTACCAGAAATGACACACGTGGTGCTCTGAGTGCAGCAGCAGGTGGTGATCTGGTGCCAGGCCTTTCTGGTTGTTTCTAGACCCTGCTCACTCTTCTAACCATTGTGTTTGTGTATTGTTGCCATACCGGTCAGATCTCCCGGCAGAAAACAGCTTCCTCGTGCTAAAAAGGTCGGTCGTCCGCCTCCCTGCTTTCTCTTTCTCCTCACATTTAGGAGTGTAAACCCAGCAAATGAAAAATGAAATTTATTTATCAATTGTTATTGTTTTTTGTTTCCAGGTAGATATCACACCTAGCTCTTAAACATTTACAATTTACTAATCTAACATAATTGGCTATCCCCCAAGTGTAATATAGTTTTTAAAAGATTCGATTTTAGTGTGGGTAGGGGGGTGCGCGCACGCGTGTTGAATGTGCCCATGGAGGCCATCAGATTCCTCAGGCCCACGGTTTCACTGCTGAGTTCTAGGCCAGTGCTCCTGAAATTCAGACCTTCTCTAGAGGATCCAGAGACGGGCTCTATGGCTGAGCCAAGCTTGCACACAGCTGGAAATGCTCAGTAAAAACTGTCAACGTTATTTTAAATTCTCTTTTGTTTGTTTTTCAAGACAAGGTTTTCCTGTGTAATCCTAGCTGTCCGTCCTGGAACTCACTAAGTAGACTAGGCTGGCCTTGAACTCACAGAGATCCACCTGCTTCTGTCTCCTGAGGGTTGGGATGAAAGGCGTTAAACACCACCGGTGTTTTTATTTTAAATTCCTCCTCACGAGTTTACAAAATAGGCATTACAAGGCCACCCATTTTAAGACCAAGGAAACTGGCGGGGAAAGAGTCAGTGGCTTGCCCCTCTTCCCACAGCGGCGGGAGTGAAGTCAGTGAGTTAGCGATTTCCAAGGGATCCGCCCCAGGCAGAGCCGCTTGAGCAGGGAAACTGAGGCTTTTATATGCTAATTTTGTTTGTTTGCATAACAAGCGAAGACACCTGGCTTGGATTTCTGAGCACTTGACTCTTAACTGCTCCTGTCTGGCCCCAGGGTCTTAGAAAGAGGAGCAAATTCCTTTTCCTGCTGACCTAGAAGGTGACCTTTCCAGCCTCAGGGGCTCCTGGCCTTCAATACTTTCCCTTCAGTTTCTCCTCCAAAGTCTGGCCCTCACCCTCACCCCAGTTCACACCTCCCGGGTCCTCCCTCTCTGCTTCGCCTTCTTAGGACTTAGGATGACTTCGTCTGGTCCGGGTACCGAGAGAAGCTGCTGCTCTAACCAGAGTGGAAGTTGGACTGAATTCAGGCTCTCAACTTAGGGACTCGCGCCTTTAACCACCTGAGTCGCATCTCAAGCCCAGGTTGTAGGCGTGACTCAATGGTAAAACACCCGTGGGCGAGTTGCGGCTGAGGGCTCAGGCCAGTGGTGAGGGCACTTGCCTAAACGAGCCTCTTCTTCTGTCCCTAACAGAACACAGCTCAAACAACAGCAACCAAGGTAGAGGAGGTAGAGCCGAATGTGAAACCAGCTGCTCCATGGGGCCCACGAGATGGCGCAGTGGAGGATGGTGCCTGCCTCCAAGTCTGAGGACCCCAGTTTAGTCGCCAGGACCCAAATGGTCAGAGGTGAGAATGCTCAAAAGTTGTCTTCTGACAACTCATGCCCCATGGCACACGCAGTTATGCCCACACACAAAATTAATCAATCAATTAATTACAATTAATTAATCAATACAAAGGGGTGCCATATAGATTAGAAATCAATGTGGCTGACCAACGTGTTTTGCATGTGCCTGTGAGTGGGCACTCGCCTGTGCATTCCTTCAAAGGCCTTCTGTCTTCCTCTATGGCCCCCCAGCTTAGGTTTTGAGCCAGAGTCTTTCAATGGCCTTGAGGTTTGCCTTTGGCTAGACTGGAGGAGGTGAGTTCCTGGGACCCACTTCCCCTCTATGACTCCCAGTGCTTCTACATGGGGGCTGGGATTTGAACTCAGATATCCTTGCTGCTTTCTAACAAGTTCCCATCTCCTCTCCCATATCCCAGGCTATGCTCAATCTCGCAGTCCTCCTGTCTCAGTGTCCACACTGCATTTGCTTTACTGTCTTTTTTCTTCAATATTTAGAAATTGTTATTTTATTTTAAGGGTATAGGTCTTCTGCCTGCATGTATGTCTATGTACCACATGGGTGCCTAGTGCTGGAGGAGGCCAGAAAAGGGTGTTTACACACTTTAATCCCAGCACTGTCTAGGCAGAGGCAGGTGGATCTCTGTGAGCTTGAAGCTAGCCTGGTCTACAGAGCAAGGTTCAAGTCAGCCAGGGCTACAAAATGAGACCCTGTTGCAAAAACAAAACAACAACAAACAAACAAGCACACAACAACAGAAGGGGAGCTGGGGAGCTGGCCTTCCAGAGAACCTGGGTTCAGTTCCCGGCACCCACATGGCAGCTCACAACTGTCTGCAACTTCAGTTTCCGGAGATCTGATGCCCTCTTCTGGTTCCCACGGGCACCGCACGTGCCTGGTGCATAGGCATACGTTAAGACAAGTAACCTATTCATGTAAAATCATACTGGTTTTGCTGCTGTGCTAGGACTCAGCAATGATGTTTCTGCTCATTGACCTGGTTACTTGGGATCTGTGCTTCCTCTTTTAACTTCTTCCTGGGATCAAAGGCATGCCCACCCTGAAGGTGTCAAATTCACTTTCTGATGGTTTTGTGAAGCAGCCACCATAGCCACGCTTGACAGTGCCCATCTGCAATCCTGCATATACAGGGACCGGAAAAGGAACACTGTGACTTTGAGGCCAACCTGGGTATATAGCAGACTCTATCCCCCAAACGACAAACAGAGCCCGGGGAGACAGTTCAGTGTGTAAAGTAAGGGTGAGCACCTGAGTTTGAATTCCCCAGAACCCACACAATGCCTGGTGTGTCCATAATCCTAGTTCCCCAGGGAGAGGGGGCAGAGAAGGGAGAATTCTGTGGCGCTCGCAGGCTAGGAAAGCCTGGTGCATGCACCACTGTGGCCAACACAAAAAGGCCCTGCCTCAAGCAAGTTGGCAAGAGATGACCACATCTGAAGTACACACACCTGCGCACACACAGAGGCACATGTACATGCACAAATACACACACTTGTGTGCACACATGCACACACACGAGTGCACACACATGAATGAACATACAGGAATGCACATGTACACATGAATGAACACACATGAATGTGCATATACATGCACACACATGCATGCAAACACACAAATGCGTGCACACACACACACTGCCGCTTTCTCTGCACACCACCATCCAGCATATTCAAACCATGCATCAGGGGTTCCCAGCTTCCTGTGCTTGCCTTCCTTGGTGTGCGAACCCACTAGTGTAAAAAAACCCATTTGGTTGTTGTCTCCCCGTTATTGGGTCTTCAGTTCCATTTTCCCCATGAATAACTCTGCCTTTCACAGACGGGACTTTCCTTAAGTCTCTGAGCAAGTACTAAGATTGTTTTTTTAAGTTTTATAAACTTGTTGTGAAAAACATCAAGTCCTTGGTCCTGACCATTTCCTCCTGATCCTTTCTCTGCCTGCAGCATTTTACGTGGTGTCCTTTAACTTTTATGACAATGCCATTGGCGTAGGCTCTGGCCATTATCTATAGTTTTAAGACGAGGAGGCTCAGGCTTAGAAAGGTTAATGAGTTGTTCAAAGTCACACAGCCAGCTTTATCTGATCCCAGAAAGGTCTGGGACTCTTGAACAATTAGCTTTGCTTAAACCAAGAGGCGCCTGCAATTTCCTGCCATGGAGGACAGGCAGCCAGGAGCGCAGACGCTTCTGGGGCTCTGCTGCCCCCTGGTGGCTTTGCATGACCACATCAGTAGGCCCGCTCTGGGTAGGAAAAAAAAAGAAATAACAGTGTGTGTTGTTTCCAGAAGTCTCCATTGAGACTGCACACCAGCAATCATAAGGTCAGCCCAAGGTCACGTGGCTGACTCTATTTTTTTCTGCGGTTGTTTATTTACTTCTTTGTTTCATTGTTGTCATTTGTTGGAGACAAGGTTTCAGTTTGGAGCCCAGATTGGTTTAGAGCTAGGGAGCCCAGCCTGACCTTGGACTCTGTCCAGTCCTTCTCGTCAGCCTCTACAAAGCCAGGTTAAAAAGCTGTGGAGGGCGGAGGCGGGCCATTTCTACTGTGCTGCGATTACACTTGCAAATCCAGCCTGTGCAAGTCCAGCACCCAATATCCCGGCATCTCAAAGCCTGTGACTTGGCCAATTAAAAGCTTTTATTCAGCAGGGCATAGTAGCACACGCCTTTAATCCCAGTACTTGGGAGGCAGAGGTGCACGTGATCTCTCAGTTTGAGGATAGCTTGGTCTACAGAGTGAGTGTCAGGACAGCCAGAGCTACATAGTGAGACCCTGTCTTGAAGAACAAAACAAAACAAAAAACAAAAATGTTTTCCTTCTAAATTAAATTAATTTATTTATTTGAGACATGTAGCACGAATTCTAATTGGTTTTAATAATAAAAACCTGGAGTCAGATATTAGGACGTGAAAGCTAAGAGATCATTGCAGATGGTGCTAGAGAGACCTTTTACCTCTCCAGAATCCTCAGACTGAAGGGGTGAACCTGTCTCTAGGAATCCTCAGACTGCAGCTGGGCTCCTGTTTCCCTCTGGTCTTATATTTCTCTCTCCAGCCAGCCATATCACTCCTATCTTCACCTCCTTAGTGCTGGGATTAAAGGCAAGTAACTCCCACACACACACACAGGAATTAAAGGTGTGAACCAACTCTTCCTGTCTCTGTTTCTCTTTGAGACAGGATCAATCTAGTGTAGTCCAGGGTGGCCTTGAACTCACAGAGATTAGTCTGCTTCTGCCTCCCTGGGATTAACGTGTGTGCCAGCACAGGCCTGGCTTCTATGGCAAACTAGGGGCTTAGCTCTGCACTCTGATCTTTAGGCAAGAATTATTTGTTAAATCACAAACAAAATATCACTACATTTCCCCTTTTTTGTCTAAAATAAAAAAATCATAACTAATATATGAAAAACTATATACAATAATAATATGTAATATATAGGCAATAAATATATCAACAAGTCTAGTCCATTTGCATTTCACAAATTCAGAGAAAATACTTCATTATCTATCGTATCTTGGTAAGTCCAAAGTCTTTCACCTAATTTACCTTCTATCATAACTATCATCCAAAACTATCTTTTGATATCTCTCAACCTTATATACTTTATACCTCTTTGTGAGATTTTCTGGTCATGTAAACAAGAAATCTGATCCTCAATTCCCTCAAAGACCCTAGAAGGAAATAATATTAGTGAGTAGCAGGAAGTACAAACGACTTCCAAAAAATGTGAGAAATGACAGAAACAGCTGGCTGCCTGGACAGTCACCCAAAGTTCCTTTGCAGCGTTGGGGCGTCCATCTTCAGCCTACAGGCCTAGGATATTTGACAGACTTTTCTATGAAGCAAGATTTTTGAAGGATTGTCCTTCCTTGTCTGGGCAAGGGTTGACAGTCACTCTCTTTTGTGTCCTGCTTGTCCAATTTGGACAGCATATGGTCAGCAATCAAGGCAAGAGCACTTTCTTGTCCAGTGGGCTTACTTTTGCCACCCAGAAAGTAAACTCCATATGCAGTTTCTTTGATACCTATCATCTTCTCTGAAGTAGATTGGTGCTTCCAGGAAAAGACATGTCTCATTGTCATAAAAAAATACCTATGTTATTAAAACATGTTAAATACCATATTCTGTGGATCTCTGAAGTGTTTGAAAATGACCTGTCTATCTAAAATATATCTGTTTGACCTTAAAAACATACCTAGTATAACTACAAGTTAGTGACTAATTACTCACCTGTATTTCTTTATTATACTAAACAGTTGGTATAATAATTTTCAAGGACTAGAGATTTGCATCACATTGTTAATTGAATTGTATAGGTACAATACTTTGAACAAGAGTAGAAATGTATGTACAGCATGTTCTAACAAAACTGATCTCAAATTTGTATCAATACACAAAATTTGTATACAACATACAAAAGTCCAATGCAATGTAAAATATTTAAAACTAGTAGTTGCTTTTTAAAAGTAGATTCAATAGTCTACCTTTTTATCTTATCATATCTCTATCCTCCCATTTCTCTTTTCAGAGTAGATTCCATAATCTACCCTTTTATCCTGTCATATCTGTATCCCTCTTTTTTCTTTTCAAAACAAAGATCCTGAATCTAATATTTGTTTATTTTTTTCCTGACCATTACCAATAACAACTGGTAATTAAATCCCCCTAAACAATGGCAAATATAACCCAATGAAAGACCAAAACAATCACCCCACTTCTTGGGAATGTGGTCATTGTGTTTTTTGTTGTTGTTGTTTTTTTTTTTTTTTTGGTTTTTCGAGACAGGGTTTCTCTGTAGCTTTGGTGCCTGTCCCAGAACTAGCTCTTGTAGATCAGGCTGGCCTCGAACTCCCAGAGTTCCGCCTGCCTCTGCCTCCTGAGTGCTGGGATTAAAGGTGTGCACCACCACCGCCCGGCTGTGTTCTTAAATTTACTTCCTGCTGTCTGTTGGGAGGGGGGGGCGGTTAATGGCATCTTTAGGGGATCCTGAAAAGAAAAATTTGGGTTAAGTGTCAAGTCCTGGGAGAGGTAGCTGTATCATCTGTTGTCCAGTCTCTGTGTAATAGGAAAGTACAGGGCCTTTCCTGTACTAGGGTAGCCTGTGAGGCTGGATCATCTCAGCTAGCCACCTCAAACTTGTTCGGAGCAGTTCGTAGTCTGAAGCTGATCTTTAGTTGGTGTTTTTCAGTTTAGTGGTGTTATCATGGTCCTGACAGAATTGTCTCGTGGGATCCCAACATCTTTTTGGAGATTTCAGAGATCTCATTAGGTCAGATTATTCCTTTTCTTGGTGATTTTTAAAAGTTTTTCCAGATAGTTCTCTCTTCTTCTTTGGATGCTGCTTATTTGTCCAAAGGTCTTTAAATTCCTCAAGATGGTTGTTTTTATTTTCCTGAAAAGACAAAAACAAACCCCTGCTCAACTCTAACTTTGGGGAGGTTCTAAATTTAATCTTTATCAATTTTGATTCATGGCTTCTCCTGAAATTTTTGTTTTATCTTCTAAAGCTGTTCTATCATCTAGAGCAATATGGTTTCTTACAATAGGAATTAGAATCTTTAATTGTTCTGGGAAGGAGTTTCCTCTGGCTTCGGGGCAAGAAGTTTCTCAATGGCAAAGGTCACCTTGACTGTCCCTTGTTGATCTACATTCATTAGTCCAATGTCTACCTTTGCCACACCTTCTGCATAATCCAGAAGGAAGGGGTATTCTGTTTGAATTATGCTTAGGAGAAACATTGTTTCTAGGAACACCCTGTTTACAGTCCCTTTTAAGGTGCCTTTGTTTACCACAATTGAAACACTTGACATCTTGATTTTTCTTCAGACCTCTGGAAATCACCCCTCCTATCCAAGCATCATCATGGTCATGAGATTCAATATTAAAACTCGGATTCATTCCACCAACGGTGCTGATTTTGCTTTTTAAGTTCTCATTATTCTTTTGTATTGAGAATTAGCATTTTCAAAAGCCAGAGATCCAATTATTATTTGTCTAGCTTCTGAATTTGGTATCATTATATTTACTGCTGGTGTCAATTTCTGTAAGAAATCTGTGAAGGCTTCCTTTGGATCCTGTATGACTTTAGTAAATGACTCAATATTCTTTCCTATTTCTTCAATTCTGTCCCAAGCATTTAAAGCTGCTGCACAGCATAAAGCCAGGGTGTGGCCATCATATAGGGATTGCCTTTCTATGTAAATATAATCTCCTTCTCCAGGAAATTGATCTTGGGAAATTTCCATATCTCTAGCTTTACTCTGTTATTCAATAGTCTTAGCCTCTTCTCTGAACCAGGTACTCCATTATAATTGTAGACCAGGCTCCAAGACTGCGGTAGCCAAGTCCCCCCAGTCTTCAGGGATGATTCTATTACAAATAAACCATGACCTTAACATCTGCTTTACAAATGGTGAATACATGTCATATGATACTATCACTTCCTTGAATCTCCTTACATCTAACATTGCCACAGGAGTCCAATCAGCTCTTACAGAGCCTTGGGGATTATCTAGCATTTGACAATTCCTGTAAGGTTACTGGATATATTAAGGTTGGTTGTTTGAAAACCGTAGGCTGTCCTTTCTAACCTTAAAATACAATGCTGAAACTGGTTCTCCATTAAATTCTTCTGCCCGGATTTTAATATCCTTATGACCTATTTTATTAAGTTTTTCTAAGGCCTGTATCTTGGCACTCATATCAAACAACTTTTTTAGAGATAAATCAAGAATTATCAAAATGATAACTAACGGGTCAATCCCAGTTAAGCGGATTATCCCTTTATTTAATTGTTTCATTTTAAAATCATGCATTGTGCAATCATACAGAGACCTAACTCTCTCCATCAAAATAGTGTTTCCCATTTTTTTTTATGTGGGGAAAAAAACTCCCTTTTAAGTTTTCCTCCCTTTAAGATGTTTTCTTGCTTCTGCCTTTCTTGAGCACTGTGATCAAAGATCTTCAACACCAAATTCATCTTAAAACATTCTTAGGAGCAGGAGAGATGGCTCAACACTTAAGAGTACTCCTTGTCTAGCTGAGGATCTAGGTTTGAGTCCCAGTACCTACATCTGTGGTTCTCAACCTATGGGTCACAACCCCAAGGGGGGATCAAATGACTGTCTCACAGGGGTCGAAGGCACACATTAGATATTTTACATATCAGTTATTTATATCACAATTTATAAAAGTAACAAAATTGCTGTTATAAAGTAGCAATGAAAATACTTTTATTGTTGTAGGGTCACCATGACAAGAGGAACTGTATTTGAGGGTCTCAGCATTAGGAAGGCTGAGAAACAGTGACCTACATGGTAGGTTCAGGTCATGGTCAAGGTTCAGGAGAAGGAAATGGCTGGGGTTGAATTTTCCCATCATGAACCTTTCTCTAGGTTTATCAGCATGGGTTTCAGAGGCTGGGGCACTGCTGTGTGTCCCCAGAGAGGACAGAATCCCTAGAAGTCCTTAGCCCTCCCGTCAGCGTCTTCCCACACTCAGCAAGGCCGGTTCCCACAATCTCAGATCTCTCCAAGGAATGTAGGAGTGAGAGGGAACCGAAGTGAGTCCCACTGTGTAGGGAGGCTCCAAGTGCTCCTCCATTGACCAAAAACTAGGAGAATAAATCCTGATGAAGGGCAACGGCTCCGTCTGTGGATGGCGGCCATGGTTCTGATGGGAACAAAACTGAGCAAGGATACCGAAGGTTGACTTCTGGCCTCTGTGTACATGCACACACACAAACACATACCATGTGTGCATCTGCACAACATGATATGCACACCTGTACACACCCCATGAGTGCATTGCACATACATACAAACCATGTGTGCATCTGCACATACATGATACACACACCCGTACTTACCCCATGAGTGCATTGTACACACACACACACACGCACCATGTATGCATCTGCACACACATGATACACACACCTGTACACATACCATGAGTGCATCTGCACACACACACAAACCATGTATGCATCTGCACATACATGATACACACATACCTGTGCACACCCCATGAGTGCATCTGCACACACACACACACACACACACACACACACAAACACATGGTGATTGTGGGCCTCTGTCTTTCTCCACTGTTCTTTGGGCCCAGGCCCCTGTTGGGACAAATCAGCTTCTCCACAGCATGAACAACACCACCTGCTCATGAACAGAGACATTTTGGAATAAACCTTTCGTCCTTGGAAACTGATTTTCTTGGGGATTTTTTTTTGCCATCTGTGTATATAAGGTGGGGACTCTGCTGGTCATGGCTGATCTAACTTGGGTCACTGAGCTTGCTTGGTCAGATTGAGAGGTAAGTAGGGAATTAGCTGAGGATACCTGTGGGTGTGTCAGGATGTCCCTTCTAGAGATGAGCCAGCTGGGGAAGTGGTGGTGGGGGCTTTGACCTGATCGAGGGATCGTTCCTCAGTTGGTTTGTGACATGATGGCATAGGGACTTGGCTGAAGGTGAGGTGTGCATTGGAGGTATATGTTGGGGACTCTTCTGCCCCAGCCTCTTGCTATGTTTTCTTTGCTTTGGGACCACAGCGATGCTTAAAGGTGATATGATGTATTTTATTTTATTTTTTTTTATGATGTATTTTTTTGAGGAAAAAAATACAAATGTTTCTTTTAGTAAAAGTTTAAGAAAGACAAAGATATCACATCTCTCTCCTTTTATTTAATTTCCTCACTCTTTGTCCCCCTTTTATTTTTCTATTTGACAGTTTCAACCATGTAGCCCAGGCTAGCCTCTCTAACTTACAGTCATCCTCTGTCAGCTTTTCCAAGTGTGGGGACTCAGACGTATACCATGTATTTTGTCATCCATATATTTCCTTATCCCAAAGACAAAGATAAAACAATGTCTGTTTCATGGTGAAGCTAGAAAAATTACATGTCAGCTATGAGAAGTTTCTGGAACACATGAACTGGTCACTAAATGGTTTGGAGGATATACTTGCAGCTCATCCTCGGAGCCATGGGAAGCATCCAGCACAGCCTTCTATGTCTTGTGAGTGGTTCAGAGAGGCTAAGCAACCGCCTAGGGACACACACTAGTTCAGGAGACTCCCAGGATTTAAAGCCGGCAACCGAGCTGCAGCACAAACGGTTTAAGTACTGAGCTGCTTCTTGGTGAGGGAATTATGTTGTTTTATTGTCAAAGCTGATGTGTGAGGTGTTTAAAAGACCCAATCCAGAGAATAAGGAGTAAGAAGCCAATGGGGAGAAGGCACCTGGGCCGGGAGGTCAGTGCTGACTTCAGACTATGCCCTCTACTGCTGCTCCCACCTTCCAAACAGCCTCAGGATGAGGGGACCTACCTGAAGGTCCCCTGGTCGTCTCCTACCTGAAGTCACCTGGCCTCTGAGTAGATGTCTACTTTGCCTACACCTTGCCCTGCTCAGAGTGTTTTCAGTTATTTATTGATTTATCTTCTTGGTTTTTTTTTTTTTTTTTCAAGACAGGGTAACAGCCCTGTCTGTGTAACAGCCCTGACTCACTCAACTAGGCTGGCCTCAAACTCACAGATATCCACCTGCCTCTGCCAACCGAGTGCTGGGATTAAAGGTGTGCGCTACCACCACCCAGCCCAGTTTTAATTCTTTATTACAGATTTGGTTTTGCCTTGGTTTTTACCAGGAGACTAACAAAGGCTTGTTACAAAAACCTAAGAAAACAAAGGACAGAGTAAACATTTTGTCCCACATTCTAGAATCTCGCTCCCCAGAGGAAATAAGGCTCACTAACTTTGTGAGCAGCCTTCTTTGTTTTTCATTATTTTCTTTCGGGGGAGGGGCGGTGCTGAGGATGGAACCCAGGGCCTCATGCATGTGAGACCAACACTATACCACCAAGCAACAGCCCTGAACGCTTCATTTTTATTTTTAGAAATAAAAAAACGTGGGGCTGGAGAGATGGCTCAGCGGTTAAGAGCACTGGCTGCCCTTCCAGAGGACCTGAGTTCAATTCCCAGCACCCACATGGTGGCTCACAAGAGTCTATAGTGGAATCTGGCGCCCTCTTCTAGCATAAAGGTGTACATGCAGATAGAGGACTCATACATAAAATAATTCTTTATTTAAAAAAGGTAGAAAAGCATTACATAATTTTACTTTCTCCAAAGTTCTGTGGGTTTTTAAAATATTTTTTATGGTTTATTTAACTTTATTTTATGTGCACTGGTGTGAAGGTGTCAGATCCCCTGCAACTGGATCTACAGACAGTTGTGAGCTGCCATGTGGGGTGCTGGGAATTGGACCCGGGTCCTCTGAAGAGCAGTCAGTGCTCTTAACCACTGAGCCATCTCTCTAGCCCCAAGTTATGTGTTTTATTGTATGGTATATAACATATATCTTTCCATGTCAGTACATTCAACCCCATAGAAGTGTCTTCCAGGTCAGCCATGCTAAAGTTGGTTTCACAGATCCCTGGCTGATGGATATGGAGGTTGCTTCTGTTTTCTGTTGTGGATTATAAACAATTCTGTGTGGACTGGGGAGAGAGCTCAGTGGGTAGAGAACTTGCTTAGCACACAGCAAGCCTGGGGTCCCATCCCACGAAAAACATAAGCCAGGTGTGGTGATGTTATCCTGGCACTGGGTGGAGGTGGAGGCAGGAGAACACAGTGAATTTGAGGACAGCTTGGGCTGCATGAGAATTTGTCTTGAAGAAGTAAATAAACAAAAACAAAACAGCCTCTGCCTCCAGAGTGCTGGGACTAATGTGTGTTTCTGAGGGACAGGTTAGTAGCATGGTTGCAAAGACACGGTCTCTCATGTAAGTCCATTGTCTCCGTGAGCTCTCTCTCTCTCTCTCTCTCTGGCTGTCCTGCGGGTATCTCCCTTCAACATTCGCCATTCCCCGCTTGCTGAGAATCCTCCTGGAAGGATGTCGCATCCAAGGCTGTCCTCACAGATTTCCAGTCCCAAGGAAGACACCCCTGTGCCCACCACCCACAGGTCACAAACCCACGGGCAGCTTTTTACCCGTTGAACTTTTCTCTTTTTCCGCTCATTTATTTACTGTGTGTGAATCTGCTGTCAGGGGCCTGACATCTACCCTTCTGCAGAGCGGCCAGGGACCAGGACCCAGTGACTTGTGCAAGGAGGAGGCAGGTTGCCAAGTCCCTGAGATGTCTGCTCTGAGGGAGAAAGAAGCAAAGGGCAAAGGTCAGAGGTCACTGAGCATTCCCACGGGTCTCACTGGAATGCAACACGGCCAGGATTCAGTAAAGGGGATGAATATCCAAATTTAAAAATATTATTATTATTATTATTGTGTGTGTGTTTGCGTGTGCCACGCTCACATGGCAGCTTGCATATGGAAGTCAGAGGACAACTTTATGGAATCAGGTCTCTCTTACCTTTGCCTTCTGTGTGACTTTTATGCCCCTCACACACACACACGTGTCTGTCACAGTATTCACACACAGGTTAGATGAGAACTTGAGGAGAGAGTCGGTTCCATTTCTACCCTGTGGACGTCAGGGGTTGAGCTTAAGTCATAAGCCTTAGCAGCACCCCCGTGTTCTGGCCATCTCATGGGCTCCAGGCTCAATCTGTTTTGCCACACAGTTTTCCAAAAGGATAAAAATGACCAGCGGGGGCCGGGCGGTGCACACTTTTAATCCCAGCACTTGGGAGGCAGAGACAGGCAGATCTCTGTGGGATGGAGGCCAGCCTGGACTACAGAGTGAGTTCCAGGACAACCAGGATTGTTACACAGAGAAACCCTGTCCCAAAAAGAAAGAATGAAAGAGAGAGAGAGAGAGAGAGAGAGAGAGAGAGAGAGAGGAGAGGAGAGGAGAGGGGAGGGGAGGGGAGGAGAGGAGAGGAGAGGAGAGGGG